>NW_006198133.1:781309-802959 GCF_000334495.1 Tupaia belangeri chinensis
TTAAGTTGGCCACTCTCTTAGTTTTTGAACTCTTATTTCTGTGTGTCTGTATTTAATTTTCCTGATATAGCACTCCCTTGGAACTCTATAGAACTTCTTGGAGATCTAGTCTGGTGCTGGTAAATTCTTTGAGGTTTTGTTTATCTGAGAATATTCTTGTCTTTTCTTCCCACATGAAAGATAGTCTTGCTGGGTACAGGATTCTTGGCTGAAAATTGCTTTTCTCTTAACATTTTCAATATATTTCCCATTCTTTCCTTGCTCACATTTTTTCCGATGAGAGGTCTGCTGTTAGCCTGATGGAATATCCTTGATAGGTAACTTGATGTTTTTCTCTTGCCAATCTTAGTATCTCTTGCCAATCTTAGTCTTTGTCTGTGGTTTTGGTCAGCCTGGCTATATAATGTGTCTTGGAGAAGATCTTCTTGGGTTGATTCTATTTGGGTTCCTTTGTATTTCTTGGGACTGGATCTTTGAGTGCCTCTCTAGGTTTGGAAAATTTTCTTGCAGGATTTCATGGAATAGATTATCAATGCCCTTATGGATCTCTTCGCCTTCTGGAATACCAATTATTCAGATGTTTGGATGTTTGATGGTATCTAGTACTTCTTATATATTATTTTCAAATTTTGGGGCAATTTTCTCAGTATTTGTGGTGGATTTTTCTAGGCCAGCAATTTTCTCTTCTATGTCTGAGATTCTAGTTTCTGTATGCTCTAGTCTGCTTTTAATATTTTTAAGGGAGATTTTGACTTCCTGTATTATAGTCTTCATCTCTAACAGTTCCGTTTTATTCTTTTTTAAAGTGTGCAATTCCTCTTTCAGATCTTGCAAGAATTTCCTCACCTCCTAGAACTCGTCAACTTCTTTCTCCTTTCTCTTCAGCAGTTCACTGTCTCTTTTCTCTTCCATCTCTGCTAGCTTCACCATTATGAATGTTCTAAATTCTTTATCAGACATTTCCATGACTTCCATTGAACTGTTTGTGGATGAAGAGGAGTTCTTCTTCTTTCTTGGAGGAGAGGTATCTTCTTGCTTTCCCATATTTCTTGTGGTCCTGCGGTGATTTCTAGTCATCACACTAGTTTGTTTGCTGGAGGCTGAATTATCAGTAGGAACTCTTCATTTTTCTTTTACTCTGAAATGACTACTTCGCAGGAGCCATGAGGAATCTTCTCAAAAGCTAGTTCTTTGAAAAGATAAACAAGACTGACACACCATTAGTCAGACTTATTAAGAAGAATAGAGAAAGGAACCAGATAAGTCAAATCTGCAATAAATCAGGCAACATTACAACAGACATAATAAAAATACAAAACATCATTAGAGGATGCTATGAGTGACTCTATGCCAACAAAGAAGAAAATTTGGATGAGATGGACAAATTCCTGGACATGTAATATACCAAGATTGACTCAGGAGAACATAGAAAGCCTGAATAGACCTATAACAAGCAATGAGATTGAATCAGTAGTAAATAAATAACCTCCTAACAAAGAAAAGTTCAGGCCTGATAGCTTCACTGCCAAATTTTACAAAGCTTTTTATTTTTTTGAGATTTTTGCTATAGGGTGCATGTGCTCACCAGAAAGGCAGAGAGAGACAGAGAGATAGAAGGTGAGAAATCACCCCCCAGAGGGGATGGCCACGCTGCCATCCCTTCTCCTCCATTCTCCTCTCGGGATCTTGGGCACACACGCACACGCACCCGGCGTGAGTTTAAGCCACCAGGTCCAGGACTTGAACTGCAGTTTACTACATGGGAGTCCAGCGACATAGCCATTATGCCAACTGCTGGTCCAGAATTTTACAAAACTTTTAAAGAAGAGGTAACCCCCATTCTATACACACTGTTTCTAGAGATTCAAATGGAAGCAACCCTTCCAAATTGATTCTATGAAGCTTCCATTACCCTCATTCCCAAAACGGATAAGGATACAACAAAAAAGGAAAACTACAGACCTATATCTCTGATGAATATAGATGGAAAAATTCTCAACAAGAAACTTGCTAACTGAAATCAACAGCATATAAAAAAGGCTATTCATCACAACCAGGTAGGCTTTATACCAGGGATGTAAGGGTAGTTCAACATACACAAAAACCAAAAATGTAATACACCATATTAACAGAAAGAAAGATACAAACCATGTGATCATTTCAATATATGTGAAAAGAGCATTCAAGAAAATACAACATGGCTTTATGATCAAGACTCTCAGTGAAACTGGCATAGAAGGACCATTTCTCAGCATAATAAAAGCCATTTATGAAAAATCTAACAGCTCCCCATTCAGCTAACATTATACAGAATGGGGAGAAGCTGAAAGCTTTCCAACTAAAAACAGGTACAAGACAAGGCTGCCCACTTTCTCTGCTTCTATTCAATATAGTCCTGGAAGTTTTAGCCAATGCAATCAGACAAGAGAAGGAAATAAAAAAGGAATCCTCCTACATTGTTGGTGGGAATGTAAATTGGTCCAGCCACTCTGGAGCAATATGGAGGTTCTTCAAAGAACTTCAAATAGAACTACCATATGATTCAGCAATTTCACTTCTGGGTATCTACCCAAAGGACAGGAGAACACTCAGTCGGAAAAGTGCTTGCACAACAATTTTCATTGCAGCATTATTCACGATTGCCAAGACATGGAACCAACCCAAATGTCCACAAACAGATGAATAGATTGAAAAATTGTGGTTCATATACTCCATGGAATACTATTCAGCCATAAAAATCAACAAGCCCCTGGAATTTGATAGAAAGTGGACGAATATAGAAGATTTGTTGCTGAGTGAAGCAAGTCAGGCTATGAAAGAGAGACATTGTATGTCTCCACTTAACATACGCAGATTGTCCACACTCTATGCTAGAGACTGAAAGAGTGGAGAACATGAAAGGATTCAAAATTGTAATGGACACTAGAGACAAAGTGGAAGGAGAGTGTGTGGGGGGGAAGAGCAGAGGAAATTTGGGGGAAAATGGAGAGGTAAGACACTTGTGGGACACAGATAAGGTTTATTATCTGTTGATGAGGATGTATATAGTGGTCTCAACTGGGCTGGACTGAGGTGTATATCATTCTGGGTATAGTCTCTTCACAATTTTAAAACAAAGAAAGAAACACACAAAAACAAATAGAACAACAAAAAGCAGTTGACAAATCAGTTCTAAAAGAGGAGTTGAGAGAGGATTGGAACAGTTAAAGCACAGACTAAATAACTGGTGAATACTTTTTGAGGACAAGATTGGTTAGGATATAACCTTTTTGAGTTTTGAAAGGACCCATCTTTAACTTTAGAGCAGGTATTCTAAGATTTTATAAGAAAACTATTAATTGTACATAGTAATAGCATATTCATTTTGACTGCTACATAGTGCTCAATACCATATTGGTAAATGTGAAAAATTAATTAATCAATTACTTTTCTGTTGGCAGACTCTTCAGTTTGCTTTAATGTTTACTTCTACAGACAGTGCTACAATAAACATTGCAATGATGGACCCTCATTAATCTTTCTTTCGGTTAAGTTCTGTGGGAGCTAAGGCCTTTTAGATAGGATGTCTAAAAGTGTATTTTTCTACTGACTACAAATAATAATTTATTTAGTCAAGCAACTTTAGATTGATGATTATTTTAACTCACTATTTTGACTATATGACTAATTCTTTCTGGTATGTATATTTTTAAATTATTTATTTTTTTTATTATTTTTAAATTTTCTACAGGGAATGTGTAGGCTTACCAGAGAGAGATGGGGGATGGGGGGAATGAGAGAGCAAGCCACCAAGTCTGGGACTTGAACTGTGGTCACCCATGTAGGAGTCCAGGGCCTTAATCACCACACTACCTGCTGGCCCACTTTTAGTATATATTTTGCTGTTGGTGACATGTCTGCTCTAAGTTGAAGTCATTCTTGGGAGAGGAAGCTCTTTTCACTGTGGTAGTCTACAGTTTCTTCATATGCATTCTCAAAGCACATGTCGACATCTTTATGGAATTTTCTCAACTCTGTAGTTTTGAATAGCATTAACATTGTCATTCCCTTTATTCCTTTCTTTTGAAATGTTTATTAAAAGTATGTTCCAAATGTTTTTCTTTCAAATAACTTCTTTTTCCAAACTTTTTAATCTCCTTTTATCTTTGTGATATTTTCATAGTGAATTCATTATTACCAGTTTTAAAAAACAGTTTATTTATTTGTTTCTTCTGAGAGAGAACTAGGTCATCTAAAGATAAGAATGAATAAATCTGGAGTCATAGAAGCCAAACTATTTGGTAATAATATAGCAGTAATGTTTTTTCTAATTTCTTTCCAGAATAATTTAAAAGGTTTATTTACAATTGGTATAAAGTAGAACGGCTGAAACTTGCTTACCAAAACATTTTGACTTGCACTAATGTTTTACATCCCCACATTTATATGAAAAAGTCGCACAGAAATGAAAATGGAAAAACTGTGAATACCTGATTTCTGTGTGCTATTTTCCACTTGCAATCATATACTTAGGTACCTTTTGACCCCACAGGAAAAAAAATCTAATGTTCAGAATTACCAATAACAGGAAGAAGAGGAACTTTTTTTGAGAATGAAGTGTTTCCCATGAAAGTGGATTCTTAAGCTATGCCGCATGCTAGCTGGATGTGTTTTGGCACAATTTTTACTCGTTTGGCATGGATAGCATACAGGTTCATATCTTCAAAAAGGCCAACGGGAAGGACCAGCAGATGGCCTAATGATTACATAGCTGGACTCACACACAGTCAACCATGGTTCTAGTCCTGGACCCAAGGGATTAAAACTCATGCTGGGTACATGTGTGAGCGTGCCCCAAATCCTGAGAGGAAACTGGAGGAAAAGGAAGCATGGTTATCCACACTGAGGGGTGATTTCTTGCTTTCTGTCTCTCTCTCCAGCGAGCACGAGCTTTATAGCAAAAATCTCTCCCTAATGAAAAGGCCAACCAGATAGGCCTCACTTGCCTCCTGCAGAACATGCATAGCGGCGCCCTGGAAGCGCAGATCTATTTTGAAGTCCTGAGCAATTTCTGGCACCAGACAATGGGAAGGTTTGCAAATCAAAAGTTCAGCGGACTTCTGGTTACCCCTGATTTCTCAGAGCGCCACATTACCTGACCGGTAACCATGAGGTTTCTTTACCCCTCCAGTAGAGGGCGCACCCTTGCCAGCGGGTTTAGAGGCTGGTAGCTTCCCGGCTGTTTTAGCAGGGATGGATTTGCAGGCTGGCTGGTTCCTAGGAGCCCTGGCGCAGTCCTCTTCCCCGCTTCTTGGGCTGAAGCTCCGCCTGCTAGAGGCAGCATTGGTATTAGAGAGTAAGGCAGTGGCTGCGAACACCACAGTAATATTTTAAAATGTTATTTTATGTTTTCTTTTTAAAATTTCTTTTCTTTAATTGCCAGAGGGTAAGAGAGAGAGAGAGAGGCACCCCCAATAGTATCTTCACACTTTGATCCAGCCCCAGCCAGCCCAAATCACAGGAATACGGCCAAACCGTGTATAAATAGGGAGGCCTTGGGACATGAACCTGAGACCTTCCCAAGGGTGTACAGCATCGCAGAGCATTTGTTACCATTGTGCCACCGACTGCTCCGATATTTCTTTCTTTCTTTCTTTTTTTTTTTTGGAGAGGTTTTTGTTATAGGGCCCGTGCGCTCACCAGACATACAGAGAGAGATAGAAAGCGAGAAATCGCCCCCCCCAGGAGGGATGGCCACACTGTAATCCCTTCTCCTCCATTCTCCTCTCAGGATCTTGGGCACGCGCGCACTCGCGCCCGGTTTGAGTTTTAAGCCACCGGTCCGGGCCGGGAACCGCGGTTGACTACATGGGAGTCCAGCGACATAGCCATTATGTAACTGCTGGTCCCCGATATTTCATCTTGATAATTATCTTGTTGCTGACTTTTAAGTTTATCCTAGCATATTCTATTTTCAACAAATAACTTTATCAATTTTTACATTTCTTATTAGTTCTTTCTTGTGTTTTCCTCTCTATTTTTTCTCCCCAAGGACCACAAAACACTTATTTTAAAATGATTTGGAATCACCATATTTTATTTTTATGAATACATCTTCTTGGCTACATTCATACGTTTTCTTCAGGTGTAATGCAATTGTATTATACAGACTTACCTTGATTAGGAAATTGAATGTATACTTCTGATATAGTACTTTTGAGTTTGACTCCTTCAGCTTCTTGAAACATTTACTTATAACCTGGGTCACGTGCATGGTTGGAACTCCTGTCCCCTTTTACTAATAGATCACAAGTTGTTTTATTCCATTCCTGTTTAGAAGCTTGTTCTGTCTTCTGTTTCTCTAGTTAAAAATCGTTATGGAGGGGATGGTTGGTGGTGCCACAGTAAAACACCATATTTTGTGAGACTGACCTCCCCTGAAAGTTCTGGATTCACGTGCAGACCTTTCTGACATACTGGCACACGTGTGCCCATGATCCAGGGCTGAATGAGCCTGCGATAGACTAAGACATCAGGATCCCATTGAGAGTACTGTCTTTTTTCTCTGTGCGCGGTTGACTACATGGGAGTCCAGCGACATAGCCATTATGTAACTGCTGGTCCCCGATATTTCATCTTGATAATTATCTTGTTGCTGACTTTTAAGTTTATCCTAGCATATTCTATTTTCAACAAATAACTTTATCAATTTTTACATTTCTTATTAGTTCTTTCTTGTGTTTTCCTCTCTATTTTTTCTCCCCAAGGACCACAAAACACTTATTTTAAAATGATTTGGAATCACCATATTTTATTTTTATGAATACATCTTCTTGGCTACATTCATACGTTTTCTTCAGGTGTAATGCAATTGTATTATACAGACTTACCTTGATTAGGAAATTGAATGTATACTTCTGATATAGTACTTTTGAGTTTGACTCCTTCAGCTTCTTGAAACATTTACTTATAACCTGGGTCACGTGCATGGTTGGAACTCCTGTCCCCTTTTACTAATAGATCACAAGTTGTTTTATTCCATTCCTGTTTAGAAGCTTGTTCTGTCTTCTGTTTCTCTAGTTAAAAATCGTTATGGAGGGGATGGTTGGTGGTGCCACAGTAAAACACCATATTTTGTGAGACTGACCTCCCCTGAAAGTTCTGGATTCACGTGCAGACCTTTCTGACATACTGGCACACGTGTGCCCATGATCCAGGGCTGAATGAGCCTGCGATAGACTAAGACATCAGGATCCCATTGAGAGTACTGTCTTTTTTCTCTGTGTTTTTCTTACTCATGAAAGACATGAATGAAAAAATAAAATTAAAAAACTTTAAGCTGTAGCCTATATGATAGCAACAGTTTCTAAGTCTCTTTGTACACTGGTGAGCTCGAACCTGGGTGTAACTACTAAGCCATCAGTCTAGTGCTGCTTGTTTAGCCTACGTGGGTGACTGAGTTTTCATTTCCCCCCATAAATCTCTCCTCTACTCTTGCTTCCAGGTCCAGAGGCCAGCAGACTTCAGACCTCTTGCCACTTTGCTGTTTAGTCCTGTGTTTGAACTATAATGAAAATTTATCCATTGTCTTCTAATGACTAAGGCTATATATTTTGTTATATTTAAAATTTTTGATCAATTATTGCTATATATTTGGAGCAAAACCATGTGTGAGTGTGTGTGTGTGTGTGTGTGTGTGTGTAAATGTATGACTGCTTCCTTTATGTTGCAGACACATGGATAGAAAAGACGAAACTTGTGGAACTCCCAGTAGGGTTGCCTACTGAGGCCCAGACTGAACACCCAGCTGTGCTCACTGTTTTACTATGCACACTCACAGCAATTTCCACTTTATATTGTTAAGATGAATTTGGAGAACAGTTTAGAGATTCCTCAAAAATCTACAAATAGAACTACCATATGATCCAGCAATCCCACTCTTCGGTATCTACCCAAAGGACAGAAGACTTCTTCATTGGAAAAGTGCTTGCACATCGATGTTTATTGCGGCACTATTCACGATTGCTAAGACATGGAACCAATCCAAATACCCACATATGGATGAATGGATTGAAAAACTGTGGCACATATACTCTATGGAATACTATTCAGCCATAAAAACCAAAAAAACCCTGGCTTTTGAAGAAAGTGGAAGAATATGGAAGATTTACTCCTGAGTGAAGCAAGCCAGGCTATGAAGGAGAGACATTGTATGTCCCCACTTAATATATACCGAATGTCTGCACTCTATGACTGGAACTGATTGACTAAAAGATATACAAACACAAGAGATGTGTGTGAATGCCAGATGTGGGGTGTGTGGAGGAGTGGGGCCTGGGGAAGAACATTTGGAGTAGGGATACGAAGACAGCATTGTTGAGACAGTGAGGTAGTAGTGTTGCTATATTTTGATCAACTGGACTGGGGAGAAATGTCCATACATTGAAATGATCACTTTGTAAGCTAAATAATGTAATTGAATGTATTAAAAATGTAAAATAAAAAATTAAAAAAAATGTAATGCACTGTAAAGTTATACGTGATTCAAATGTAATATGAACAAGATTATGATGATGATAAATAAATTTTTTTTGAGAGATTTTCACTGTAGGGCGCGTGCGCTCGCCAGACAGACAGAGAGAGACATAGAGACAGAAAGCGAGAAATCACCCCCCAGGGGGGATGGTCATGCCGCAATCCCTTCTCCTCCATTCTCCTCTCGGGATCTTGGGCACGCACGCACACGCGCCCAGTGTGAGTTTTAAGCCACCGGGTCCGGGACATGAACCGCGGTCGACTACGTGGGAGTCCAGCGACATAGCCATTACGCTAACTGCTGGTTCCCGATAAATAAATTTTTTAAAAGGAAAAAAAATGCTCACTTACAAGGATTTTGTGAAAATTCCAACTAATGGAGGCACCTCGTACATTTTCCATCCTATGAAATATATCCATTGACAGAGGATAGTTACTGTTTGCAGCATTTTTTCTCTACTGAAAACCTAGGAGAAGTATATCTATAAAATATAGCATAGGAGCCATTCAGTGGCCTGTGGTTAAGGCCTCTTGATCCCATATGACTGACAGCATAGTTTTAGTTCGGACTGGTGGCTTGAAAAATTACCCCAGGCATGTATTCGTTTATGCACAGCGTCCCAACAGGAGGGAGAGATGGAGGAGAAGGAATTGCTGCGTGACTGTGCTCCATGGGGATTGCTTTCTCACTTTCCCTCGCCCTCTGTCTCTCTTGGGCAAGTGTGTGTACCTTCTAGAAAATTAGAGAAAAGCAGAAACCATAGCCTGAAGTCCAGGGCACTCTGGGTCGAGTGCCCACACCAAAACCAACAGCAACAATGCAAACAAATTATAAAATTTTAAGAGATCACCAGAGGGTATGGGCCATTGAAATTACTTCTAGACATAGCCAAATGTCATTTTTATAATAAGTTCATTTTCTAAGTAAGTTCTATCTGTGGGCAGGTGGTTACTAAGACATGTGTCATTTGGGTTGGTGTCCTGGAAAAAAGGAATGATCAAATAGGGGAATTGCCATTCAAATCTAACCTGTTTCTGAATCTTAGTTTCTGAAACATGAAATTAAAAGCAAAAATAAATCTTTTTTTGACCAATAGATTGGTGTTAATTCTAAGACGTTTAAACATAATAAACAAACATGAATAACAGCATGAGGGAAAAAAATCACTCATCAACCCATATACTACATAACGCCTTCAGCCATTTTTCTGAAGATAAGCATGAATAAATGTGGAGTCATAGAAGCCAATTTACTTGGTAATAATATAGTAGAAACATTTTAAATGTTATTTTATGTTTTCTTTTTACTTTTATTCTTTACTTGCCAGAGGGTGCTTGCATTCATGAAAGAGAGAGAAAGAGGGGAAGAGAGCACACGTGAGCAAGTAACATCTCATGTCTTCCATCCTTCTCCATTTTTCCATCCCATCAAGTTTTAAGGCACACATACGAGCCCAGTTTTTTTTTTTTTTTTGAGAGATTTTTTTTTCTGTAAGGTGCATGCACTCACCAGAGAGAAACAGGGAGACACAAAGTCAGAAATCACCCCCAGGAGGGATGTCCTTTCTGTAATTCCTTCTCCTCCATTCTCTTCTTGGGATTTTGGGCACCCACACACACACGTTCCCCGTGTGAATTTCAAGCCACTGAGTCTGGGACTTGAACCACCATTGGCCATATGGGAGTCTAGCTCCTTAACAACTACCTGCTGGCTTCAAGCCCAGTGTTTTTCAAACTGCCAGGGCCAGGATTTAAACCACAGCCATGTGGTATCTGACTCCCACTATTGTGTTATAGGGATGGCACAGTTTCTATTTTTCTATAGTATAATTTTACTGGTTGCACAATCATTTACATTTTTATTTTTAAGTTTTTACCTTAGGGCATGTGCGCTCACCAGAGAGAGAAAGAGACAAAGGCAGTGAGACAGAAAGAGAGAAATCACTCCCCTAGGGGGGATGGCCACGCTGAAATCTCCTTTTCCTCTAGTCTCCTCTCGAGATCTTGGGCACGCACACACACGTGCCTGGTGTGATTTTCAAGCCACTGGGTTTGGGTCTTGAACCACAGTTGGCCATGTGGGAATTCAGTGATATAACTGTTACAAGCACCTGCTGATTCCTATATGAAAGCTTTGGAGACTCCTCTATTCTGGAACTTCTAGGTTACTTCCAACTTTTCATTATGTATATTAGACTGGTTAAGGTCACCAACTATGTGGAGGTTAGGTTGTAAAGTCAGCGTGTAAAGCAAACATCTCATAGAGTGACAGCTGAAGTGTTCCCAGGCAAATGCCACCTGTGACATTGATCGTCTGCCTCTCTAGGAACGCGATGGCCAGTTTTCTCTCCAAGGGGCTCTAAGTATGTTTCTTGTTGTCTACTTGTTACAAAAAATTCTCACTGCCATTTGGGAGGCAAAGCAATTGTTTATTAGATTATCAGGGGATTATCTTTTATTGGGAATCATTGAATAACTATACTTAAAAACTGGGCAAAACCTAAGAGCTCCTTTGAGCCAAGTCTCATGAATGATTGGGTCCATGTTTCTGGGCTTCTGCTGTGAGGGATCAGGACTCCACCAGTCATTCTGTCTCTGCATCCTTTTCCTGTGATTTGAAGTTCTGCTAGGTTGAGCTTGGGTGATGTGCTCACCGCTTTGTGGTAGCAGGTGTCAAGTGAACAATCAGCCTGGTGCTCTTGGTTTTCTGGTGGGGCAAACCCTGAGAAGTAGGAGTTAGGAACTGCCCTGTGATGAGAAACTTAATCACAGGGGAATTCCACCCAGAGAGAGATCAGGAAACTAAGAAAAGGTGGGACTGCAGTCGGGTACTAGGAAGCGAAGAAACAGCACAGAAACCACACGTATTGCCAGTCCAGCAGAAAACAAGCAATTTGATTTTTCAGGTTAGGTGCCAGATAGAGAAGCTGGACAGAGTTCAGGGCTGGTTGTGAGAGCTCTATGCTGTGAGAAACTCTGGGACCAACTGCAGAAATGGCTTGCTGCTCGACTGGTGTTCATTGGCACGACTGGCAAAATCATCTCCTAAAACAGACTGTCCGTGGAGTTTTTATTTTCACACAGGATTTTTAAGAAGAGGTTTTGCCTTAGGGCATGCCTGCTTGCTCAAGAGAGAGACAGAGACAGTGAGAGAGAAAGGAGAAATCACCCCTCCCCCAGGGGGATGGCCTCACCTCAATCCCTTTTCCTCCATTCTCCTTGGGCACACATGCATATACACCTGGCATGAATTTCAAGCCACCGCGTCTGGGACTTGAACTGTGGTTAGCCATGTGGGAGTCCAGTGACTCAACCACTATGCCATGTGCTAGCCCCTTCACAAAGGATTTAATGGTCCCATTTATGTAAATTAATAGTGAATATGCTGGAAACTCAATGTATGAACACCTAAAATTCTTTCTCAGTTTGCAATTTTAGGATATATGTTTCTGGGTATACTAAGTTCTCAAGGATTCAACTAGATAAAAATCCATTCTTTCTCCCTCCCTCTCTTCCTCCCTCCCTTCTTTTCTCTCTTTCTCTTGCACTTTCTTTTTAAAATTTACATAACTATTAATATTTTTTAAAGTTTTTTTGTTTTGTTTTGTTTTGTTTTGTTTTTGTCATAAGGTGCATGCACTTGCCGGAGGGAGATGGTGAGAGGGAAAGTGAGAAATTACCCCTACCCTCAAGGGGATGGCCATGATGCCATTGTTTCTCTTTCATTCTCCTCCTGGGATTTTGGGCATGCACGCACATGTCCCCCTTGTGATTTTCTGCTGGAAGTCCTGCTCCAGCCGGGGTGGGTTGAGACTCATACACAGGAAGGTGACATGGGTGATCAGGAACAAAAATTAGACTGAGACCTCAATACTCTTTAGCATGTTCTCAGCCGGCTACAGCCAGAGTCAGCTCCAGACTGTAGCCCAGTGGCTATTAAAACATACATATTTATTGAGGGATGTTTAGGAAGTAAGGGGGGTGAGGGGAAGTAAAAAATTTACTTTAAAAAATAAGGTATACAGGGACCAGCAGTTAGCGTAATGGCTATGTCGCTGGACTCCCACGTAGTCGACCGCGGTTCGCGTCCCAGACCCGGTGGCTTAAAACTCACACTGGGCGCGTGTGCATGCGTGCCCAAGATCCTGAGAGGAGACTGGAGAAGGGATTGCGGCGTGGCCATCCCCCCTGGGGGGTGATTTCTCGCTTTCTGTCTCTCTTTCTCTCTCTGTCTGTCTGGTGAGCGCACGTATCTTCTTCTTAGATCTTGATTACCGGGAAGGGTCTTTCGAAGAGGGGGCTTGCAGGAAGCTTGATAACTTCAGTCCTGGGTCAGGGCAGCAGCATTACTGGTTACAAAGGCCTAGATAGAAATCTTGTCTTGTTACGTAAAGACACAGTTAATACATGGACTATCTATATATTACTGCAAAAGGAGGTGAGTCTATTGTCCATATGGGAAAGGAAGATGATCTTGTAACTCAGAAGACAACACAGGATGTTTTATTAGCAGTTTTTCATAGTCAACAGCACATAGATGAGAAACTCTTTGTAGTTAAAAACTACCTGTTTTAGATAAGAACTCCCAGCTAAGATAGTTCTTCAGGTTTGTTCATCCTGTCATCGCCAGCCAGGCTTTTCCTTTCTTTATAAATCCTTGGGTTCCTGTATTTTATTTGCTGAGTCTGTCAATTAGTGAGTTATTTTGCTTTATCTTTAAGTCCCTGTCATGTGGTGGATGCGCTAACTTGGCCTAATGTGAGTTAACTTTGACCAGCAGCTTTAACAAGGGGTATTTACATAAAATTAGCCTTAAACTAACTTATTCTACATATGTTACTTATGCTAATTTGGCTTATACTAACTTAACCTAACATATGCTAATTTTGGCTTAAAACAGGCAGGTGTGGGAGTCTCAGACTTCCTGATCCTCAGGAGCCATCTTAGGAAGCCACATTCCTACAGGATCACTAATTGGCTTTATTGTAAAGTTGCAGTAAGGTTGGGGGTGATACTTTACCCTTGTAGGGTACCATAATAACAGTAAAGCTCATGGCAGAGAAATTGAGTGCAGGCCAGTACAACAACATAATGGAGTTTTAAGGCTCGTAAACTGCTGGCCTTGCCCTGCAGTTTCTTCCCAGTCCAGGCCTTGTCTTAGGCATGGGAGGCAGCTTCTTTACCAGCTTGTGTTGTCTGAATGGCCCCATCAATTTTCCAGCCACCAGGTCCAGGACTCGAACCATGTGGGAGTCAGCTTTAAGTACCATAAGTCAGCCTTAAGTACCTTAAGTAGTCAGCCATGTGGGAGTCTGGTACCTTAAGTACCATGCCACCTGTTGGCCTAATTATTTTTTGATAGAGACAAAGAGAGAAACAGGGATCTCTGACAGGGTCCTGCCATACTGTACCCCTCCTCGCCAGTCTTCCAGGCCATGGGTGCACCCACTATGCTCAATTCAACCAGGGACCTAAGTCCTGGGCTCTCCCACAAAAGAAAAATTTTCTTAACTGAATCACTGTGTTTAGGGAACACTTGATCTTGATGAAACTGAATTCATAGTTGGGGTGCAGTTTTCTTGGGAAACATTCTGATACTCTCATCAAATGTTTATTGGGTACCATGACTCCTAAAATTCAAAACAAAAATTGAATCATTCAAATAAAGTGTAGTCATGGGAAATAAAAGGCTTATAACATTTCCATTAAGCTGGGGAACCCTAAGAAGAAATAATGTAAAAGAAGAATTTGTGTTACTGGATTCCTTAGCAGACTTCTTTCCTTTCCCACAGCCAGAACTAGGTTGCTTCATTGTGCCATTTTGATGCATCAGCTTAAAGGAAGATAACGTAGATACCCAGGGACAGAGACACGTTACTATGAAACAAGAGAATTCATTGTCCCAGGAACAGTGGCTCCCTTTCCTATGATTGACATGTTATGCAGAAGCCCTTGACTTCCTAGAGTTCCTGTTATGAAATGTTATTCATTATTCTTCATTTAAATTCATAATATCAAAGACATGGAAGAGGCATTGGAAGCTCTCCTTTCTCTCTTTCTACTCTATAGAAATCTGCTCTGTGAGATCTCTTATCAAATCGGAGCCCTCTGATGACAATGTCTCTCTTCACAAATTAGTGGTTAATAGTTTTAAACAACTCAGCTTAACAGGCCACTTTAAATACAATTTTATCTTACTCTTTCAACTCTTAGATTAGTTTCCCTATTGAAATTTTGTTTTCCAGAGGGCATATGCACTTGCCAGAGAGAGAGAGAGAGAGAGAGAGAGAGAGAGAGGGAGAGGGAGAAAGCACTACACAATGGGACATGGTCATGCCACAATCCTTTCTTCATTTGTCTATCCTGTTGGGATTCTAAGCAAGCACACACACTTGACCAATGTGTTTTTCAAGCTGCCGAGACCAAGATTCGAACTGTAGTAGGCCATGTGAAATCTGGCTCCCTTAATATTGGGTCGTTAGTAAAGTCATGACACATTTTTGTGTAGAAAACTACATCGTGCCTTTCCTGACAACCTAATATTTATTTAGACAGTAGAAAGTCTCAATAGGGTGCATAAAGATTTGCCTGGATGCAGGGCCCCTGGCCCCAGTGCTCCAGACCAAGGCAGGGGCAGCCTATTGTCCAATAAAGTGCATCCCACATGTCAAAAACAAACAGACAAAGCATTTGAGTTTTCCATAGCTTCATCATATTCACTTTTTTTGGTCCAGTCTACTTTCCTAATAAGATTATATCTTTGGTCCTGAATTTCATTGACCAACTTTACTACCTACTTCAATACATCTTTATCTCTATTAACATACTTTTATCTTTTCCTCCAGAACCTCTTTATGAAATATTTTCTCTCTCCTTTATACTGTCAAACTTTTGAATAAAAAGCTCACATCTTCCATTTTCATCATTTACTTTCTCCTTAAAGCGTTGCCATCACACTTCTGTTCTCAAAACTGTTTTTGGAACCAGCAGTTAGCATAACGACTATGTCGCTGGGCTCCCATGTAGTCGACCGTGGTTCACGTCTCAGACCCGGTGGCTTAAAACTCACACCAGGCGCGTGTGTGTGTGTGTGCCCAAGATCCCGAGAGGAGAATGGAGGAGGAGGGGTTGTGGCATGGCCATCTCCCCAGGGGGTGATTTCTCACTTTATATCTCTCTGTCTCTCTCTGGCGAGTGCACGCCCTATAGCAAAAACCTCTCCAAAAAAACAAAACAAAACAAAACAAAACAAAACCCTGCTTTTTAAATTGCTAATAGTGAACTAGTAACTAAATTCAGGCACTGTTCTTGGCTTCAACATCTTTGAGGTTTGAGCACTGAAGATCACATTCTTCCTGAAGCTGCAGATCTGAATACTCATTCATCTACTACAAATATTTTTAAACGTTCTCCATATGATAACTCATCTGGTAACATCTTAAGAGATGGTACATGAGTCCTCTTGTGTGAGTGAGGGAACTAGGGTCAGGAGAGGTGAACATTGTCTGAAGTCCTGCTGCAATCTCCGTGGTTCTCTCACCTTCTCACTTAGACTTTTTTTCTGGCTTCTCCCTTTCAACACTTCCTTGTGGGCTCTCTAGTCCTTGACACAGTTGTTGGTCCTCAATTTTTCTTACTCATTAGCTTTTGCTAAGAGGTCCTGTTTTATTGATAAGATTATTATATTTTTGGATATAAAGTCTTACTAATTTAGCAACTTATTCTGTTTATTTTAGTTCAAGTTTCTAGGTTTTTGAAGCAGACAAAATGTAAAGTCCTGCAAGTTCAAAGATCATTTTCCTTCCTTTCTGCTATTGAATGTTATAGTACTGATCTTCCCTTTCTTTTCTGAATCTTGACGTTCATTGCCTGGAACAATCTTTTGGTAATTATGACTTACTGTGTTATGCGTTTGTTTCTTTAGTCTTGTCTTTTATGGCAAGCCTATACAAAAGGTTCTAGGCAGATAGGGCTTTGGACTTTAATTATTATTTTATATTCTCCTCTGGTTTTTAGTTTTTATCTTTTAGCATGAATATATAAGAATTCCTTTACCAACTAAATTCTTTGGTTTTGAACAAGAGAAAACAACTCTAGCTAATATAAGCTAAATCTAAGTTGTGGTGAAGATTTGGGAAATTTATGGAGCAGATGGTCCTCCAGCACTGGTCAGAATGTTGCTGCTAGTCAGGAGGTAACTCTGACCACTTTGATCTCTTAGATAGCCTTGGTCTCTTAGAGATGCAAATGAGAGAAAAGAGCATCTCAATGGCCTAGCTGAGATTCCTGCTCTTCTCTCCATCAAGGAGAAAGGTCTCTGATTAAAATGTCTAACCAGAGTGTATTAGAAAAGAGGCAATTATTTCAAAAGAATTCAGAATTTTCTTAGACTTTGCCTAAGAATACGAAGAAGGCCAGCAGATGGTGTGGTGGTAAAGGCACTGGACTTCCCACATGGCCAAGTGCAGTTTTCTTTCTCTCTTTCTGGTGAGTGCATGTGAAAAAATAATGATAATAAATAAAATAAAATAAAATAAAATAAATGATTCCAAAAAAAGAAAAGAGAAAGGATAATGGAAAACAAAATTAACTAAGTAAATGAGTGCATAAATTTGCAATAGGTGCTGAACAACATTTGTTGAATGAATTAGTCAATAGTCTGTGACATTAATTGTCTCATTTAAGTTTAGTTTTCAAGACTAGTATGGCAGATTTGTACTTATTTTTCTGATTAAACCATCTAAACAACTCTTCCTCTTGCCTTTCTAAAGCTTAGAAAGAAACCAAACAATATAAAAATTGTTTTCAGGGCCAGCATGGTAAATTGAAGAGTTCTACCCCAGCAATTCCATTAATTCTTTTTACTGTTAGGTAGGCCTTTGTTTCTCTGATTCCTCATAGGTAAAAGGAGAATTGAAGAAGACAAAATTTAAAGTCCTTCCAGTTCAAAATGTCAACCTTTTCAAATGGAAACTCTTACTTACATTTGATATTGGTTTTAGGCAGCACATGGTTATCACTTGCTGGATATAGTTATAGATTCTCCATGCTCATACTAGTTGAGACAGAAGAATCATTACCAATATCGGAGTAAGCAAATGAAGCATAGAAGTTTACCCAAAACTATGCACCTGATCAGTGGAAGGATAATAATTGTAACTCCTATACATCACGATCATTGACATGCTTTAAAACTATTCTAAGTTATTTTGAATATACATATTTATGACCAATCCATTTAAATAAAAAGTAGAGTTTCCCAAAATTATTTTATTTACATTTAATCTCCCCCTGAAACCCAGTAGTATAGGTTTTAAATTCAAATTAATAGTTGTTAATCAGGTTTTAACAGATATCCTTAGTCTATAGGCAGTTTTATATTGTGCTGTACTTGTTTTTATAATCATACTGTTCTTTGTGTTAAATATGTGTGATACAGGTGACTCAATATAATGTTTATGACTCTAAAGTCAGACAGACCTGGGTTAAAATGCTCATGTGAATTATGAGGATCCTTTTTAGGAGGAGCAATGTATCAATATTTGGAAGGAAAAGACTTTGAGAAGTGCTAGGAAGTAAAGAATGAGATTTCAAGGACATATTCCAAAACAGCAGCAGGGAACAAGAAGAGGAACATCTTTCTCCCCCTTTTTCCTTGATAGAAAGAGTTTGTTAAGGGTCCAGCAGGAGACATGGTGTTAAGGTGCTGGATTTACACATGAATGACCATGGTTCAAGACCTGGACCTGGTGGCTTGAAATTCACATAAAATAAGTAGACAAATAAAAATAAATGATTTTTTTAAAAAAGAGCTGAAAAGAAAGCAAGAATGAGCTTGAATTTGGCAAGTGCAAGAAATGCCTTATGTGAGTGAATTCCTTGATGGAGAAATACATATCTGCAGCTGAGTCAATGTAGAGCAAAAAAGGTAGTCTATACGTAGTAATGTGTCTGGCTTGCTTTAAACTATTTCAGTACAGACCATATGATTTTATATACAAGCAAATTAGTTTAAACTTCAACTCTAAAGGTAGACTATTGACCTAATAATGCCCTGTGCAGGTGTTGGGGTGCTGTGAGGGTATCAGCTAGCTCATACCTTCTGGTATTCATATACCTGAGGTTAAAATTACCACCGTTTATTGTATTAATATGTATATGTACATGCTTTTCTTCATTGAGTATGAAGTTCTTGATCCTACTGAGGACCATGAATTACTGTCTCTGCAAACTTAACAGTTACCCTGTTCTGGGAAGATTCATTTTACAAGTGATGGTAATGTACCATGATTGAATGTATGAAACAAAACAAAGCAAAACAAATTATGATGCCTGGAACACAGCTTTCATTTTGTAGAAGTTTGTGAATAAATGGTTTAAAATGCAGGATGAATGCTGTCTGAGATCTCTGTTTTTATGTCAGTCAGTGCAGGTACCAGATTAGAGTGGACAGTAGGGCAAGTGATATAGTTTAGTTGTTTACTCACTTGTTGTTTTGTGTGGTGATAGTGTTTTGTTTGTTTGTTTAATGCCATCATTTTTTCCTAAAAAAATGAAGAGAGGAGGGAACAGTGGCAGCAAGTGAGGGCAACTAAGGCATGAGACTGCTTCAGGCTTCTTCCTGCCTCCCAACCCATTCCAGGTACATCTGTCTGCCACTATTATCCCCAGAGCCTGCACTGCTGTGGACCGTGGAGCAGCAGTGCAGTTACCAGTTAGGGCAACTGAACCAGGAAGACCACTTCAGACCTCTAATTACCTTCTGCTCACCCAGTAATATTTTGAAACTTCATAGTTTTCTGTGAAGTACTGCTGCACTACTCTTTTTTTCCTCTTCCTTTTGAAACTCATGAGGTTATGCCCAGGTGCACCTGGTCTCATGAAACTGGGAAAGGAATCAATAACTAAAGGTGGCTATCTACACACTTCTCTGATTGGAAGACTAGACCTTCTAACAAGAACACGTCTGAGTAGTAGAGCTCTTATTCCCCTCAACTCTATGGAATTGATACCAGAAAAGCAGGAAGAAGTGCATAATCCATCAGATGACTAGAAACCAGTGCAGAGGCACAAAAGGTATGGGAAAACAAGGAAATACCTCTTCCTCAATGGAACAGAGCAACTCTTCTTCAACCTTGGAAAGCACAAAAGAATTTGCAGGAATGTCAGAAATTCATGGTGACAGAGAAAAAGTAGTCTATCAAAGACTTGAAGGAGGAGATAGACACCATTAAAAAAAATCAATCACAACTCCTAGAGATGAAGACAGTAATATAGAAAATCAAGACCTCCCTCAAAAGTATTAATAGTAGACTGAACCATGCAGAAGACAGAATCCCTGAGCTGGAAGACAAAAGCTTTGACTTAAATAAAACCACCAAAAATAATGAAAAAATAATTTTTAAAAATAGGACAACATATGGGAAATACTAGACACTATAAAATGCCCAAATATTCGAATAATAGCTATTCTATAAGACAAAGAATCAGTAAAAGACACAGAAGATCTATTCCATGAAATGCTTGCAGAAAAGTTCAGAAACCTAGAGAAGCATTCAAACATACAGACCCAAGAAATATAAAGGACCCCCAGTAGAATTAACATAAGATGATCCTCTCCATAGCACATCATAACCAGAATGGAAAAAATCACAGATAAAGTTAGGATTCTAAAAATGGCAAGACAGAAACATCAAGTCAATTACAAAGGTTACCCTATTAGGCTAACATCAGATCTCTCAACTAAAACAATGAAAGCAAGAAAAGAATGGGAAGACATATTCAAAATACTAAAAGTTAAACATTTTTAACCCATAACTATATCCAACAAGATTATCCTTCAAATGGGAAGAATGAATAAAATCATTAGCAGACAACAAAAACTGAAAGAATTCACCAGTACTAGACCTGCTCTTCAAAAAGTACAAGGGGAGTACTGGATCAGAAAAGCTAAAGAGAGACGGTCAGAAATAAAAGAACAATAAACAACCAAGAAAAGGGAACCAGCAGTTAGCGTAATGGCTATGTTGCTGGACTCCCACGTAGTCGACCGCGGTTTGTGTCCCGGACCCGGTGGCTTAAAACTCACGCCGGGTGCGTGTGCGTGCGTGCCCAAGATCCCAAGAGGAGAATGGAGGAGAAGGGATTGCGGCGTGACCATCCCCCCTGGGGGGTGATTTCTCGCTTTCTGTCTCTATGTCTCTCTCTGTCTGTCTGGTGAGCGCACGCGCCCTACAGTGAAAATCTCTCAAAAAAAAAAAAGATCTAATTCACCAAGAAGATATAACACATAAATATCTACACATCCAACTCTAGAGCACCCAAACACATCAAAGACAGACTGTTAGATCTAAAAAGAAAGATAGACTGCAATACACTAATCATTGGGGCTTTTGACACCACACTATCTCCATTGGATAGATTATATAGACAAAAAAGAAAAGCAAAGAGAGGATCTAAATGACACTGTAAGTGAAATGAAATTGACAAACATATATAATTTTCCACCCCCAAACCACAAAATATACATTTTTTTACCCCCAAATGGAAACTCTTAGAAGGTTGATCACATTATAGGGCACAAAATAAGCCTTTACAAATTCAAAGGCATAGAAACTATACCCAGCAACTTCTCTGACCATGACGGAATTAAACTTGAAATTAATTTCAGGAAAATCCCTCAAAAATACACAAACATATGGAAACTAAACAACCTACTCTAGAATGATTTCACAACCACTGAAGAAATTAAGACTGAAAAGATTAATTGAAACCAATGATATCAAGTGTATGAGTTTCCATAATCTATGGGATACAGTGAAAGCAGTTATAAAAGGCAAGTGCATATCAATGAGTACACATAAGAAAATGATGGAAAGGTGGCAAATAGACAAACTGACAACACACCTCAGGGAAATAGGAAAATATGATCAAAATCCCCAAAATGCCAGGAGAAAAATGATAAAGATTTGAGCAGAAATAAATGAAATAGAGAATAAATGAACTATACAGAAAATAAATGAAAGCAATAGCTGGTTCTTGGAGAAAATAAATAATATTGACATACCATTAGCTAGACTAGTTAAAAAGAATAGAGAAAGGAACCATTGTTTTGGCAATATGAGGTCTTTTATGAT
>NW_006198133.1:803833-817003 GCF_000334495.1 Tupaia belangeri chinensis
AAAAATATGTTGGATACGACTTGCTAGTATCTTGTTGAGAATCTTCACATCTATATTCATCAGAGATATTGGTCTATAGTTTTCCTTCCTTGTCCTGTCCTTACCTGTTTTAAGGATAAGGGTGATAGAGGCTTCATAAAATGAATTAGGAAGAGATTCACCCTTTTGGATCTTTAGAAATAACTTGAGCAGAATTGGGGTTAACTCTTCTTTGAAGGTTTTGTAGAATTCAGAGGTGATTCCATCAGGGCTAGGGCTTTTCTTTACTGGGAAGTTATTTAGTACTGATTCAATCTCCTGGCTTGTTATGAGCCTATTCACTTTCTATATCCTCCTGGCTCAATCTTGGTAGATTATACATGTCCAGGAGTTTGTCCATCTCATCCAGGTTGTCTTGTTTCTTAGCCTATAGATGTTCAAAGTAACCTCTAATGATGTTTTGAATTTCTACTCTGTTGTTATAACCACCTTCATTGCTGATTTGATTCACCTGGTTCCTTTCTCTCTTCTTCTTAATAAGTTTCACTAGTGGTGTATCAATTTTATTTATCCTTTCAAAGAACCAGCTTTTACTTTCATTTATTTTCTGAATAGTATGCTTATTTTCTATTTCATTTATTTCTGCTTGGATCTTTATTATTTCCTTTCTCCTGGAGTTTTTTTGATTATTTTGCTGTTGCTCTTGCAATTCTTTGAGGCATGATGTTAGGTGATCCATTAAGGAAAACCTCTTCAGCAAATGATGCTGGAAAAACTGGATTTCCACCTGTAGAAAGATGAATCTGAACCCCTATCTCTCACTGTTGACAAAAATAAAGTCAAGGTGGAACAAGGTTCTAAATCTAAGACCTCAAACTATAAAACTGCTCCTGGAAAACACTGGGGAAACTCTGGGAGACATTGGTGTAGGGTTGGGAAAGACTTCTTAAATAAGACCCCCAAAGCACAGTTGATCATCTCCAAAATAGACAAGTGGGATTGGATCAGACTAAGAAGTTTCTGCATGGCAAAAGACAATAATTAGTGTGAATCGACAGCCCTCTGAATGGGAAAATATTTTTGTTAATTATGCATCAGATAAGAATCTGATAAGCAGAATGCACAAGGAACTAAAGGTGCTGTTTGGAAAAAAGATGATCAGCCCTATTAAAAGATGGGAGAAGGAGATGAAAAAAACACTCTCTAAAGATGACATACAGATCGCCAAAAGACATATGAAAAAATGCTTGACATCCCTCATTGTAAGGGAAATGCAGATCAAAACAACATTGAGATACCACCTAACCCCAGTCAGAATGTCTAAGATTAAAAAAAAACAAAAAATGGTAAGTGTTGGCAGAGCTGTGGTGAAAGGGAAACTCTTTTACACTGCTAGTGGGAATGTAAATTGGTCCAGCCACTGTGGAGAACAATTTGGAGATTTCTCAAAAATCTACAAATATGGGACCAGTAGTTAGCATAATGGCTATGTCGCTGGACTCCCATGTAGTTGAACGTGGTTCGCATCCTGGACCCGGTGGCTTAAAACTCACGCCGGGCGCATGTACGTGCGTGCCCAAGATCCCAAGAGGAGAATGGAGGAGAAGGAATTGCGGCGTGGCTATCCCCCCTGGGGGGTGATTTCTCACTTTCTGTCTCTCTGTCTCTGTCTGTCTGTCTGGGGAGCGCACACACCCTATAGAAAAAAAAAACTCTCAAAAAAAAAAAAACCCTACAAATAGAACTACCATATAACCCAGCAATCCCACTCCTCAGTATCTACCCAAAGGACTGAAGAATTCTTAATTGTAAAAGTGCTTCCACATTGATGTTTATTGCAGCATTATTCATGATTGCTAAGACATGGAACCAACCCAAATGTCCCCGTATGGATGAATGTATTGAAAAACTGTGGCATATATACTCTATGGAATACTATTCAGCCATAAACAACAACCAAACCCTGGCTTTTGACAAAAAGTGGAAGAATATGGAAGATTTACTGCTGAGTGAAACAAGCCAGGTTATGAAGGAAAGACACTGTATATTCCAACTTAATATATACCAAGTGTCTGCACTCAATAACTGAAACTTATTGACCTAAGGTTGTATAAACACAAGATATGGGGGTTAGTGCCAGAAGTGGAGTGTGTGGAGAAGAGGGACCTAAGGAAGGATATTTGGAAGAGGGATACGGAGAGAGAGCATTGACGGGATGAGGAGGTGTGGTGTTATTGGGGGAAGATACTCTGATCAACTGGACTGGGGAGAAATGTTCATACACATACTGAAATGTTCACTTTGTAATCTAAATAATATGATTGAATTTATATAAATAATTAAAATAAAAAAGTGAAAATAAAGAGCTAATCCCCATTCTACTCAAACTATTTCTAAAGATCCAAAAGGAAAGAACCCTCCCAAATTCATTAATGAAGCTTCCATCATTCTCATTCCCCAAGCAAATAATGACTTACTAAAAAAAAAAAAAAAAAAGAGAAAGCTACAGACCAATTTCTCTGATAAATATAGATGCTAATTAAAATAAAAAAGTGAAAATAAAGAGCTAATCCCCATTCTACTCAAACTATTTCTAAAGATCCAAAAGGAAAGAACCCTCCCAAATTCATTAATGAAGCTTCCATCATTCTCATTCCCCAAGCAAATAATGACTTACTAAAAAAAAAAAAAAAAAAGAGAAAGCTACAGACCAATTTCTCTGATAAATATAGATGCAAAATTTCTCAACAAGATACTAGCGAATCATATCCAATGACACATTGAAAAGATTATGCACCATGATCAGGTAGACTTCATACCGGGGTTACATGATGATTCAACACGTGCAAAACCACAAATGTACAGAATGATGAAACTGGACCACCATTTCTCACCATTAATAAAAATCAATTAAAAATGAGCACAGATCTAAACCTAAGACCTCAAACTATAGAATTACAATGGATCATGCAGAGGAAGTACTACACCATATTAACAGATAGAAAGATAAAAGCCATATGATCATATCAATTGATGTAGAAAAAGCATTTGATAAAATACAACATCCCTTCATGATTAAGACTCTCAGCAAAATCTGCATAGAAGGGATATTTGTCAACACAGAAGCCATGTGTGAAAACTCCATAGCTAAAGTCATACTGAATGGGGAAAAGCTGAAAGCTTTTCCACAAAATACTGGGAAAAGATGAGGATTCTCACTTCCTCCACTGCTTTTCAATTTCGTACTGGAAATCTTAGCTAATATCATTGGACAAGGGACTAAAATAAAAGGCATTCAAATATGGAAAGAAGTTAAATTATCTCTATTTGCAGATAACATGATTTTAGCTGTAGAAAACCCAAAAGAATCCATGAGAAAGAAACCGCAATTTCTGGAAGTAATAAATGAATACATTAAAGTGGCAGATACAAAATCAACATAAAAACTCTATAACATTTCTACATCCTAACAACAAGAAAACTGAGGTAAAATTGAAGAAAGCAATTCCATTTACAATAGCCACAAAAGAAGTAAAATATCTAGGAATAAATCTAACCAAAGAAGTCAAAGACCTCTACAAGGAAAACTATGAAGAACTAAAAAGAGAAATTGAAAATGACACAAATAAGTGAGAAGACATCTCATGCTCTTAGATGGGAAGAATTAATGTAATCAAAATATTGACTCTACCCAAATTAATCTACATACTTAATGCAATCCTAGTAAAATTACCAGATATATTTTTTTTCACAGATAAAAAAAAATCACAGAATTTTTCTGAAATCATAAAAGATCTTATGAAAAAGCTGTGATAATCAAAACAGCATGTTATTGACATAAAAACAAGCATGGAACAGAATTAATGGAACAGAACAGAGACCCCAGAAATAAACCCCTAAACATACAGCCAACTAAGTTTTGGTGAAGGGCACCAGTCAACCCAGTGAGGAAAGGAAAATCTCTTTAGCAAAGAGTACTGGCAAAACTTGGTATTCAAGTACAGAATGACGACACTGGACCACCATTTCCCACCATTAATAAAAATCAATTAAAAATGGAGCACAGATCTAAACCTAAGACCTCAAACTATAGAATTATGATGGATAATGCAGAAGAAACTCTTGGGGGACATTGGAGAAGGCAAAAACTTCTTAAATAAGACCTTTAAAGCACAGGGAATAATCTCAAAAATAGACAAATGGGATTACATCAGGTTAAAAAGCTTCTGCTCAGCAAAAGAAACAATAGTTAGAGTGAAGCAGCAACACTCGGAGTGGGAGAATATATTTGCAAATTATGTTTCAGACAAGGGACTGATGCCCAGAATTACAGAGAATTTTAGTGACTTGGAAAAAAATTATCAAAAAATTAAAATATGGGAAAATGAACTGAACAAACGACTCTTGAAGGAAGACATACAAACCATCAAATAGCATGAAAAAATTCTCAACATCCCTTATCATAAGAGAGATGAAAATCAAAACCACAGTGAGATACCACCTAGCCCCAGTCAGAATAGCAAAAAAGTAAACAATGATAAGAGCTGATGTGGCTGTGGTGAAAAGGGAACTCTCCTACACTGTTGGTGGGAATGTAAATCAGCACAGTTACTGTGGAGGACAATACGAAGGTTCCTCAAAGACCTACAACTATAACTACCGTATGATTCAGCAATTCGGAAAATTCTCAGTTGGAAAAGAACTTACACAACCATGTTTATTGTGGCATTACTCACAATTGCTAAAGCATGGAACCAACCCAAACGTCCACAAACAGATAAATGGATTGATAAAAGTGTGGCACATATGCACTATGGAATATTATTCAGTGGGAAAACAAACAAAACAAAAGGAAACAAAACACCCAAAAGACAAGACCCTGGCATTTG
The DNA here is from genome assembly GCF_000334495.1 of Tupaia belangeri chinensis. Lineage (NCBI taxonomy): Eukaryota > Metazoa > Chordata > Mammalia > Scandentia > Tupaiidae > Tupaia > Tupaia belangeri. Next base: position 808,702 of record NW_006198133.1, read on the forward strand.
ATAGAAAATAGAAAAATATGAAAGATTTACTGCTGAGTGAAACCAGCCAGACTATGAAGGAGAGATATGATATGTTCCTACTTAATATTTATGAATGTCCACACTTTATGGTGAAAACAGAAAGACTAGAGGATAGAGAAGCATGGAGACCATTGCTGATACTGGACAATGTGAGAGGAGGGTGGAAGGTGGTGGAGGTGAGAGGAAGGGAATCCAGGAGAAAACTACAGAGACAAGACATGTAAGAGTCACAGAAATGGAGGATTGTCTGTTGATGATAACCTGTATGATAATATCTTTAACTGGATTGGTGTGTATTATTTATGCTGGTAAAAGTCATTTTATAAGCTGTGGTGATGTACAGTGACTGAATGTATAAAATTAAATTAAATTAAGAAAAAAATGAAAGAAGCTATACATGCAAGTGGCTTGTACATAAATTACATCAGGAAAAAAATATAAAACATGAATAAATACAAGTAAAGGTAATAGCAGTATGAAAAATAAAATGTACTGGAGGCATAGTTGATATAAAAACTACACACACAAAGATGCTACATATTTGTTGGGAAATGAGATATAAAAGTGGTTCTGAGCTTCCTGTCAACAAACAAATAAAAAAAATAAGTCCTGTAGTGAAATCCGTAGCATTTATTGGGCTAAGGACAAACCATGTACTGAGAAGAAGACCAATTTTTATTCAATCCTTAATTAGGCTTTTGGACAATGAGAAGCTAAGTGATGTAGTGGGTAAATTCTCAACCTATTTTTATGATAAGTAGAATTCTTTATTGTTTTTGTAGTTGTCAAACTAACTATATATTACAGTACTAGTTTGTAGTACACAAATAATTATATTAAAACAAGCAACAGAGTGTGTTACAATTATCTCTCTCTGATATTACGGACTGTTGCAAGACGAAATCTAGAATACTCAGAAGGGTGTATAAATTACACATTATTTTAGTCAATCACCTAGGGATAATGTGTCACAATTATGCAAAGTTTCATCTCTGTATTAATCTTGATTTCCAGATAGTAAGCATAAATCATTAAGAGTTGATTTCCAGACTGTGTTGTCAATGAGAAATAAGATAAGGGTGATATTCTTCTGTTAAAAACCAAGAGTATATTTATTTAATTTATTCTAGGATATATATCTGAATGGATGGCCACGTAGATTGGCCAAAGTTTAAGCTAGACTTGGGGACTACTTTAGCATATCAGAGAGAAGCTACCAATGAAAGGTTACATGATATATATATTTTTTCCCCTTGGTTTCTGGTCCTTTTTTTTTCATTTAAATTTATTTATTTGCATTCATTCACTATACATCATTACGGCATACAAAATGAGATTTTCCATCCAGAATACACTGCACATTGGCTCAATCATAGCACATCAGCATACATCTTATCATCAACAAACAATTTTCCATTTTTTGTTTCCTGTATATTTTGCTTTATTTCCCCTCCTTGATTCCCTCTCACCCTCTGCCATGTCCCATCCTCCTCCCATACTATTTCTGGTATCCATGTTTGTTTTCTATGCCTTTTCCCCCCATTTTATTGATTCCCTAAAGAACTTAATTCATCTACATATTTTCAATAGCAAGTGCAGCTGATATATACATATCCATGACTAAAGTCTGACTTTAGGCATTAACCTCAGTGAGTAGAATGAACATACTATAAAGTAGCACCTAGCTGGGGCTATATAGCTTATTGCAGTCATCAAATAGGTATTTTAAATGCATTTTTTTAATTTCAAGAAAAACAGTTTTTGTGTTTTTTTTTCCACTCCTGAAACTTTTTTTTAAAAAATTAATTAATTTACATTCATCAGCTAAGCATGATCACAGCATAGAAAATGTGGTTTCCCATTCAGAATATACTGCATAGTGGCTTAATCATGCATGGTATCATCAATAATTTTCCATTTTTATTTTCATATATATATATATATATTTATGCCTATGTCTTACCCTCTGCCCTTTCCCACCCTCTTCTCACACTATCTCTGGTGTCTACAGTTGTCTTCCATTCCTTTTCCTCCTACATTTTATTGATCACACAATTTCTTAAATAATCTAACTACTTTCAATAAGAAGTTCAGCAGTTAATTTCAAGAAAAGCAGTTTTGAAATGGTAAGGAACTTTGCTTAAAACTTAAAGCCAGGAAGCAGGTTAGTATTCTGTTCAAATAGTAGGTACATGAACCTATTGACAGTTCAAGACAGGACAAAAACTCTTAAAATCGGACAACAAAGCCTAGAAGAAAAGAAGCAATATTTTAGTCAAAAGTCAAAGAATGCTATTTCACCAGTTCAGTCTCATGTACTTAATCTATCTTCTGTTGTGGTTTGATCTTCCCAGTTGAATTCTGGGATATAATATTCAACTCTGGACTTGTCCTCATGGTTAATTTGGCCATTTTCTTAGGTTTTGAGCTCTTATTTCTGTGTGTCTGTATTTAATTTTCCTGATATAACACTCTCCTGAGAACTTTTTGGAGATCTGGTCTGGTGTTGGTGAATTCTTTCAGGTTTTGTTTATCTGAGAATGTTCTTGTCTTTTCTTCCCATATGGAGGATAAGCTTGCTGGGTACAGTATTCTTGGTTGAAATTGCTTTTCCCTTAACACTTTGAATATATTTTCCCATTGTTTCCTTGCTCGCATTGTTTCTGATGAGAGGTCTGCTGTTAGCCTGATGGGATATCCTTTGCAAATAACTTGCTGTTTCCCTCTTGCCAATTTAGTGTCTTGTCTTTGTGGTTTTGGTCAGCCAGATCTTGGGTTGATTCTATTTGGGGCCCATTGTATTTCTTGGGACTGGATCTTTGAGTGCCTCTCCAGGTTTGAAAAGTTTTCTTGCAGGATCTCATGGAATAGATTATCAATGCCATTATGTGTCTCTTTACCTTCTGGAATACTAATTACCTAGATGTTTGGACATTTGATGGTATGTAGTACTTCTCGTATATTAATCTCACTTTTTTGGGCTATTTTCTCAGTCTTCATGGTGGATTTTTCTAGGCCAACAATTTTCTCTTCTGCATATGAGATTCTATTTTCTGTGTGATCTACTCTGCTTTTAATATTTTCAAGGGAGATTTTGACTTCCTGTATTATAGTCTTTATTTCTAACAGTTCCATTTGATTCTTTTGTAAAGTACGTGATTCCTCTTTTAGATCTTGCAAGAATTTCCTTACCTCCTGGAACTCATTAGCTCCTTTCTCCTTTCTCTTCTGCAGTTCATTGTCTCTCTTCTCTTCCATCTCTGTTAACTTTGCCATTATGAATGTTCTGAATTCTTTATCAGACATTTCCATAATTTCCATTGAACTGTCTGTGGATGAAGAGGAGCTATTATTTTCCCTTGGAGGAGAAGAATTTTCTTGCTTTCCTATATTTCTTGTGGCCCTGTGGTGATTTCTAGTCATTTGATGGGTGGTGTGTTTCTTTCCAAACTTAAAGTTCAATCTGAGCATCCAGGAGTGTGCAGAAAAGGAGACAGAGAGAGAGAGAAACAACAACAACAAAAACAACCAAGAAACAGAGAAAAACAGATGAAAAAAATTTAAAAATTAATTTTTTTAAAACAAAAAAGTAGAAAACTGCATGGCATGCTTGCATGCTGCACAAAGTCACTAGTTCTTAGAAGCCCTGAAGTTGTCTTCTTCTGAAGGCCTGTCCTCTTGCCTCTCCTGGGCTGGGAGCGGGAGAGGGGATTATTAACAAGATAAAGGGAAAAGAGGGGTTGAAAGCAGAGAAAATGCTTTACCTTAAAAAAATTTTAAAAAGGAAAGAATTACAAAGAAATGAAAAGACAGAAACAGAGGTAGAGGCAGAGGCAGAGACAGAGATAGAAGGCTTGAAAGGCTTCCTACCACTTGAGTTTGTGGACTGGAGGCTGAATTATAAGTGGAAAATCTTCATTTATCTTATTTCCCTGAAATCACTAGTTCTCAGGAGCCATCAATGTGTCTTCTTCTGAAGGCCTATCCCCTTGCCTCTCCTTAAAAGTTTACATGATCTTTATGACAGAAACAGTTATAATAATTTTTGCTGTTCAATTTTCTTTTTTTTAAGAATTATTTTTTCAATTTTATTTATTCATTAATTTGTTTTAATTCGGCCAGAGACAGAGAGAGAGAAAGTGGGAAAGCAAGTCACCAGGTCTGGGACTCAAATTGCGGTTGGCCATGTGGGAGTGTCCAGAGCCTTAACCACCATGCCACCTGATAGTCACTGCTCTTCAATTTTCAAAAGATGTTAGAAAACAGCTTACCTCGTTATAAATATTTGGAAGTAAAGTAACTCACTTTAATCATTATAACTTCTTGGTGATCTCTTTATGTAATTTAGATATTAAAATGTGCATTTTTTTGTGTGCCAGTATCATACTTTTGATTACTATAGATTTGTAGTGTGTTTTGATATAAAGTGATACCTCTATTTATTTAATTTTGCTCTGGATTGCTTTATTCAAGGTAATTTGTGGTTCCACACAAATGTGTGATTGCTTGCTTCTTGTATGCTAATGAGGAATGCCATTAGTGTTTTAATAGAGATTGCATTGAGTCTGTAGATCACTTATATCAAGCAGTTACATTCCTGGACTTTTTTTTTTTTTTTTGAGAGGTTTTGCTATAGGGTGTGTACACTTTCCAGAAAGAAAGACAGAGAGAGACAGAAAGACAGAAAGTGGAAAATCACCCCACAGGGAGGAGGGCCACACTACAATCCCTTCTCCTCCATCCTTTCAGGATCTTGAGCACGCAAGAACATGCACATGCATGAGTTTAAGCCACCAGGTCCAGGATTCAAACCGTGGTGGACTACATGGGAGTCCAGTGACACAGCCATTATTCCAGCTGCTGGCTCCTACATTCCTGGACTTTGTGCAGAAAACAAGCCCCTGGTTTCTGAAACAGGAAACAGTAAACCAAGAGCCCTGGGATAAGGTGGGGAAACAAAAACAAAAACAAAAAAATTAAGGAGTGATATACAGCAGAGGGAATAGATAAGATTCCCATTTTTGCCGTTTCCTTGTGGAATTTAATTAAGGAGTGCTTGAGACAAGATCCTTCCAAAGAACCAGAAGCTAGTTTAGTAACTCATCTAAAAACATCCTGGAGGGATATACTCCTTGTTATCTAGAAAACCAGAATCTGTAACTAAAGACAAAGACAGAGGAAGAAGGACCCATAGCCCTTTGGCCCCTGGTGTGTCCCTCTGCCTCCCAATTAAAACCTGATTACATAACAAATGGTAATGGAAGAGGAAGGTCTGCTCCCCCTTTTGCCCTCCCTCCAGAGAGCCTTACATTGCACAGCAGATAGAGGGGAGACATATGAAGATTTAAATTGTGCCTAGTTATAGAGGTTCTTGATCCTAACAACCTGGGACAAGCTCAGCAACAAGATGAGCCAATATCCTTTGAAAGTCTAAAAGAAGTAAGCACAGTTTGCATGCAGTATGGCCCACTGGTGTTGTAACAATAGCTGTATTAGAAATGGCAGCTCAGTCAGTGCTTCTGCCTAATGATGGGCAGGTGTTAGGCAAGTCATGCTTGACTGGAGGAGATTATTTTTTTGCAGAAGGCAGATTGGTTTAAGGAAGCCCACGAACAAGCCCAAGCCCAAGCAAATTGAAATCAACAATATGGAGTACCTATCACGTGTGGAATGTTAACAGGGAATGGGTAACTTCTCTGATAATGACAATCAGCCTGTAATAGTTCCCATGTGATGGGCACCTAATTAGATTTTGATGAACAAATTGTTGTCTGTCTGTGAAAGATGGAAACAATCACAGACAGTTTATAGAAACAGGTGTTCAAAATACAACTACAAAGTCATTTAAAATGTCATGCTTTATATCAACATATCTGTGTGACACTTTTATCATACACTGACATATTTTGGAAATAGATTTCAATATAAAACCACCTCCATGGGGTATGGGCTTTTTAAAAAAATTGATTTATTATTATAATCTTTTTTATATTACATTGAATTACATGTATCTTTACAGTGTATTACTTTTTTTTTTTCCTAGCAGGAATACCATGCATATCAGGTAAGGTAAAGACATTACTATCCCCGTCATCATCATCAAATAGCTTTTCATCATTTTTTCATTATTATTATTATTATCATTCTTTTTAAAAACATTGAATCAGTACATATCATTTGGCTTGTAGAAAGAATTTACCCAACATGAAATACTTCTCAGACCAGTCCAGTCGAGAATACTATACATGTTATCATCAATAGGAATTAAACCATTTCTGTGTCCCACTAATGTTATGCCTCTCAATTTGTTCCCTTATAATCCTTCTCTATATGCTTCCCTTCTCCTGCCCTGTTCCCCACTGTCTTCAGCATCCATAACTATTTTCCCTGCTTTTATGCCCTCCAATATTTTGATCTCTACCATAAAGTGTGGATAGTCGGTATATATTAAGTGGGTACATACAATATCTTTCTTTCCTATCCTGGCTTGCTTCACTCAGTAATAGATCTTCCATATCTGACCACTTTCTATCAAATGCCAGGGTCTTGTTTTTTATGGCTGAGTAGTATTCTATAGAGTATATGTACCACACTTTTTCAATCCATTCATCTGTTTATAGATGTTTGAGTTGGTTCCATGTCTTAGCGATCATGAATAATGCTGCAATAAACTGATGAGCAGGCACTTTTTTGACTAAGAATTTTTCTGTCCTTTAGGTAGATACCCAGAAGTGGGATTGCTGAATATAATGGTAGTTCAATTTGAAGGTCTTTGAGGAACCTCCATATTGTTTTCCACAGTAGCTGAAAAACCGTTTACATTACCACCAACAGTGTAGAAGAGTTCCTCTTTTACCACATGCCCACCAATACTTACCACTTTTTGTATTTTTAATCTTTGACATTCTGACAGAGGTTAGCTAGCTGTGGGGAGCCAAAGAGGAGAGGTGAAAATTGTACAAAATGTGACCACCAGAATAAGACCAGGGTCTTTAACCAAACATGGCCTTAGGTGGCTAGATTGTTATAATCAAAATGTCTTGGGGTTGTTTTAAACTAAGTGTTCCAAAATATTGTTATAACAACCTAATAAATTCAGTAAAAATTTAAAACCTTACATCACAAAAGTCTCTAGAATGTATATGACTACTAGCAATAAACTTAACTCATGGCTGACCAGTATTGACTAGCAGTCCTCCCATTTCTATCCTGTCTTCTTTTCTTTTCTTTTCTTTAATCCTTGCTCCCCAACTCAAAAACTGTTCGCTGTCCACGAGTCCGACAGTTAGGTGGTATCTCTTTGTGGTCTTAATCAGTGAGGGATGTTGAACATTTTCTCACATGCTTTTTGGCTATTTGTATGTCTTATTTAGAGAGATTTTTGTTCAACTTATTTTCCCATCTTTTAATTAGGCTAAATCAGTTTTTTTTTTTTCTGAGTAAGCCACTTGAGTTCCCTGTGTATTCTGGTTATCAGTCCTTTGTCTGAGGCACATTTTACAAAAATATTCACCCATTCTGAGGGTCGTCTATTCACATTTGTTACTCTGTCCTTTGCTGTGCACAAAATTCTTAGCTTGATATAGTCCCACTTGTCTATTTTAGGGATTATTGCCTGTGCTTTGGGAGTCTTATTTAAGAAGTCTTTGCCTACCCCGATGTCTCCCAGAGTTTCCTCAGAATTTTCCACCAGTAGTTTTATAGTTTGAGGTCTTAGGTTCAGATCTTTGATCTATTTTGAGTTGATTTTGTTAATAGTGAAAGATGGGGATTCAGTTTCATCTTTCTGTAGGTGGATACCCAGTTTTTCCAGCACCATTTACTAAAGAGATTTTCCTTTTCCCAATGGATTGACTGGTATCCTTTGTCAAAAATCAGTTAGTTATAAATCTGGGTGTTTATTTCTGGGGTCTCCATTCTATTCCATTGGTCCACCTGTCTGTTTTTGTGCCAATACCATGCTGTTTCGATTATCACACTTTATAGTGTATCTTGCGGTCAGGGAGTGAGACGCCACCCAGTTCCCTCTTCTTGTACAGGATTGGTTTGGCAATACAAGGTCTTTTATGATTCCAGACAAATTCTATCATTGTCTTTTCTAGATCTGTGAAGAATGTCTCTGGTATTTTGATCAGAATTGTGTTTAATATGTAGATTAATTTGGGTAGAATTGCCATTTTGATTATGCTAATTCTTCCAATCCAGGAACATGGGCTATCTTTCCACTTTTTTATGTCCTTTTCAATATCTTTTTTAAGATTTTCATAGTTTTCTTTATAAA
>NW_006198133.1:817632-819114 GCF_000334495.1 Tupaia belangeri chinensis
CATTCTCCTCTCGGGATCTTGGGCACGCACGCACACGCGCCCGGCGTGAGTTTTAAGCCACCGGGTCCGGGACACGAACCGCGGTCGACTATGTGGGAATCTAGCAACATAGCCATTACACTAACTGCTGGTTCCCACACCCGGTATAAGTTTAAGCCACCGAGTCTGGGACTTGAACCATGGTAGACTACATGGGAGTACAGTGACATAGCCATTATGCCAACTGCTGGTCTCTATTATTCTCTTATCTGATTGCTTTGACTAAGACTTCCGGCACTATATTAAAAAGCAGTGGAGAAAGTGGGCAGCCTTGTCCAGTACCAGTTTTTGGTGAAAAAGTTTTTAGCTTTTTCCTATTCAGTATAATATTAGCTATAGATTTTTTTATATATGGCTTTTATTGTGTTGAGAAATGACCCTTCTATACCAATCTTACTGTCTTAATGATGAAAGGATGTTGTATTTTATCAAATGCTTTCTCTGCATCAATTGAAATGATCATATGTTTTTTTTTTATACTTGAAAAATCTTTTATTAATCATTATAGGATACTGTTCTAGAACAGAAATACATGAACACATGTTAATTACATTGGAATGGAAAGAATTTTTTTAAAGTAGCATTGCTACTCAGTTTTTTGAAATTTTTTTATCAACTCAAGTCCATATTTTACTAAGATTTTTATTAGTTATTATTTTAATTTCTTTTATACTTTCAATCACTATACATCACTACAGCTTGTATAGCAAATTTACCCAACATGAATACACTTCAAACCAGTCCAGTTGGCAAGACTACAAGACTATACACATTATCATCAGCAGATAAGCATCAATTTCTGTGCCCCATAAATGTCTTGCCTCTCTATTTTTCTCCTAAAAATTTGTACTTAATATCTTTTTTCCATTCCAAGATTCCATCTAGTATAACACATTATATGTAATCTTCATGTCTACTAATCTTCTCTTTTTTATTTTTTAAATTTAAATTTATTTATTTGCATTCATTCACTGTACATCATTACAGCATACAAAATGAGATTTTCCATCCAGAGTACACTGTATATTGTCTCAATCAAGCACATCAACAAATATGTTATTGTCAGCAGATAATTTTCCATTTCTTATTTTCTGTATGTTTTGCTTTTTTCCCCCATCCTTGATTCCCTATCTCTTACCTTCTGTCATCTCCCACTCTCTTCCCAACACTGTCTCTTGTATCTATGTTTGCTTTCTATACTGTTTTCCCCCCACATTTTATTTAATTACTAAAGACCTTAATCTAAATATTTTCATAGCAAACACAGGTGAAATATGCATTTCCATGAACACAAGTCTAACTTTACACATCCTATAAAGTAGCACCTAACTGGAGCTACATATCCTACTGCAGTCATTGAATAGATACATTTTTTTTCCTGAAAATTTTTTTTGTAACTCAATTTACATTCCTTCCCTAAGCATCATCACAGCACACAAAATG
>NW_006198133.1:819533-828824 GCF_000334495.1 Tupaia belangeri chinensis
TCTGGTCTGGTGCTGGTAAATTCTTTCAGGTTTTGTTTATCTGAGAATGTTCTTGTCTTTTCTTCCCACATGAAAGATAATCTTGCCGAGTACAGTATTCTTGGCTGAAATTGCTTCTCTCTTAACACTTTAAATATATTTTCCCATTCTCTCCTCGCTCGCATTGTTTCTAATGAGAGATCTGCTGTTAGCCTGATGGGATGTCCTTTGTAGGTAACTTGATGATCATATGGTTTTTTATCTTTCTTTCTGCTAATACAATGTATTATATTTATGGTCTTGCATATGTTGAACCACCCTTACATCCCTGGAATTAAACCTACCTGGTCATGATAAATAATTTTTGTTATATGTTGTTGGATATGATTTGCGAGTATCTTGTTGAGAATTTTTGCATCTATATTCACCAGAGATACTGTTCTGTAGTCTTCCTTGTTTTGTCATGTCCTTATCTGTTTGAGGAATGAGGATGATGGAGGCTTCATAAAATGAATTTGGAAGGTTTCCTTCCTTTTGTATCTTTAGAAATAATTTGAGTAGAATAGGGGTTAACTCTTCCTTAGAAGTTTTTGTAGAATTCAAAAGTGAAGTCATCCAGACCTGGGCTTCTCTTTGTCAGGAGATTATTTATTACTGATTCAAACTCATTGGTTATTATGGGTCCATTCAGGTTTTCTATGTCATCCTGATTCAATCTTGGTAGATTATATGTTTCCAGAAATTTGTTCATCTCCTCCGTGTTCTCTTGTTTGTTGGCATATAGTCACTCATAGTATCTTCTCATGATGTTTTGTATTTCTTTTGTGCCTGTTGTAATGTTGCCTGTTTCATCACATATTTGTTATATCTGGTTTCTTTCTTTCTTCTTTATCAGTCTAACTAATGGTCTGTCTATCTTGTTAATCTTTTCAAAGAACCTCCTTTTGGTTTCATTTATTTTCTGTATAGTTTATTTATATTCTATTTTATCTATTTCTGCTTGAATCTTTATGGCTTCTTTTCACCTGGCATTTTTGTTTGTTTGTTTTTGTTTTTCAATTCCCTGAAGCATGATGCTAGGTTGTCTATTTGCCACCTTTTCATCTTTTTCTTATGTGCATTAATTGCTATGAGTTTCCCTCTTCTGAGTGCCTTTGTCATGCCCCATAGATTATGGCAACTCATGTACTTATTTTTGTTTGTTTCCATAAATGTTTTTATTTCAGTCTTAATTTCTTCAGTAGATAAGAAGTCATTCAGGAGCAGGTTGTTTAGTTTCCATGTGTTTGTGTATTTTTGAGGATTTTTCTTGAAATTAATATCGAGTTTAATTCCATCATGGTCAGAGAAGATGCTGGATATAGTTTCTATGCTTTTGAAGCTGTAAAGGCTTGATTTGTGTCCTAACATATGGTCAATATTTCAAAAGGTTCCATGCTGGGGTGAGAAAAATGTATATTTTGTGGTCTTAGTGTGGAAAGTTCTATAGATGTCTATCAAGACATTTGATTTATAGTATCATTTAGTCCTGTATCTCTCTATTTATTTTTATCTAAAAGATTTGTGTGAAGGAGATAATGGAATGTTGAGATCCCACAAAATAATAGTGTTGCAACCTATCTCTCCTTCTAGCTCCAGCAGTCTTTCCTTCTTGTATTTAGGTGCCCCGATTTGGGTGTATAGGTATTTATAAGCATTATGTCTTCTTTCTAAGTTAGCCCATTTATCATTATACAATGCCCTTCTTGTATCTTTTTACAATCTGTCTTAAAGCCTATTTTGTCTGAAACCAGTATCACAACTCCAGCCCTTTTTAAAATTTATATTTATTTATTTATTTATTTTTTCATTTCATTTTCTTCCATACATTCAATCACATTATTATTTGTCTTACAAAATGGATAGTTCAACAGGTGAACATTTCTCCCTAGTACTGTTGATAAAACTATGAAATATCTTCAACAGATAATACCACACTTCTTTGTGCCATCAATGCTTTTCATCCCTGTCCCTCCCCCAAATGTCCTTCCTCAGACCCTCCTCTTTCACACACACTATATCTGGTATTAACATCTATATACAGCATTTCTATATCCTTTAGACAATTAGTTTCAGTTATAGAGTGCAGACACTCGGTATATATTAAGTGAGGACATACAATGCCTCTCCTTCATAGCATGGCTTGCTTCACTCAGCAGTAAGTCTTCCATATTCATCCACTTCCTGTCAAAAGCCAGGGTTGTTGTTGGTTTTTTTTTTTTTTTGATATGGTTTTGTTTTTTATGGATGAATAGTATTCCATTGAGTATATATGCCACACTTTTCCAATCCATTCATCAGTTTGTGGACATTTAGGTTGGTTCTATGTCTTGGCAATTGTGAATAATGCTGCAATAAACATTGATGTGCAAGCAGTTTTCTGACTGAGTATTCTTTTGTCCTTTGGGTAGATACCCAGAAGTGGGGTTGCTGGATCAAATGGTAGTTCTATTTGTAGATCTTTGAGGAACCTCCATATTGTTCTCCACAGTGGTTGAACCAGTTTACAATCCCACCAACAGTGTAGGAGGTTTCCCTTTTCATGACATCCCTGTCAACACTTACCACTTTTTATATTCTTAATCTTTGCCATTCTAACAGGGGTTAGGTGGTATCTCATTGTGGTTTTTATGTGCATCTCCCTTATGATGAGGGATGTTGAGCATTTCTTCATATACTTTTTGGCTGTTTGTATGTCTTCCTTAGAGAGATTTGTGTTCAGCTCATTTTAATTTGGTTAATAATTTTTTTCGCATTAGGGCATTAGAGTTCCCTGTGTATTCTGGTTATCAGTCCCTTTTCTGAGGCATATTTAACAAAAATATTTTCCCATTCTGAGTATTGTCTATTCACACTTGTTACTGTGTCCTTTGCTGTGCAGAAACTTCTTAGTCTGATATAGTTCCACTTGTCTATTGAAGGGATTATTGTCGGTACCTTGAGAGTCTTATTTAATAAGTCTTTGCCTATTCCAATGTATCCCAGAGTTTCCCCAGCATTTTCCACCAGTAGTTTTATAGTTTGAGGTCTTAGGTTCTGATCTTTGATCCATTTTGAGTTGACTGTTGTTAATGGTGAAAGATGTGGGTTCAGTTTCATCTTTCTGTAGGTGGATACCCAGTTATTCCAGCACCATTTACTAAAGAGATTTTCCTTTTCCCAATGGATTGACCCATATCCCTTGTCGAAAATCAGTTTGCTGTAAGCTTTGGTAGTTATTTCTGGGGTCCCTATTCTATTCAATTGGTCCACATATCTGTTTTTACACCAATACATGCTGTTTTGATGATCACAGTTTTATAGTATATCTTGGGATCAGGGAGTGATATGCCTCCTACTCCATTCTTCTTGTGCAGGATTACTTTTGCAATATGAGGTCTTTTATGATTCCAGACAAATTCTATGATTGCCTTTTCTAGATCTGTGAAAAACATTACTGGTATTTTGATTGGAATTGCATTAAACATGTAGATTAATTTGGGTAGAATTGCCATTTTGATTATGTTAATTCTTCCAATCCAGGACCGTGGGATGTCCTTATACTTTTTTATGTCACTTTCAATATATTTTTAAAGATTTTCATAGTTTTCTTTATAAAGGTCCTTGACTTTCTTAGGTTTATCCCCAGGTATCTTATACATCTTGTGGCTACGGTGAAAGGGATTCCTTTCTTCAGCTCTACTTCATTCAACTTGTTGTTCATATGGAGAAATGCTATAGATTTTTGGATATTAGTTTTGTATCCTGCCACTTTACTGTATTCACTTATTACTTCAAGAAGTGTTTTCATGGAGGTCTTTGGGTCTTCTCAGTATACCATAATGTCATCTGCGAATAAAGATATTTTCAACTCTTCTTTACCTGTTCGAATAAATTTTATATTGTTCTCTTCTCTGATTGCATTAGCTAAGACTTCCAGTACTATATTAAAGAGTAGTGGAGAAAGTGGGCAACCTTGCCTAGTACCTGTTTTTAGCAGAAAAGCGATTTTGGCTTTTCCCCATTCAGTATAATATTGGCTGTAGGTTTTTCATAGATGGCTGTTATTGTGTTAAGAAATGACCCTTCTATACCAATCTTACTGAGGGTCTTAATCACAAAAGGATGTTGTATTTTATCAAATGCTTTCTCTGCATCAATTGAAGTGATCATTTTTTAAAATCTTTCTTTCTGTTAATGTGGTGTATTACATTTATGGTCTTGAGTATGTTGAACCACCCTTGCATCCCTGGGATAAAGCCTATCTGGTCGTGATGAATAATGTTTGTTATGTTGTTGGATATGATTTGTGAGTATCTTGTTGAAAATTTTTGCATCTATATTCATCAATGATATTGATCTGTAGTTTTCCTTTTTTGTCATGTCCTTATCTGTTTTGGGGATGAGGATGATGGAGGCTTCATAAAATGAATTTGGAAGGTTTCCTTCCTTTTGTATCTTTAGAAATAATTTGAGTAGAATAGGGGTTAACTCTTCCTTAAAAGTTTTGGAGAATTCAGAAGTGAAACCATCTGGACCTGGGCTTTTCTTTGTTGGGAGGTTATTTATTACTGATTCAATCTCCTGGCTTGTTATGGGTCTATTCAGGTAATCTATGTCCTCCTGATTCAATCTTGGTAGATTATGTGCATCCAGGAATTTGCCCATGTCCTCCAAGTTATCTTGTTTGTTGGCATATCACTGCTCATAGTATCTAATGATATTTTGTATTTCTACTATGTCTGTTGTAATATTGCCTGTTTCATCACATATTCGACTAATCTGGTTTCTTTCTTCTTTTTGACCAGTCTAGCCAAAGGTGTGTCTATCTTGTTAATCTTTTCAAAGAACCAGCTGTTGCTTTCATTTATGTTCTGTATGGTTCATTTGTTTTCTATTTCATTTATTTCTGCTTGAACCTTTATTATTTCTTGTTGCCTGGCATTTTTAGGGCTCATTTGTTGTTGTTTTTCCAATTCCCTGAGGCATGATGATAGGTTATCTATTTGCCATCGTTCCATCGTTTTCTTATGCACACTAATTGCTATGAATTTCCTTCTTATGACTGCTTTTGCTGTGTCCCATAGATTATGGACATTTGTGTACTCATTATCATTTGTTTTAATAAACTTTCTTATTTCAGCCTTAATTTCTTCAGTAGTGAAGAAGTCATTCAGAAGTAGGTTGTTTAATTTCCATGTGTTTGTGTATTTTGTGTTGTTTCTTTTTATATATTTTTATTGTTTTTAATTTTTTTAATTTTTTATTATCAGCATAATCTTCTTTACATTAGGGCTCATTTGTTGTTGTTTTTCCAATTCCCTGAGGCATGATGATAGGTTATCTATTTGCCATCGTTCCATCGTTTTCTTATGCACACTAATTGCTATGAATTTCCTTCTTATGACTGCTTTTGCTGTGTCCCATAGATTATGGACATTTGTGTACTCATTATCATTTGTTTTAATAAACTTTCTTATTTCAGCCTTAATTTCTTCAGTAGTGAAGAAGTCATTCAGAAGTAGGTTGTTTAATTTCCATGTGTTTGTGTATTTTGTGTTGTTTCTTTTTATATATTTTTATTGTTTTTAATTTTTTTAATTTTTTATTATCAGCATAATCTTCTTTACATTACATTGGATTACATATAACTTTACAGTGTATTACATTGCTTTTTCAAAAGGGAATGCCATGCATGTCAGTCAGTACAGAGACATTAATCTCCCCACTTCAACATTCAATATCTTTTCTATGTTTTCCCCAATCAGTATTATTATTATTCTAATTATTTTTTAAAATAGTCAATCGCTATTTCTCATTTTGCTTGTAAAAATACTTTGCCCATAATGAAATACTTCTCAGACCAATCCAGTTGAGAATACTATACATGTCAACATGTGTTATTTCTTGAAATTAATCTTGAGTTTGATTCCACCATGAGAAGATGCTGGATACAGTTTCTATGCCTTTGAATCTGTAAAGGCTTGATTTTTGTCCTAACATATGATCAATCTTTGAAAAGGTTCCGTGCCGGGTGAGAAAAATGTATATGTTGTGGATGTAGAGTTGAAAGTTCTATAGATATCTGTCAAGCCCATTTGATTTATAGTATCATTTAGGTCCTGTATCTCTCTATTTATTTTCTATCTAGAGGATCTGTCTAAAGGAGATAATGGGGTGTTGAGATCTCCAACAATTATAGTATTTCTCCCTATCTCTCCTTTTAGCTCTAGCAGTCTTTCCTTCACATATTTAGGTGCACCTAAGTTGGGTGCATAGATATTTATAAGGATTATGTCTTCTTGCTAGATTACCCCATTTACTATTATATAATGCCCTTCTTTGTCTCTTCTTACAGTCTTTGTCTTGAAATCTAGTTTGTCTGTGATTATTATCGCTACTCCAGCCCTTTTGTGATTTCCATTTGCATGGAATATCTTTTTCCAACCCTTTACTTTTAGTCTATGTATGTCTTTATCCATAAGGTGAGTTTCTTGTAGGCAACAGATAGAGGGTTTCTGTTTTTTATCCATTTAGCCAGTCTATGTCTCTTAATTGGAGAATTAAGAGACTTTCAATGTAATTATCAATATTTCTGTACCTGATCCTATTGTTAAGTGAGCCTTTTTCTTGGTTGCTTTTTGTTCTCATATAACTGTCTGTCTGACTTTTTAGTTTTTCTGGTATTGTACTCCCTTCAGAACCTCTTGAAGAGCTAGTCTGGAGTTGGTAAATTCCTTCAAATTTTGTTTATCCTAGGATGTTTTCATCTTTTTTTCCCATATGAAAGATAATCTTGCCAGGTATAACATTCTTGGTTGAAATTGTTTTTCATTCAACACTTTGACTATGTTTCCCCATTCTTTCCTTGCCTGCATTGTTTCCACTGAGAGCTGATGTTAGCCTGATCTAGGGACCTTTGTAAGAAACTTGACGTTTCCCTCTTGTCAACTTTAGTATCTTGTCTTTGTCTGTTGTTTTTGTCATTTTGGCTATGATGTGCCTTGGAGAGGATCTTCTTGGGTTGATTCTACTTGGGGTCCTATATATTTCTTGGGTCTGGATATTTGAATACCTTTCTAGGTTTGGAAAGTTTTCTTCTAGGATTTCATGGAATAAATTATCTAGACCCTTATTATTTTCTTCCTCTTCTGGGATACCAATTATCCAGATATTGGGGTGCTTGATAATATCCAGTATTCCTCATATATTATCCTCATTTTTCATGGTTGTTTTCTCAATCTTCTTGATGTTTTTTTCTAGGTCAGATGATTTGTCTCCTACATTAGAGATTTGATCTTCTGCTGATCTAACCTACTTTTAATACTTTCAAGGGAGGTTTTGATTTCCTACATGACATTTTTCAACCCTAGAAATTCCATCTGGTTCTTGTTTAAGGTATCTATTTCTTCCTTCAAGTCATGAAAGGACTTCCTCATCTCCTGGAGCTCCTTGTCTCTTTTCTCTTCCATTTCAGTTAGTTTGGTCACTACAAATATTCTGAATTCTGCCAGGGTCCAGCCTCGGCAGGGGTGGTTGAGACTCGTACACAGGAAGGTGACACAGGTGATCAGAAACAAAAATTAGACTAAGACCTCAATGCGTCTTAGCATGTTCTCAGCTGGCCACAGCCAGAGCCAGCTCCAGACTGCAGCCCAGTGGCTATTAAAACATACATATTTATTGAGGGATGTTTAGGAAGTAAGGGGGGTGAGGGGAAGTAAAAAAATTTACTTTAAGTAATAGGGTACACAAAGCACGGAAACAATAATTATAAAACATGCTGTTTGTCTTATCAGATTAGGTAAAATCAATCACAATTCTCAGGATGAGGTTGTCCATTTGTCTGTTGTATTTTCTTCTTAGATCTTGATAACTGGGAAGGGTCTTTCGAAGAGGGGGCTGGCAGGAAGCTTGATAACTTCAGTCCTGGGCCAGGGCGGCAACATTGCTGGTTACAAAGGCTTAGATAGAGATCTTGTCTTGTTGAGTAAAGACATAGTTAATATATGGACTATCTATATCACAACTAAAGGGTATGAGCCTATTGTCCATATGGGAAAGGAAGATGATCTTGTAGCTCAGGATACAACACAGGATGTTTTATTAGCAGTTTCTCATGGTCAACAGCGCATAGATGAGAAACTCTTTGTAGTTAAAAACTACCTCTTGCTTTAGATAAGAGCTCCCAGCTAAGATAGTTAACCTTTCCCTGGAGCCTTCAGGTTTGTTCATCCTGTTGTCACCAGTCAGGCTTTTCCTTTCTCTATAAACCCGTGGGCCTGTATTTTATTTGCTGAGTCTGTCAATTAGTGAGTTCTTTTGTTTTATCTCTGAGTCCCTGTCATGTGGTGGATGCACTAGCTTGGCCTAACATGAGTTAACTTTGGCCTGTAGCTTTAACAAGGGGTACTTACATAAAATTAGCCTCAAACTAACTTAGTCTACATATGCTACTAACGCTAATTTGGCTTATACTAACTTAACCTAACATATGTTAATTTTGACTTAAAACAGGCAGGTGGGGGAGTCTGTCTCAGGTTCCCTGACCCCCAGGAGCCCAGCTGCTGTCTTAGGAAACCGGATTCCTACAGGATCACTAATTGGCTTTATTGTAAAGTTGCAATAAGGTTGGGGGTGTTGTTTTATCCTAGCTGGGTACTGTAATAACAGTAAAGCTTACGGCAGAGAAATTGAGTGCAGGCCAGTACAGTGACACAATGGGGGGCTCGTAAACTGCAGGCCTTGCCTCGCAGTTTCTTCCCAGTCCAGGCTTTGCCTTAGGCATGGGAGGCAACCTCTTTACCAGCTTGTGTTGTCTGCATGGCCCCGTCAGAATTCCTTATCAGACATGTCCACGACATCCGTTGTATTGACTGTGGGTGATGTAGGCTTGATGATTTACCTTGAGGGAAAGGCCTTTTGTTGTTTGTTCATACTTCTTTTTTTTAAAATTTATTCATTTTCTACATTAATTCACTATACACCATCACAACACACCAATGAATTTTCCATCCAAAATACACTGTGCATTGACTCAATCAAGCACATCAACATACATGTTCTCAGCAAATAATTTTCCAGTTCTTATGTCCTGCATACCTTGCCTTTTGTTTTGCCATCCTTGATTCCCCATCCTCCACCCTCTGCTATGTCCCATCCTCCTCCCCCATTGTCCCTGGCATCCATGGTCACCCTCCATGCCTTCACCCCCCCATTCAATTGTTCTACCAATGAACTTAATTAGTCTAAATATATCCAATAGCTAGCACAGCTGACACATACCTATACATG
>NW_006198133.1:829815-833142 GCF_000334495.1 Tupaia belangeri chinensis
GGCCCCCGCACAGCCCGGCCAGCCACGCTCAGGCCCGGGGGCCATGCGCAGGCCCGGTGGCCACGAGTAGGCCCGGTGGCCACGCGTAGGCCTGGTAGCCACACTCAGGCCTGGGGGCCACGCGCTGGCCTGGCGGCCACGCACAGGCACAAGCTCAGTGGCCACATGCTGGCCTGGCGGCCACATGCAGGCCAGTGACCACACACAGTCCCGACAGTCACGCTCAGGGCTAGCGGCCACACGCAGGCCCGGCAACCATGTGCAGGTGCAGGCCCGGCGACCACGTGCAGGCGCAGGCTCGGAGGCCACGCACAGGCCCGGTGGCCACACACAGGCCCGGGGGCCACGCACACCACGCAGGGTCTGGGGGGCCTGCGCAGGGCCCGCCGCCGCCACACAGGGCCCGCTGCCACTGCACAGGGTCCGGGGGACTGCGCAGGGCCTGGGGGGCCCACGCAGGGGGTTGTTCATACTTCTTGAACCTCTGCGATTGTTCCAGTCATCAGGTGATCTATATGTTGCTTCCTAACTTATTTAAGGTATCTCTGAGTGTTAAAAGTTGTACAGCATTAGAAAACTGATGATTTCTTTTATGGTTGGCCTACCTGTTGCTCACAATTACCATTAACTGTTGCCACTAGTCCTGGATGGCCCAAAGTCCTCCCCATTTCTGAGGACTGGTGAGCCTCCGACTGACCTAATAAGCAACACCTCAACAGCAAAGAAAAACAAAACAAAACAAGAAATCACACAGTGCACATTGCATGCCACGTGCTATTCAAATCACTAAAATTCAGAGAGTCCAAAGGCAAGTGGGTAAGAGTCAGAGGTTGAATGACAGGTCCTGAGCAGACAGGCCTACAGGCACAGGTCACCTGGTGTCCAGAACTTCTGTCCAGCTCAATCCGGTTTGCAGGTGGGGTGGGGTGTGAGTTTGTCTTAAGGCCCCATGCAACCAACCTGAAGTCCAAAGAGGAGTAGGGGTGGGGGTTCATGAAGGTCTGGGGTGGTTGGGCCTGCAGCCTCAGGCTGCCTGGTGCCCGGAACTGCTGGCTGGCTCGATCCGGTTTGCTTGATTTGCTAGTATTTTATTGAGATTTTTTGCATCTATGGTCATTCTTGATATTAGTCTGTATTTTTGTCATATCTTTTTCTGGCTTTGGTATCAGAGTAATGCTGGCCTCATGGCCTCATGGAATGAGTTTGTCATTTTTTTTTTTTTTTGGTTTTGGTATCAGGATAATGCTGGCATCATGGAATGAGATTTAAATACTGAATAGTAATAAATACTGATTTAAATCATTTAAGAAGAATTTTTTTTTGAGAGGATTCTGTAGAACTCAGCAATGAGGCTTTCCAGACATGAGGTTTTATTTATTAGAAGACCTTTTATAACCTCACTACTTTTTAATTGGCCTATTAAGGTTTAATGTTTCTTCCTGGTTCAACCTTGGTTAGTTGTGTGTGTCCAGGAATCTAATCACTTTGTCTGTATTATCTAGTTTGCTGTCATATGGTTCATAATAGTCTCTAGTAATTTTTT
Source organism: Tupaia belangeri chinensis (assembly GCF_000334495.1). Classification (NCBI taxonomy): domain Eukaryota; kingdom Metazoa; phylum Chordata; class Mammalia; order Scandentia; family Tupaiidae; genus Tupaia; species Tupaia belangeri. Next base: position 831,359 of record NW_006198133.1, read on the forward strand.
ATATTTTATGGTATCAGTTATATTACTTTCCTTTTTATTTTGGATTTTATTTATTAGCGTATTATCTCTATTTTTCTTATTTAATTTAGCTAAGGGTTTGTCCATTTTGTTTATCTCTTCAAAACATCAACTTTTCATTTCATTGATCTTTTATATTTTTATAGTCTCAACTTAATTTCTTTCTTATTTGTTCTTTATTATTTCTTTCCTTCAGCTACATTTCAGTTTATTTTGTTCTTGCTTTTCTAGTTCCTTTAGGTGGATCATTAGGTTATTTATTCAAAGTCTTTCCATTTTTGATGTAAGTACTTATTGCTATATACTTAGTGCTTAGTACTATTTTTGCTATGTGCCATAGGTATTGGTATGTTATGTTTTCATCAAAACAGTCACTTAGATCAATAAAATAGAATAGAGAACCCAGAAATAAATCTATGTATATAGAGCCAAATGATTTTAAACAAGAGTATCAAGAACATCCACTGGGGAAAAGACAATATCTTTAATAAATAATGCTGGGAAATCTGGCTATCCACATGCAGAAGACTAAAATTCAATCCCTATCTTTTAGCATTCAGAAAAATTGACTTAAAATTACTTAAAGACCTACATATGAGACCAAAAACTTTGATTATTAGAAACAAAACAGACAAACAAACAAACAAACAAAAACAGGGAAAACACTTCAAGATATTGGTCTAGACAATGAGTTTTTGAATAAGATAATAAAAGCACAGGCAACAAAAACAAAAATAAACACATGGGATTATATAAAATTAAAAAGCTCTGCACAGCAAAAGAAGCAATTAATAAAGAGACCACTTACAAAATGTGAGAAATATTTCCACACTACATCTGGAAAGGGATTAGTAACTAGAATATACAAGGACCACAAACAACTCAAGAGTAAAACCAAAAAACAAATAAACAAACAAAACAAATAACATGATTAAAAAAGAAATGAATGATCTGAATAGATATTTAATCTAGTGACTAATTGTCTTTATTCCTGTATTTATTTATTTACATTCATTCACTATACATCATTACAGCATACAAAATAAGATTTTTCCATTCAGAATACACTGTATATTGGCTCACTCAAGCACATCAACACATGTGTTACTGTCAACAAATAATTTTCCATTTGTTTCCTGTATATTTTGCCTTTTTCCCCCATCCTTGATTCCCTATCTCACCCTCTGCCATCTCCCACCCTCTTCCCACACTGTGTCTGGTATCTATTGTTGCTTTCTATGCCTCCCTCATTTTATTGTTTCACTACATATCTTAATAAATCTAAATATTTTCAATAGCAAGCACAGCTGATATATACATATCCATCAACACAAGTCTGATTTTAGGCATAAACCTCAGTGAATAGAATGAACATACTATAAAGTAGCACCTAGCTAGGGCTATATAGCTTACTGCAGTCATCAAATAGGTATTTTTAATGTTTTTTCTTCTGAAATTTTTTTAAAATTAATTTACATTCATCCCCGAGCATCATCACAACATACTAAATGTGGTTTCCCATCTAGAATAAACTGCATAGTGGCTTAACATTCATGTTATCATCCATAATATTACATTTCTACATTCATATATATATGTTTTTTACCCCATGTCTGACCCTCTGCCCTATTCCACTCTCTTGTTGCACTATCTCTGCTGTCTACAGTTGTCTTCAATTCCTTTTCCCCCAACATTTCATTGATCACACAATATCATAAGTAATCTAACAACTTTCAATAGCAAGTTCAGCTGATGGTTTCAAGAAA
>NW_006198133.1:833570-839158 GCF_000334495.1 Tupaia belangeri chinensis
GTGTCTTGGAGAAGATCTTCTTGGGTTGATTCTATTTGGGGTCCTCTGTACTTCTTGGGACTGGATCTTTGAGAGCCTCTCCAGGTTTGGAAATTTTTCTTGCAGGATTTCATGGAATAGATTATCAATGCCCTTATGAGTTTCTTCACCTTCTGGGATGCCTATTATCTGGATGCTCAGACATTTAATTGTATCTACTATTTCTCGTATATTATTCTCAAATTTTTGGGCCATTTTCTCAGTCTTCATGGTAGATTTTTCTAGGCCAGTAATTTCCTCTTCTACATCTAAGGTTCTATTTTCTGTATGATCTAGTCTGCTTTTAATACTTTCAAGGGAAATTTTGACTTCTTGTATTATAGCCTTCATCTCTAACAGTTCCATCTGATTCTTTTGTAAAGTGTGAAATTTCTCTTTGAGATCTTGCATGAATTTCCTCACCTCTTGGAACTCGTCAACTCCTTTCTCCTTCCTCTTCAGCAGTTCCTTGTCTCTCTTCTCTTCCATCTCTGTAAGCTTTGCCATTATGAATGTTCTGAATCCTTTATCAGACATTTCCACAATTTCCATTTAACTGTGTGTGGATGAAGAAGAGTTATCTTTTTCCCTTGGAGGAGAGGTATTTTCCTGCTTCCCCATATTTCTTGTGGTCCTGCAGCGATTTCTAGTCATCTGGTGGATGGTCGGTTTCTTCCCAAAGTTGGAAGTTCAATCACGTGAGTTTTGTATGCTGGGGGCCGAATTATCAGTGGGACCTCTTCATTTCTCTGTTTCCCCCAAAATGGCTAGATCGCAGGAGCCATGGAGCTGTCTCTTGAAGAAGGCCTGTTCTGTTCCTTTCCGCCTCTCCACGCTAGTTTTGTATTCTGGAGGCCAAATTGTCAGTGGGACCTCTTCATTTCTCCATTTCCCCCCAAAATGGCTAGATTGCAGGAGCCATGGAGCTGTCTTTTGAAGAACGACTAATGGTCTCTAATAGTAAGCAACAATGAAGTCACTGCTTATGAAAGTCGACTATCTTCTGTTCCAATATGTAGTGAGAGGTAATAGAGAAGAGAACATTAACAGACGATGAATTTAAATAAATTTGAAAGAAAATGTTTGGAGACAAGTTGATGGATGAAACAGAGACAAGATTTCCACATCACAGATGTTCTGAAGTTGTACTGGAGAGATAGGAGTTTGTACTAGTAAAAGTTGCAGAGGGTATTTGCTGAGAGTTCTCAAGTACTAGGGTGGTAATGAGAAGTAGGGCTGAAATACGGGAATTCATTATGTATCTCTAAGAAACAGAAGAAAGGGATACCAGCTACACAGAATGATATCTTTTTATTCATTTTTTTAGAAAATTACTTTAATTGTGGTAAAATACACATAACAGAATTTCTCACTTAAATGATTTTTAAGTATACAATTCAGTGGTATTAAGTACATTTCATTTTTGTGTATCCATACTACCATCTATCTCCAGAACTCTGTTCATTCTGCAAAACAAAACTCTGTGCCCACTAAATAGTATCTCCCCATTCTCCCTTTTCTTCAGTCTTTAGCAACCACCATTCTACTCTCTGTACTTATGAGTTTGACTACTCTAAGTAACTCAAATAAATGTATTATTTTCTCATTTTCTCATTAGTCAATGAGAAAGCTAAATGTTTTCAAAATCAAAAGCTAAATGTTTTCCACTTTTTTTAAACTGTAGAAAAAAGATTAGACTACAGTTAAAAATCCTAATTTCTACAACTTTATTTATTCTTTCAAAAATATTATATCTTTCTTTAATTTAATTACCTGGTTTTACATTACCCGTGTCATCTTATTATTAGAAATTTCCCTTATTATTCACAGATCTCTTTCAACTTGATATCAGTGCCAGTAACCCAAGGTTCTATGTACAGGGTAGCATTGCTAAAAGAGACTCCATATTCTGTTCTCAAGAAATAGCCAATAGCCTGGGCTCAGGGGAGAGAGTTCTTGAATAACAGTATAAGAGAAAGTGTCTGGACAAGACAGAAAGGGATCTCGTAATTCTTTTACTCCAGGGTGGCTGTGGTAGTGATAAGTACATCCTGTTGAAAATAAAGATGGAGAAGTTGATATCTTAGTAACATGTGACTCGTAATATCCTCTGTTTTCTTAAAAACTTTTCTATGATCAAGTCTTAGGTATTTGAAGAATTCACCACAACCCCCTCCTGTGGAAGGCTATTTGCGGGAAGCTAATTTTTCTCTTGGTTGTTGTGATACAGGGCATTTTCTCATCACTGTACTGTGCACATCATGGCCAAGAGGAATCTGATGCAAGTAAACTTTCTGAGTTGCAACACCAATACTCCAGATTCCTGTGGACTGGAGTTTGAATTCAAAGTAGCTTTTGTTTTGCTATAATGGTGTACTGGCTAGACAACTGCCTGTTCCACATATTTGTCTTCCCTTTTTTTATGATGATAGCGTCTGTTCCTCCATTAGTTCCAAATGGAAAGCATCTTCATTGATGGAAAACACCACATGTCACTTGGCATCTAGCAGACTCTGAACAAATAAATGATAGAGAAATAAACAGATGAATAAGCTATGCTAAGCATTTCATAGTGGACATGTAGGATTTGTTTTCCTTTCCTGAAGGACTTTTCCTCTGAAGATCAAAACAGTTCAAGGAAGCTGACTCCAAGAATTTCCTCCTTTTTATGACTGAATAATACTCCATTTGTCTACATTTTGTTTATCCATTCATCTACTGATAAACAGTTGTGTTACTTCTACTGTTGTTCTATTGTGAATAAAATTACTATGAAGATGGGGTGCAAATACCTGCTTAAAACCCTACTTCAGATTCTTTAAAAAATTTTTAAAATTATTTAATTTAACTTAATAAATTAATTAATTTACTTTTTAAATAAGTAAATGACCAGAGAGGGACAGAGAGAGAGAGAGAGAGAGAGAGAGAGAGAGAGAGAGAGAGAAAGTGAGAGAAAAAGGGAAAAAGCAAGCCGCCAGGTCCAGGACTCAAACTACAGTCAGCCACATGGGAATCCAGTATCCTTAACCACCTTGCTACCTGGCAGCCCCAAATATATTCATACTTCTGAACACATAAACAACTACCAAATTTGTATGATTTTTTTTTACTTTTTTATTATTATTCATACATTAAATTGCTATACATCATTTAGATTGTGAAGAGACTTTACCCAGCATGGTATACACCTCAGTCTAGCCCAGTTGAGACCACCACACACATCCTCATCAACAGACAATAAATCTTATCTGTGTCCCACAAGTGTCTTACATCTTCATCTACCCCCCAAATTTCAAATGCTCTTCCCCTCCTACACTCTCTTTCTACTTTGTCTCTAGTGTCCATTACAATTTTTAATACTTTTATGTTCTCCAGCCTTTCAGTCTCCCATAGAGTGTAGACAGTTGGTATATGTTAAGTGGAGACATACAATGACTCTCTTTCATAGCCTGACTTGCTTCACTCAGCAACAAATCTTCCATATTCATCCACTTTCTATCAAATTCCAGGGCCTTTTTTTTTTTCTTAATGGCTGAATAGTATTTCAGGGAATATATGTGCCACAATTTTTCAATCCATTCATCTGTCAATGGACATTTGGATTGGTTCCATGTCTTAGCAATCATGAATAAGGCTGCAATGAAAATAGTTGTGCAAGTGATTTTCCAACTGAGTGCTCTCCTGTCCTTTGGGTAGATACCCAGGAGTGGAATTGCTGGATCATATGGTAGTTCTATTTGAAGGTCTTTGAGGAACCTCCATATTGTTCTCTACAGTGGCTGGACCAATTTACATTCCCACCAACAGTGTAGTAGTGTTCCCCTTTCACCACATCCCCTCCAGCACTTATCATTATTATTATTATTTTTATCTTCACAATTCTGACTGGGGCTAGGTGGTATCTCATTGTGTATTTATTTATTTATTTATTTTTGAGAAGCTTTTTGCTATAGGACACGTGCACTTGCCAGAAAAACAGAGAGACAGAAAATAGAAATCACCCCCAGGGGGATGGCCACATCACAATCCCTTCTCCTCCACTATCCTCTCAGGAATTGGGGCATGCACGCACACATGCCTGGTGTGCGTTTAAACCACCAGGTCTGGGACTCAAACCACAGTTGACTACATGGGAGTCCAGCAACATAGCCATTACGCTAACTTCTGGTCCCCTCATTGTGGTTTTGACCTGTATCTCTCTTGCAATGAGGGATGTTGAGCATTTTTCATATGCTTTTTGGTTGTTTGTATGTCTTCCTTAGAGAGTTGTTTTTTTTTTTCAGCTCATTTTCCCCTCTTTTTATTGGGTTAATTGTTTTCTTCTGGGTAAGCTGCTTGAGGTCCCTGTGTATTCTGGTTATCAGTCCCTTATCTGAGGCACAGTTAACAAAAATTCTCTCCCAGTCCAAGGGTTGTCGATTCACACTAATTACAGTGTTCTTTGCAGTGCAGAAATTCTTTAATTTGATGTAATCCCACCAGTATATTTGGTGGATTATTGCCTGTGCTTTGGGGGTCTTGGTTAAGAAGTCTTTGTCTACCCAAATGTCTCCCAGGGATTCCTCAGTGCTTTTCAACGGTAGTTTTATTGTTTTTGGTCTTAGGTTTAGATCTTTCATCCACTTTGAGTTCATTTTTGTTAATGGTGACAGAGTGGGGTTCAGATTCATCTTTCTTCAGTTGGATACCCAGTTTTTTCAACACCATTTGCTAAAGAGGCTTGCTTTTCCCACTGGTTTGACTGGTACCCTTTGTCAAAGATGAGTTGGCTGTATGCTTTGGGGTTTATTTCTGGGATCTCTATTCCATTGGTCTTCATGTTTATTTTTTGCCAATATTATGCTTTTTTTTTTTTTTTGAGAGGTTTTCGCTATAGGGCGCGTGCACTCGCCAGACTGACAGAGAGAAACAGAGAGACGGAACGTGAGAAATCAACCCCCAGGGGGGATGGTCACACCGCAATCCCTTCTCCGCCATTCTCCTCTCGGGATCTTGGGCATGCACGCACACGCGCCCGGTGTGAGTTTTAAGCCACCGGGTCTGGGACGTGAACCACGGTTGACTACGTGGGAGTCCAGCGACATAGCCATTACGCTAACTGCTGGTTCCCCCAATATCATGCTGTTTTGATTATCATAGCTTTGTAATATATTTGGGGGTCAGGAAGTGAGATGCCACCTACTCCAGTCTTCTTGTGCAGGATAACTTTAGCAAAATGGGGTCTTTCATGGTTCCCGACAAATTCTGTGTTTATCTTTTCTAGATCTGTGAAGAATAGAGTCGCTTGTAATTTTATTGGGATTGCATTAAACATGTAGATTAATTTGAGTAGGATAGCCATTTTGATTATATTGATTCTGTCAATCCAGAAACATGGGATGTCCTTCCACTTTTTCCTTTCCTTTTTAAGGTTTTCATAGTTTTCCTTGTAGAGGTCTTTGACTTCCTTGGTTAGTTTTATTCCTAGCAATCTTATACTTCTTGCTATGGTAAATGGAATTGTATTCTTCAGTTCTGTCTCTGTCTACTTGTTGTTTTTATATAGAAATGCTATAGATTTTTTTTTTTTT
>NW_006198133.1:839495-848003 GCF_000334495.1 Tupaia belangeri chinensis
AGAGATAATTTCAGCTCTTCTTTCCCGATTGGAATGCCTTTTATTTCCTTCTCTTATCTAATCACATTGGCTAGAACTTCCAGTACTATATTAAATGGGAGCAGAGAAAGTGGGTAGCCTTGTTTTGTACCCATTTTTAGTGGGAACGCTCTCAGCTTTTCCCCATTTAGTATAATGTTAGTTGTAGGTTTTTCATAAATGACTTTTATTATGCTGAGAAATGGTCCTTCTATTCCAATTTTTCTGAGATTCTTGATCATAAAGACATGTTGTATTTTGTTGAATGCTCTTCCTGCAACAATTGAAATGATCATATGGTTTTTATCTTTCTTTCTGTTAATATGATGTATTGTATTTTTGGTTTTGCGTATTTTGAACCACCCTTGCAACCCTGGAATAAAGCCTACCTGGTCGTGATGAGTAACCTTTTTTTATATGTTGTTGAATACAGTTAGAAAGTATCTTGTTGAGTATTTCTGCATCCATATTCATCAGGGATATAGATCTGTAGTTTCCTTATTTACCGTATCCTTATTTATTTTGGGAATGAAGGTAATGGAAGCTTCATAGAATGAATTTGGAAGGGTTTCTTCCTTATAGAACTCTATAAACAGTGTGAGTAGAATGGGAATTATCTCTTCTTTAAAGGTTTTGTAAAATTCGGCAGTGAAGACATTGAAGCCTGGAGTTTTCTTTGTTGGGAGATTATTTATTACTGATTCAATCTCATTGCTTGTTATGGGTCTATTCAAGCTTTATATGTTCTCCTGAGTCAATGTTGGTAGATTATATGTGTCCAGGAATTTGTCCATGTCATCCAGGTTTTCTTCGTTGTTGGCATAGAGTCGCTCATAATATCCTCTAATGATGTTTTGTTTTTCTGTTATGTCTGTTGTAATGTTGCCTGATTGGTTGTGGATTTTACTTATCTGGTTCCTTTCTCTCTTTTTAGTTAGTCTGGCTAATGGTGTGTCAATCTTGTTTATCTTTTCAAAGAAACAGCTTTTGTTTTAATTTATTTTCTGTATAATTTGCTTATTTTCTATTTTATTTATTTCTGCTTGAATCTTTATTTTTTCTTTTCTCCTGGCATTTGTTTTTTTTAGATTTTTTTTCTTGTTCTTTATCCAATTCCCTGAGTCATGATGTTAGATTGTCCTTTTGCAACCTTTCCATCTTTTTCTTGTGCACACTAATTGCTATGAACTTCCCTCTTATGACTGCTTTTGCAGTATCCCATAGATTATGGAAACTTATGTACTAATTATCATTAGTTTCCATGAATCTTTTGATTTCTGTCATAATCTCAGCAGTAGTCACAGAGTCATTCAGAAGTAGGTTATTTAGTTTCCATGTATTTGTATATTTCCGAGGGCTTTTTCTGAGATTAATATCAAGTTGAATTCCATCATGGTTGGAGAAGATGCTGGATATAGTTTCTATGCCTGGTTTTGTGCCTTATCATGTGATCAATCTTTGAGAAAGTACCATGTGGGTCTGAGAAAAATGTATATTTTGTGTTTTTTGGGTGGAAAGTTTTATAGATGTCTATCAAGTCCATCTGATTTATGATATCATTTAGATCCTGCATCTCTTTGCTTATTTTTTTGTCTAGTTGACATGTCTAAAGGAGATAATGGGGTATTGAGTTCTCTGACAATTATAGTGTTACAATCGATCTCTACTTTTAGATCTAGCAGTCTTTCCTTTACAGATTTGGGTGCTCCTCAGCTTGTTGCATAGAGATTTATAAGCATTATATCTTTTTGGTGAATTAACCCTTTTATTACTATATAATGCCCTTCTTTGTCTTTTCTTATGGTTTTTATCTTAAAGTCTGTTTTGTCCGAAATCAATATAGCGACTCCTGCTCTTTTTTGGTTTCCATTTGCATGGAATACCCTTTTCCAGCCCTTCACTTTTAGCCTATATATGTCTTTATCCATGAGATTGGTTTCTTGTAGGAAGCAGGTGGAGGGTTTCTGATTTTTAATCCATTCAGCCAGTCTGTGTCTCCTGATTGAAGAATTTCTTCCAGTGTGGAGCATTTCCTAACTTTGTTGTCATTAAAATACACCATACTTTATTAGCAACTTGCACTCCTGAGGCCATCTTCATGGTGGCTGACGTAGGAACGCAGGGGAGGGAGCCCACTGGCACCGAATCTGCAGTGTCCTCCTCATGGAAGTGGGACTGAGAGACCCAAAATAAGACTTTTAAAAAATTAATATAAATATAGAAAACATACTTGGAAATGAAGTCCAATAGTGTTTAAAACAGGTAATAAACTACAGCCAATCTGGTCTCAGAACATAAGAAAGGTTTGCTATTAAGAAAATCTATAAACATAATTAACTCTTTAATGGTAAAATCAAGCACAGGAATCATTTGATAATATTTAATATCCATTTATTAATATTATTATTTAAGTTTGCTATAGGGTGCATGCACCAGAATGAGAAGAGAGAGGGAGAATGAGAAATGACCTCCTTGGGGGATGGCCACACTACAATCCCTTCTCCTTCATTCTCTTCTTGGGATTTTGGGCACACATGCATACATATGTCCAGTGTGATTTTCAAGCTGCACAGTGGATCATGTGGATCCAGTTTCCTTAACATCCATGCTATCTGTGGCCCAATACCCATTTATTATTTAAGACTCTTTGAAAATTAGAAATTGAAGAATAGAATTCTTTAATCTGGTAAACAGTAAATGCATGGCTTATTGTACAGAACTCAAAACAAATTAATCATAATATCATTTTTAAAGATAGCTAAACCTTAGCATCATCATATTAAATGACATCTTTTTTATGAGGATAAAACAACTACAGTGAAATAATATACTTTTAAGACTACATGAATGTAATGGAATTATATTTTAAAAAGGCTACCAAATGATTGAAATATACCAGGGGGATGGCCCCTTGAAAGGGGGGAAAGCAGGGGACTGGGATGGGGAGGCTGGATACTTTTCCGAAGGACCTGTTTTTTGTTGATTTCACAGAAGCTTGTTACAGAATTAAAATAATAAATCAACCAAATAATGTGATCCAGGGCTGAAGTGATGACCACATGCCGTCATGAACTGCAAATTATGATTACTCGGTTTCGTGTACCTGAGATCAAATGAAAGAAAGAATCATTTGACTGTAATGTGCAGAAGGAAACAGTAGTTTAGTACTTGGAAAAGGGAAATGCTGGAAATTTGTAAATATTATTTTTGAAGAAGTCAAGACTTAAGAGTGATTTTATACTGACAGATAAAAGACAATAAGAATGGGGGTGGGGTGAACATAAAAAAGGAAATGAACAGACAAAAAGTAGGTCGGGCACCTGGGGGGTTGGAGCCAGAGCACTGGAGGAGAGAAGACTTTCGGTGGCAAAAGAGAGAGGAAGGAGGGAGTGTGCACATGGAAACCTATGTTGGTGTGGTGGTAGGAATTTGCAGGAGTTTCTCTCTTATGATTGACATTTTCTTGTTAAAGTGGAAATCGAGGTCATCTTATGAATGAGAGGGGTGGTGGCAACTAGGAAGTGCAGGGAGAACTGTGACTGCTGGGAGCCCTGCTCCAGCTAGGGTGGGTACACAGGAAGGCGACATGGGTGATCAGGAACAAAAATTAGACTGAAACTTCAATGCTCCTTAGCATGTTCTCAGCTGGCTACAGCCAGAGCCAGCTCCAGACTGCAGCCCAATGGCTATTAAAACATACATATTTATTGAGGGATGTTTAGGAAGTAAGGGGGGTAGGGGGTAGTAAAAAAATTACTCTAAGAAACAGGGTATACAAAGCATGGAAACAATAATTATAAAACATGCTGTTTGTCTTGTCAGATTAGGTGAAATCAATCACAGTTCTCAAGATGAGGAAGTCCATTTGTCTGCTGTATTTTCTTCTTAGATCTTGATTACCGGGAAGGGTCTTTCAAAGAGGGGGCTTGCAGGAAGCTTGATAACTTCAGTCCCAGGCCAGCTTGATAACTTCAGTCCCAGGCCAGGGCGGCAACATTGTTGGTTACAAAGGCCTAGATAAAAATCTTGTCTTGTTGAGTAAAGACACAGTTAATATATGGAATATCTATATATTACAGCTAAAGGGGGTGAGTCTATTGTCCATATGGGAAAGGAAGATGATCTTGTAGCTCAGGAGACAACACAGGATGTTTTATTAGCAGTTTTTCACAGTTAACAGCACACAGATGAGAAACTCTTTGTAGTTAGGGACTATCTATTGCTTGCCCGAACCAGATAAGAACTTCCAGCTAAGATAGTTAATCTAAAAGGTCTGTTCATCCTGTTGTCGCCAGCCAGGCTTTTCCTTTCTTTATAAACCCACGGGTTCCTGTATTTTATTTGCTGAGTCTGTCAATTAGTGAGTTCTTTTATTTTATCTCTGAGTCCCTGTCATGTGGTGAATGCGCTAACTTGGCCTAGCATGAGTTAACTTTGGCCTGCAGGTTTAACAAGGGTATTTACATAAAACTAGTCTTAAGCTAACTTAGTCTACATATGCTACTAGCGCCAATTTGGCTTATACTAACTTAACCTAACATATGCTAATTTTGGCTTAAAACAGACAGGTGGGGGAGTCTCAAACTTCCTGGCCCTTGTGTGCCATCTTAGGAAACCACATTCCTACAAGATCACTAATTGGCTTTATTGTAAAGTTGCAATAAGGTTGGGGGTGATATTTTACCCTTGCAGGGTACCATAATAACAGTAAACTCATGGCAGAGAAATTGAGTGCAGGCCAGTACAGAGACACAAGGGTGGGCTCATAAACCGTCGGTCTTATCTTGCAGTTTCTTCCCAGTCCAGGCCTTGGCTTAGGTATGGGAGGCAGCCTCTTTACCAACTTGTGTTGTCTGCATGGCCCTGTCACGTGACTATTTGCCTATGGTGGTTAAGAACCCCAGCTCAGCCCCAGAAACATTTAGTTTTGGGTCCTGGCTCCAAGAAGGTAGGACAAATGTTAATATGTTTTCACATTTCTGTTGTGATTGTGTATCTTCTCCTCCTTTTCTCTCTTCCTCTTCACTTTCTTACCGTCTCCTTTTCAGTTCCTGTTTAAAAGATCTCTGGAAGGACTGTGATTAATCTGGCTGTGTTCACATTTCTATTTCTATATTGCTGAAGTATGACTGATGAGTGGGAAACTAGGACTGTTTACACTTGGCACAAGTGCCTGCCTTAAGCATCCACAGCAGATGATGGGGTGACATCTGTAAATCTGTAAGAAGGTACCATCTTCCAGCTTCCCACTCTTAGAGGAAAGGAAGATACTACTTTGGGCAAGCAAAATAACAGAGACTACCACATATTGAACTATCGGTACTTTGGAGATTAGGAGGTAAAACTGAACAACTTTTATCCTGTGTGGAGTTTGTAGTAAAGATCAAAGCACATACATTTCTAGTTCAATAATCATGATATAATATTGTGGGATTTTCGTCAGCAATGTTTTGCAATTTTGATGCATATGAATTTCTGCTTTGGTCAGATTTGAGTTTTTCAGAGAGTAATAGAAATAAAAATGGACCATTAGAAAAGTGATAATATTGACAAGATGGAGAATCAAAAGATGGATGGGTAGTATAATATAAAAAAAGGAGGAATAACTTAAGAAGAGAGAGAATTAAAAAATGTTAGAAAATCTGATGTGATGACGTTGAAATGATCTGAGGTCATGGTCAGAGAACTGAAAAAATTAATATTTCATGCATAGAGAGTCATGGGATCCTATTTTAGTATCTTTGAGGTTGTTCACTAATGTGAAATAAACATGATGGGGAAGAGAAGTTAAAAAGCAGATGCTAAGGTTTATCTGGACCCTTCAAAGGGCATGCTGTTAGTCAGGTTGCTGGTAAGCCTTGGGGTGGAAAGCCAACACTGAAGCAGACGCTAAAGCTGCCTGGGAGCAGGAGGCAGAGTGTTTACACTCGTTAAACTTAACTACGTCATGCCCAGGAACTCGTTTATCCCTAGGGCCTTCAGACTGGAAATGAGGTTTCTCACCATGTATTTATCTTAACATTACATAACACTTTGACACCAAATTTATTAAGAAGAAATTTTACCTAGAGGTAAGAATGGGTTAATGACTCAGGTATATAGTTCACACAATAGTCATTATATAGCTAGTTTTCAACGTGGAAGTTGCATTCACTAATATAAAAACAATTTGTAATTTGTAGAAGTTAGGTTTCCACATACCAAACAATTAGAAAATTGCAGTTTGATATAGGGACAAGTTTAAAAGGAGCATGATTGTGTACAACAATATCTGGAGAAGATGCAGGTCAATTTTATCATGAACTTTGAAGAAAAGGTATGGTGAAAACTTCCTTAGGAACTTAGAGTTACAGCTTGGAACTCCACACAGATGTACATATAAAAAATATGAATTTCATCTAAGATTACAATACATTGTTCAAAAGCAGGACAATTCTATTGAATTGCTCTTTAATTATCTACCATGTTTTAAGTTTTCTGATTCAGGGGAAATTCCCAAATAATAATCTTCATCCTATCCTTTTTCCAAGGGATATGCCCTCTGATTTAGAAATTTCAAAAAGATATTACTCATTTTTAAAATAACTCATGGAAAAAAGGTTAAATTTAATTTAGAATAATTTTTTTCTTTAGTTTCTTCTCAAAGTTTTTATAATTTCCATTAATCTATATATATAGTTGAAGGAAGATTCTTTTCCCCAAGATCTGAGTAGAAGGCTATCGTTTCTATTTGGCACAAAGAAATATTTCACAGAGGTTAAAAATAAAGCTATGTAATTTATCAAAATCATGCCCTTTGGCTGTTTAGGAGTGTCCAGGGTGTGCCTTAAAGAGCCTTTCAGCCAGTCAGTTGTTATTCAGATTCATTGCCAAGAAAACAGGGCCTCCTTCCAAAGCTTGCACAACCAGCCTAGGAGCCTGTGCCAATTAGAAAAATACTCTCACTTCAGAAAAAAAAGAAAGGGATCCTAGTTATTGCAATGAAACTGCAGAAGTAAAAAATATTCACCACGCAACAGCCTCATACTCAGCCAGTCTCTTATAGGGAAAAATTAAGAAACCATGAAAATGGATACTGTCAGAAGAGGATTCCTCATGCTCCTGCAAAGTAGTCATTTCACGGGACAGGAAAAAATGAAGATTTTCTACTGATCATTCAGCCTCCAGCAAACAAAGCTAGTGTGCGATCACAACAGAATGGCAAAGAGATTCAAGATCACCTCTTCCTGCTTGCCTCTGAACACTCAGATTGAACTTCAAGAATTCAAAAGAAACACACCATCCATCAGATGACAAGAAATCACCGTAGGACCACGAGAAATATGGGAAAGCAAGAAAATACCTCTCCTCCAAGGGAAAAGAATAACTCTTTATCCACAAGCAGTTCAATGCAAATCATGGAAATGTCTGATAAAGAATTTAGAACATTCATAATGGCAAAGCTAACTGAGATGGAAGAGAAGAGAGACAATGAACTGCTAAAGCGAAAGGAGAAAGAAGTTGATGAGTTCCAGGAGGTGAGGAAATTCTTGCAAGATCTAAAAGAGGAATTACACACTTTACAAAAGACTCAAACGGAACTGTTAGAAATTAAGTCTATAATACAGGAAGTCAAAATCTCCCTTGAAAGTATTAAAAGCAGACTAGATCATACAGAAAATAGAATCTCAGATGTAGAAGAGAAAATTGCTGGTCTAGAAAAATCCACCACGAAGACTGAGAAAATGGCACAAAAACTTGAGAATAGTATACGAGAAGTACTAGAGACCATCAAACGTCCAAACATCCGGATAATTGGCATTCCAGAAGGTGAAGAGACCCATAAGGGCATTGATAATCTATTCCATGAAATCCTGCAAAAAAACTTTCCAAACCTGGAGAGGCACTCAAAGATCCAGTCGCAAGAAATACAAAGGACCCCAAATAGAATCAACCCAAGAAGATCTCCAAGACACATTATAGCCAGGTTGACAAAGACAAGATACTAAGATTGGCAAGAGAAAAACATCAAGTTACCTACAAAGGACATCCCATCAGGCTAACAGCAGATCTCTCATGAGAAACAATGCAGGCAAGGAAAGAATGGGAAAATATATTCCAAGTGTTAAGAGAGAAGCAATTTCAGCCAAGAATACTGTACCTGGCAAGATTATCTTTCATGTGGGAAGAAAAAACAAAAACATTCTCAGATAAATGAAACCTGAAAGAATTTACCAGCACCAGACCAGATCTCCAAGAAGTTCTCAAGGATGTGCTATATCAGGAAAATTAAATACAGACACACAGAAAGACGAGTTCAAAAACTAAGAAAGTGGCCAACTTAATCGTAGGGACAAGTCTGGAGGTGAATATTATATCCCAGAATTTAAATGGAACCAGAACAGAAGATAAAGTACATGAGACTGATAGGTTCATGCACCTACCATTTGTACAGAATCCTAACCTGTTTCCTGGCTTTAAGAAAAGTTCCTTAGCATTTCTATAATTTAA
>NW_006198133.1:848436-854619 GCF_000334495.1 Tupaia belangeri chinensis
TTAAGTCCAAAAAAAGAAAAGTTTCAGAAAAAAAAAAATCCATTCGATGACTGCAGTTAAGATATATAGCCCCAGCTAGGTGCTACTTTATAGGATGCCTAAAGTGAGACTTGTGTTCATGGAAATGTATATATCACCTGTATTTGCTATGAAAATATTTAGATTAATTAAGATCTTTAGTAATTCAATAAAAATGGGGGGAAAACAGTATAGAAAGTAAACATAGATACCAGAGACAGTGTGGGAAGAGAGTAGGAGATGGCAGAGGGTAAGAGAGAAGGAATCCAGGACTGGGGTGGGGGGAGAAGCAAAACATACAGGAAATAAAAAAATGGAAAATTATTTGCTGACAATAACATGTATATTGTTGTGCTTGATTGAGACAATATACAGTGTACTCTGGATGGAAAATCTCATTTTGTATGCTGTAATGATGTACAGTGAATGAACGTAAACAAATAAATTTCAAGCCAAAAGAAAAAGAAAATGGATACTGTCCTTAAATCTCCAAATAAAAACTCAATTAAAAAAAATGATAATTTTGGGCTAGCACCTTGGCTTGCTGGTTATAGCAGAAGGATACCACGTGGTCAAAGACGAGATTCACAGCCTTGACCCCAAGGGCTTAAAAAACACACTGTATGTGGGACCAGCAGTTAGTGTAATGGCTATGTCGCTGGACTCCCACATAGTCGACCGCGGTTTGAGTCCTGGACCCGGTGGCTTAAACTCATGCTGGGCGTGTGTGCGTGCGTGCTCAAGATCCTGAGAGGAGAATGGAGAAGGGATTGCGGAGTGGCCATTCCCTCTAGGGGATGATTTCTCACTTTCTGTCTCTATGCCCCTGTCTGTCTGGTGAGCACACACGCCTTATAGCAAAAACCTCTCCCCCCCCAAAAAAAATACTGTGTGTGCGTGTGTTTTGTGTGTGTGTGTTTTCTGTGTGTGCATGTACACACACAAGAGGCAGAGATAGAGAAAGGATTGCAATGTGACTACACCCCAGTGGGGGTGGCTTTTCCCTCTCTGTCTCTATCTCTGTCTCTCTCTGGTGAGTACATGTGCCATCTGGCCAAATGTTTTCTTAAAATGACAGTTTTACTATTTCAGTAGCATGACCCAACAACCTCTGGTCTAAAAGAAATGACAATGGTTAAGTGGAATGATGATTTACAAATTAAATGTCGCAAGAACAGATACTAATGGTTCTGCCAACAGTTGTAACCTTTAACTACAAATTCCCTTCTAATTATGGCTCTTGAGAAAATCCCTATTGTTCAGGGTGAATTCCACTTCCTTTTCCTAATTTCACGTTGTTATTGATAGAAAACATTAAAAAACATGCTTGATGAAGAAGGCCTATGAATTCTAGTGCTTTCATAGAAAAGAAAATCACTAATCAAGCACTGCTTCCCCGTGAGATATGGTTGGCAGAGGGAGCATGGGCCAGGAGAGGGAAGCCCTGACCCCAGAGGCTGCAGGAGTGGTGAGGAGAACAGGCATGTAACTGCCGGTCCCTTCTTGTCCTGACAGAGCTGGGTTAGACTCTGAGAAAACAGAAAGCTTTGAGGATTCTTATTTCTTTTCTGTAGCCAAACCACTGATACAACAGCCATTCACTCTGCTGGCTCTCCCTTTGGTCCATTAGGGATGAAGATCCTGTGAGGGAGAAAGAGTAGCTGCTGCCAGCCAGGGATTTTGGTGTGTTCAGGCAGCAGGTGTTTTCACAAGGTTTCCAGAAGAGAGCGACCAGCTGCTCAGTCAGGAATTGTGTGAGAGGTGAGGCTGAGAAGGTTGGCCCAGGCACATCCTTAGGAGCTTGCCGTTCCTCTTGAGTACAGTTCTGAGGTGAGTCCGCTTCAGGCAGATCTCGCTGTCCCTAGGGCAGTCTGAAATGTGCTGATCTGCAGTGCGTGAAGCCACATAGTTTACCACCAGTTCAGATCCTCTGGTCTGGTAATGCTTGGGTGCCCAAGATCCTGAGAAGCTGGAGGCCAGGGAAAGGGGATCACGGCATGGCAAGACCCTGTGCCATGAAGGGTGCTTTCTCTTCCTTTTGAATGTGTACTCACTTGCTATCCTAACTTTTTTAATTAATATTTTTTTTTTATTTGCTAAAGGCTGTGTGTGCTCACCAGAGAGACAGAGTGGGAGAGTGAGAAAACATTCCCAAGTGGGGATGACCATTTGGCAATCCTTTCTCTTACTGTCTCCTGCCAGGAACTTGGGCACACACGCACATGCACCTGGCGTGTCTTCCAAGCTCAAATGATGCAGTGCCATGTGGGATCCAGCCAACTTAAGCACCATGCCACTGGATGGCCCTCTCTCTCATAAATTTTTTATTTTAAAAGAATTCTTTTTATTTTAACTTTTATTTATTTGTTTGTTTATTTTAATTTGACCAGAGCAGGACAGAGTGAAAGTGAGAGAGAGGGAAAATGAGAAAGCAAGCCGCCAGGTTCGGGAATTGAACTGTGGTCAATTCCATGTGGTCAACTGACTCCATGTGGGAGTCCAGCACCCTTAACCACCATGCCACCTGCTGACCCCTCTCTCATAAAATTTTTAAAATTATTAAAAGAAAAAAATTCAGTTTTACTGAAGTTTTTTTTTGTTGTTGTTTGTTTTTTAATCTCAAATCACCACATCCAGTTTTAGCTGCACACTTGATACCCTGCTGGCCCTCCCCTTCTTCCTGACATTCTCTTCCCCCTGACACTTCATGACACGCTCCCTGGTCTCTCTGGTCTCTCTGGTCTCTTCTTGATAAGTTTTATTCATTCACCCCTCGCTTCCCACTCTTGTTACATCCTGGATTCTCACAATGCATAACTCCACCGTGGACTCCTTTAGTGATGTCATCTAGTTTCATGGTTCTGGCTACTGCCTTGTCATCAACTCTCAAAACGCTGTCTCCACCTTTTACTTCCAGCTCCACGCCAGCTCTGTCAGCATGGCGTCTCTCAAGGCCATTGTGGTCCAGGCCAAGCTCTGCCTCTCAGCTCTTCTGGACCTGTTCTTCTTTACGGCACAGGGTACATGACCATTTTACGCCCACGAGCCTGCCATGTGATAACCACCGGCCTTGAGTTCGAGTTCTAAACATCACAGATGCGTCTCCGGTGCACCCTGCCCTGCCTCATCTCAGCCTTGCACCTGCTATTCAGCTGATAGTACAGCCCTCTGTTCCTGGGCACTGCACCTGCAGTTTATCCTCCGCCATGCGTGCAATATCCAAGTTTCTTCGCTTTCTAAAGGAATTAAAATTTCATCTTTGTGTATCGTTCTTCTGTTAATAAAGCCCTGTGGTGTTTCACTTCCCCCTCAGGCTCTAGCTCCCTTTCGTACCACTAAGGGGTTGTATTTGCACCCGCAGGCCGCACGGCCATGATGAGCTGATTGTGCCACACTTTTCACACTCGTTACCAGTCCCCCTTCCTTTAGTGTCCCTTTCCCATTTACCCATTTTATTCATCCCTTAGAACGTAAAAACTCCTGAAAGTAAAATAAATCTAAGTAATTTTAAAAAAAATCACGCTGTTAGTCTCAGCTCCAAATCATCTGTGTAAAGCTTTATAGATTCTCTGAAAATAGGCCCATCCTATTTTGTTCTTTCCCAAAAATTCTCTCTTAAAAACCTTTTAATTTCTTCATATTTATCTTTCAGGCTCTTTCAACTCTGTATCTTTATTTCTAAACATGGGAAATAGTTGGAATTTGAATATCGGTCGTGATATGACGACACAATGAAGAGAGTGAAGAGTTAAGAATTCCCCATGCTCGGTGACAGACGGGCGTTCATTTTTCCTTCTAATTGTCTGACGAAAGAAGACCCTGAGGGAACTGACTCATTTGACAGCTAATGTTTGTTGGAAGTAATGGGAATGCAGAGTTGGGCTCCGGAGATCCTAACGAGGGGAATCTTCCTGGGCATACAGATTAAGAAGCTGCAGAGGGAGGTCTTGGTTTCAAGTACACAAGGTTGTGTATTCACTAGGTTGTGGGGTCAAAGAAGAAAGGACCATGATGAGAGGTAAAGTCAAAGATGTCTGAGGATTCTGAAACAAACTTTCCCAACTATTCAGTCCTGTCTGAGACAGGCCTCAGGCTTGCAAGTTCATTCCAAATAGGGTCATCTTCTGGAAAACTCCAAGAACATGGCATACTTAGCTCAGGGAAATTCTCTATGTGTAATAGCTGGAAGTTTGCCTAAGCATTTCTAATGCTTTGTCCCTTTTTCCCTCAGAAATGGTGCTCTTCATAAAGGTAACTTTGAAAGATACTAGAACACAGCATCCACTTTATCTTATTTTAATCCATAATTGCCAGAGAGTGTGTGTGCTCACCAAAAGACAGAGAGAGAGAGAACTCCCTTCCCAGGGTATAGTCATGCCACAACTCCCTCTCCACTTCTCCATCCTGCAGGTCTTTAGAGCACACATATACACTCTGTATATTTTTCAAGCTCCAGGAATGGGATTCCAACTGCAGTCAGCTATGAGGGACTGGGCTGCCTTAACCACTGGGCTACAAGGTCAGCTTGAGAACCTAGTTTATTTAAGAATACCTCAGGTTACCTTTTCTTAATGTTCTGCTTTTTCTCTTTTTATTCTTAGCTTCTGCCTTTTTTTGTCCTTGTTACTTTTTTTTTTCCTCTTTCTTTTGTAATATATTTAGGACATGCCGCCATTTAGGTCACCTTTTATTCTCTGTGGGGCTTAATACATATTTCTCCTCTCCAAATCACTAGTTGAATAAAAACTAGCCTATTTTTAAGGGATTAAGCATGAAGTAGAAGCTCCATAACAAAAAAAAATGAAGCAGAACTCTTAAACACACTTCTCGGAGGCTTGTCAAACAATTTAGTGTTTAGTGAAAACTTTTACCAACTTTTTCATCCATGAAATACCCGTTCTGGGGAGGGATGTCTGTATTCCTGGTGCTCCACTGAAGAGGATCCAGCTGGCTGTGTGTAGCGGGATTTGAGGCAGTGCGCATCATCCTGTGCACGCAGTAAGTCCATTGTTCTCCTGACTAGTGGGCAGGTTGAATCCTCACAGGCTTCTTGCCGGCCATTACAGAGGAGCCTACCAGGGTCTTCAGGTTGGTGAAGTCAGTGGTGATTTGAGGTTTAATGGAGTGATGGTAGTTGTGTTAATTTCCTAAGGCTGCCATCACAAATCACCACCAACGGGTGACTTAAGACAATAGAAATTTGTTCTCTTACAACTCTGGAGTCAGAGGGTAACTCAAAGTGTTAAAGTGATGCTTCCTTCTTGGAGGCTCTGAGGAACAATCTGTTCCCTGCTGCTCTGTTAGCTCATTAACAGCTGTCAAGACTTGATGTTCTTGGTTTGCAGACTCATCACTGATCTCCACCCCCCACCCCTTTACGGGGCCTTCCCCGTCTTTTCTTCTGTAAGGACACCAGTGATTGAATTTAGGACCCATCCTAGATAGGGATGATCTTTTATGAGATCACAAGTTAATTATACCTGCATAGATTCTGTCTCCAGATAAGGTCATAGTCACAAGACCCAGGGACTAGGACTAGATGGATTTTTTTTCCTTTTATTTAAAAAAATTTTTTCCATTTCATTTTCTTCCATGCATTCAATCACATTATTATTTGTCTTACAAAATGGACATTTCAATAGGTGAACATTTCTCCCTAGTACTGTTGATAAAACTACAAAATATCTTCAACAGATAATACCACACCTCTTTGTGCCATTAATGCTTTGTCTCTCTGCCCCTGAAATGTCCTTCCTCAGACCCTCCTCTTTCACACACACACTATATCTGGTATTTACATCTATATACTGTGTTTCTATATCCTTTAGACAATTAGTTTCAGTCATAGAGTGCAGACACTCGGTATATATTAAGTGGGGACATACAATGCCTCTCCTTCATAGCATGGTTTGCATCACTCAGCAGTAAGTCTTCCATATTTATCCACTTCTTGTCAAAAGCCAGGGTTTTGTTGATTTTTATGGATGAATAGTATTCCATTGAGTATATGTACCACAGTTTTTCTAACCATTCATCAGTTCGTGGGCATTTGGGTTGTTTCCATGACTTAGCAATTGTGAAGAGTGCAGCAATAAACATCAATGTGTAAGCACTTTCTGATTAAGTATTCTTCTGTCCTTTGGGTAGATAGCAAGGAGTGGGATT
>NW_006198133.1:855836-856916 GCF_000334495.1 Tupaia belangeri chinensis
TTTTTATGGAAACCATTGGGTCTTCTATGTATACAATCATGTCATCTGCAAATAGAGAGAGTTTCACCTCTTCTTATTCTATTTAAATGCCTTTTATCTTTTCCTCTTTTCTGATTACAATGTCCAGGACTTCCAGTACTATGTGGAAGAGGAGTGGAGAAAGAGGACATCCTTGTCTTGTACCCGTTTTTAGTGGAAAAGCTTTCAGCTTTTCTCCATTGAGGATGATGTTCCTTACAGGTTTTTCATAGATAGCTTTTGTTGTGTTGAGAAATGACCCTTCTATGTCGATTTTGCTGAGAGTCTTGATCATGAAGGGATGTTGTAACTTATCAAATGCTTTTTCTGCATCAATCAATATGACCATATGGTTTTTATATTTCTTTCTATTAATATGGTGTATTACATTTATGGTTTTGCGTATGTTGAACCAACCTTACATTCTTGGGATAAAGCTTACCTGATCATGATGTATAATCTTTTTTATAAGTCGTTGTACATGATTTGCTAGTATCTTGTTGAGAATCTTTGCATTTATATTCATCAGACACATTGGTCTATAGTTTTCCTTCCTTGTCCTGTCCTTATCTGTTTTAAGGATAAGGGTGATAGAGGCTTCATAGAATGAATTAGGGAGAGACTCACCCTTTTGAATGTTTAGAAATAACTTGAACAGAATGTGAGGTAACTCTTCTTTGAAAGTTTTGTAGAATTCAGAGGTGAATCCATCAGGGTCAGGGCTTTTCTTTGTTGGGAGGTTATTTATTACTGATTTGATCAGCTGGCTTGTTATGCACATATTCAGACTTTCTATATCGTCCTGGCTCAATTTAGGTAGATTATATGTGTCCAGGATTTTGTACATCTCATCCATATTATCTTGTTTCTTGGCATACAGGTGTTCACAGTATCCTCTAATAATGTTTTTTATTTCTACTATGTCTGTTGTTATTTTGCCTGCTTCATTGCAGATCTGATTCACCTGGTTCCTTTCTCTCTTCTTCTTAATAAGTCTTGCTAGTGGTGTATCAATTTTCTTTATCTTTTCAAAGAACCAACTTTTACTTTCATTTATTTTCT
>NW_006198133.1:859381-879342 GCF_000334495.1 Tupaia belangeri chinensis
GAGTTTTAAGCCACCGGGTTCGGGACGCGAACCACGGTCGACTACGTAGGAATCCAACGACGTCGCCATTACACCAACTGCTGTTTCCCAGGAGAATTAAATCTATTAACATTCAATGTTATTATCGATGTTACTGGACCTGTCCTGACATTAAGAAAGAATAAGTTGGAACTATTAGAGGTGAAGTCTGTAATACAGAAATCAAAAACTCTCTCAAAAGTATTAAAAGTCGATTAGACCATGCTGAAGATCAACTATCTGATGTAGAAGATAACACTTCTGACCTAGAGAAAACCACCAAAAAGATAGAGAAAATAACAAAAAAACATGAGAATAACACGAGAAATACTAGATTCCATTAGATGTCCTAACATCCGAATAATTGGTATCCCAGAAGATGAAGAAACTAATAAGGGCATGGAAGACCTATTCCATGAAATCTTGGAAGAAAATTTCCCAAGTGTAAAGAGGCACTCAAGCATCCAGACCTAAGAAATACAAAGGACCCCAAATAGAATCAACCCAAGAAGATCTTCCCCAAGGCATATCATAGCCAGACTGACTAAGACCACAGATGAAGATAAGATACTAAAACTGGCAAGAGAGAAACGACAAGTGACTTACAAAGGTCACCCCATCAGGCTAACACCAGACTTCTCAACGGAAACAATGCAAGCAAGGAAAGAATGGGAAGATGTATTGAAAGTGTTAAGAGAGAAACAATTTCAACCAAGATTATTGTATCCTGCAAGATTACCCTTCATATGGGAAAAAAAGATTAAAATCTTCTCAAACAAAACCTGAAGGAATTTGCCAGCACCAGGCCACCTCTCCAAGAAACCCTGAAGAAAGTACTGTTCCAGGAAAACTAAGGAAGTAACAGCCAGAAACAAAGGAGTAAAAGGCAACTAAGACAATGGCCAACTTAGTCAGATTTTTTGAGGAGACACAATTCAGCATACTACAGTGGTCAAGGTTGCCTTCAGGCCTGCAAAACGAGACATCTGGCATCTGCTATGGGCCTCTCATAGATATGGAAAAATTGGTTGAAAATTTACACCTATTGGGCTGATTGGGTTCTTGTGTTTTTTCCTTTGTTTTTACAGAATTTCTTCTTTCCAGGCTCTGGTAATTTGAAGAGAAAGTGACTATTTCACAATTTTTTAAAAATTGTGGTGAAAAGGGAACTCTTCTACACTGTTGGTGGGAATGTAAACTGATTCAGTCAATGTGGAGAACAATATGGAAGTTCCTCAAAGATCTACAAACAGAACTACCATTTGATCCAGCAATCTCACTTCTGGGTATCTATCCACAGGACAGGATAATGCTCAGTCAGAAAAGTGCTTGCACATCAATGTTTATTGCAACATTATTCATGATTGCCAAGACATAGAACCAATCTAAATGTCCACAAACTGAAGAATGGATTGGAAAAGTGTGGCATATATACTCTATGGAATACTACTCAGCCATAAAAAATAACAAGACCCTGGAATTTGATAGAAAGTGGTCAGGTATGGAGGATCTATGGCTGAGTGAAGTAAGCAAGGCTATGAAAGAAAGATATCAGATGTATCCACTTAATATATACCGACTATCCACACTCTATGGTAGAGAGTGAATATTGGAGGACATAAAAGCAGTGAAAATACTTAACAAGAATAAGACAGCGTGGAATAGGTGGTGAAGAGAAGAGGATAGAGAAAGATAGCAAGAGAACAAATAGAGAGACATGACATCAGTGGGACACAGATATGGCTTATTACCTGTTAATGATGACATGTATAGTATTTTCAACTGGATTGGTCTGAGAAGTATTTCATGATGGGTAAAGTCTTTTTAAAGCAAAAGTGAGAAATAGTGATTGGTCAAAAAAATAACTGGAACAACAATAATAATAATGATTGGGAAAACAACAAAAAGATATTGAATGATGAAGTGGGGATTTTAATGTCTCTGTATTGACTGACATGCATGGCATTCCCTTTTGAAAAAGCAATGTAATACACTGTCAAGTTATATGCAATTGAATGTAATATAAAGAAGATTATGATGATAATAAATAAATAATAAAAAAGTAAAAAAGTCCTATGAGATACTCTCCATTGTTTTTGCTTAATTTAATAATGTATTAAATTGTGCATTCATCTATATTTATTAAAATTACAGTAAAACCAAAATAAATGAACTCTCCTACCCACATGTAAATACTGCTAGTTAAAGGTGCATAATCTTGAGGTTTTATTTAATATATATCTCAAATGATTAACATATAGATATGTTTTGTAACATTTTTACTGAATCTATAACTACTTTTTAAAAGGTAAATATACATCTTGTTGATGTCTTGAAAAATGTTTGTTAATTCTTGCACACTCCCATCCCATTCCATCAAAACTAGTTTAATTCTCTCCCCCCCTTGAATATAAGCTGACCTTAGCAGCTTGATTCTAAGAGATAATTAAGAGACAAAGTGATACTCTGTTTATTCTGAGGTTAGGTTACAAAGGTGACACATTTCTGCTCTGCTTTTTACTTTAAAAATTCACCTTCCTTGGGAACTCTGAGCCAACATGCAGAGTATCTGGCTGTCAGGAAGCAGCTGTGATGGAGGGACTGTGTA
Organism: Tupaia belangeri chinensis; assembly: GCF_000334495.1. Taxonomy (NCBI): domain Eukaryota; kingdom Metazoa; phylum Chordata; class Mammalia; order Scandentia; family Tupaiidae; genus Tupaia; species Tupaia belangeri. Next base: position 862,008 of record NW_006198133.1, read on the forward strand.
GAGAAACTATTGATATATCAGGTACAGAGGAGCTAGGAGTCACAGCTGTTGTAGTTCCCGTGTTTTAGTATTATGGAGTTTTATTAGGTTGTGAAACAACCTTGAACATGCACGTCCTTTCTTTCTTTTCTTTTCTTTCTTTTTTTTTTTAGGTTTTTACTATAGGGCACATGTGCTTGTCAGAGAGAGAGAGAGGAAAGGAAAGTGAAAAATCACCCCCTCCTCCCAGGGAATGGCCATACAGCAATCTGTTTTCCTCCAGTCTCCTCTTCAGATTTTGGGCACACTCACACATGTGCCTAGTGTGACTTTCAAGCTGCTGGGTCCAAGACTCATACCACGCAGCCAACCGTGTAGGATCCAGAACCTTAACCACTGTGCCATCTTATGGCCTGCATGTCCGTGCTCTCTCCAACTAATATTTTAAACTGAGTTCTTAGAAATTATGGGTAGTTCACAAAAGTTATCATGGTGGTTGTTTTGTCACATGGAGTTCATCTTGTAAATGGTTATTCTTTTCAATTTTGCCAATCTAAAGCAGAAAATAGTAGAAATTCGTAATATAAACTATAATTTTTCAATTAGTTATTTGACAAATAAAAATACAGCAAAGCTAAATTATATAATGGTAATGGCAGTTGTCCCTTTCTCATTTCTAACTTTAGAGCTTTTTCCTCAATTTGAGAAAAGAGTGCATTTTTGAATCCTCTGAGATTTTCTCAAAGCGCAGGCATCTCACCTCTTTTTTTTTTTTCTTTTGGAGAGGTTTTTTGCTATATGGCACATGCGCTTGCCAGACAGACAGAGAGGGACAGAGAGATAGAAAGTGAGAAATCACCCCCCAGGGGGGATGGCCACGCCGCAATCCCTTCTCCTCCATTCTCCTAATGCATGCACAAGCGCCCGGCGTGAGTTTTAAGCCTCTGGGTCTGGGACGCGAACCGAGATCGACTACATGGGAGTCCAGCGACATAGCCATTACGCTAACTGCTGGTCCTTCAAAGCATAGGCAATCTCTTTCTTGGTCTCTTGGTGGACAAACCATTCCTTTAGTGAGATTGCCTCAAGTGTTTGACTAGAGTGTGATATTGGCTACCAGTTTCAGTTAGATGGAAACTCTGCTTTGATTCACAATGTGTTTGTTTGTTTATTTGTTTTTGTTATAGAGCATGTGGACTTACCAGAGAGACACAGAGTGGGAAAATGAGAAAGCACCCACCAGAAGATGCAGTGGGATGGCCACACTGCAATCCCTTCTCCTCCATCTTCTTTAGGGCATTTGGGCACACACGCATATGCCTGGCATGTTTTTCAAGCTGCTGGGACTGGGACTTGAACTTCACAGTCTGCTACATGGAATCCAGCTGCTTTAACCACCGTGCCACTAGCTAGCCCATAATGTACTACATTTTTATAAAATTAGAAATAGATGTTGAACATACACACTCAGAAATAGATGGTGAACTTGGCTGGATATGTCTCACAGCTCTTGAGACATAGTTTTCTTCACTGACATGTGGATAGTATAACTAATTTTATGATGGTTCTATTGGTGGAATAGTTTCTTAATCATGATATATTATTTTCTTTGCATATACAACCAGTAGTGGGATTGCTGGATCATGTGGTAGTTTTTGTTTTTTTTTTAATTGTAGCTATTTAGATTGAGCTATTTATGCATACAACAGGATGCTCTGTAATACAGGGCATATCATTTTTGCTAATCAAATAAAGTAGAAAAGGCTAAAGACTTCAGAAAGGGTGTGGCAAATGTAATTAAAGTACAAGTTTATTTTGATGTGAAATTTTGAAGTTCGTGCATAGTTTCTTTTATAGTATTCATTTTCCATGAGCTTTTTGAAGACCCCTTCTCTCATGATCTGAAATCTATGTACCATACTTCTCTTGGTGTACTTTTACGTTGGTGATAATGCCACTGTATGGCTCTGTTGTTCTTCTCTTACTGCAGACCAGTGATTTTCATTAAACTAAGACTTAGGAGCTGTACACCGAGGAAACACCTACTGTTCCTGTTTTTGGAACTTGTTACCAAAGGCACCAATACTCTTTCATGGTGCTCAGAGCAGAATGTTTCCTAGAAATGTGCTATGCTTTATTTTGTCTCTGCTAGTTGATGACTAAGATGACAAACTGAAATACACATTTTGGAGTACAAGTTCCAAGAATAAACCTGGGGCAAATACAGTTTTCCTAACTCATGCTCCCACGGGCCTTGGTCCCAGGAACACCAGGAATGGTGCACTTTATTCTAGCCAGGGTTTTGTGCTGGGGACTCCATTTCTCTACCACCCTTTCCCACTCCCCTCTTCTGTCTCCTCTCACTCATCTTATCAGTTTTCCACCCTTTTCCTTTTTCCTCTGCATTTCTTCTCTCCATTTTCCCTGCTGATTTTCTTCCTCCCTCGTTTCCTTCCTTTTCCTCCCTCTTCTTCACTTTTAACTTTTGTCTTGTGCACACTCTCCCTGCCCCCCTTAAGTTTTAAAGATATATTTTTATTTGTTTATTTTAGGGACTGTAGCCAGTGTTCTGCCTGCTCCTCTTCCTGCTTTCTATTTTTTATTTGAATTCTTTTACGTGAGTCAACGTAGGTGGTGACAGTAGAGGGTGGGACACAGCAAAAGTGGTGATTAGCAACAAAGAGATCAAAAGAAGCATTTCACACTCAAAATATCCAAGTGTGCTTTCTCAAAAAAATCATTTCTAGTTTTTTGCCACAGGGCACATGTGCTTGCTGAAGACAGAGAGACAGTGAGAGACCACCCCCAGGGGGGATGGCCATGCACAGTCCCCTCCCTCCATCCTCCTCTCATGACTTAGGGCACATATGCCCATGCACCTGGTGCAATCTTCTGGCTGCCAGGTATAGGGCTTGAACCAGGGTTGGTCATGTGGGAATTCAGTGCCTCAACTACATGTCACCTGCTCGCCCCCATCCAAGTGTGCTTTTAAACTTAGATCTAAAACATCAAGGGCCTTTGATAATTAAATCTTTGTGTATTCTGAGACTTTAGGGTATAATTTGTTAGACTTTGTTTCATTACTTGTGAATAAAGCTTAATAGGATATACTTTTTTGCTTTTAAAAAAGAATTTGCTTTCTCAAAGCTGTTTTGAATAGTACCAATAACTGTATCAAGCACATATTGGTGCCAAAGTACTTGTTCTTGTTAAGTATATGATACTAGAGTTTCAAGGAGGATAGGAGAATGAAAGCATTGAGGATATAATATCAGCTGTTAAATATGTTGAAGTCTCAAAGCAAATAGATGAGCACTTTGGCACTTTGCTTTATATCAGAGATTCTCAAATGTGATCAGATGATGAACTTAGGTAAGAAATAAATAATTATTTCTCAGGTTGCAGTAGTCAAGAGGTAGGAGTGGTTCTAATTTCAGGTATGTTATTTGCTCATTTTCATTATCTACCCTAGGAAGTGCTGGTACTCTAGATCATCTTTCAAAATTCTACCAAATATTTCAGAAAATATCTTAGGGCGATCTAAAATGTCCTCAGGAACAAGATCAACTGCCATGCCCATCCAGCATTCTTCTATGCTCCAGCTCTGTGTACCTTTGATGAAGTTGACGTCTTCCTCAAAGTCCTGATGCCTGCAAATGTAAAAGTGGGTGTCAGAGCTCAGATCACTGTTTCTCACTGTTCCCCTAAATCAATGCTCCCTAGAAACATAATTTAAAAATTGTTTCTTTTTTCCCCCCCAGTATATGCCTTCAGGATCAATTGCTCTCAGAACTAATGACAAAGGCAACAGACAGAAAAGGGAGGAAAGGAGGCACTATCTCATCCTCTTAACCATGGCTTCTGGACGAGTCTTGTCAGTGACAGGACGCTTCTCCATAGATTGATGAAAAGAACAACTCCTGGACTTGGTACTGAGGCCAACTATAATTCAAATATCAGGTAGATGAGATTGCTTGGGGTTGCCACAGAAGGTCAGTGTTATGGTTTGGATAATTCTCTCTCAAAGTTTTATGTTTTGAAATTTGGTTTTAGGATGTGGTGAAGCCTAGTGAGTGGTGAATAGATTAATGATGTCTTGAGTGACTGAGTAAATTCTAGTTCTCAAGATAAGGCTTTAGTTCTTGCAAAAACTGATTGCTAAGAAGAGAGCTGCCCCAGTTTGCTCACTCCCTGCACTAACCTGCCATTCTCTGTACTTGCTTTGGCCATGTTGTAGGCCAGCCACAGCCAGGGTTAAGCCTTCAGATTTTTCAGCCACTAAAATTGTGAATCAATAAACCTCTATTTCTGAATAAATAACTCAGTCTCAGGTATTTCTGTTAGTAACACAACAATGGACTAAGACATTGGGAAAATACCAATGGAGTGCTCGAGCGGAATTGGAAGAAGGGATTGGTCAACTAAGGGACTGCTGTGGAGAAGCTAGGAGATAAGAACAAATCACCGTCTTTTAGATTGATGATAAAGTTGACAAAGTTCATAAACAGTTTCAAAAAATAATAGGGATGTCACTGGATTTCCACTTGACTGACCACAGTTTGAGTCTCAGACTCAGCGATTTGAGATTCACACCTATCCACATCCGCTCCACCCAGGATGGGCCAGGCTGCAGAATGAGTAGCAGGGAAAGGAGAAGCTGCAGAGAGAGTGTTGCTCATCTCCTTTCACATGCATCTGGACTTTCAGCTTCCTCCCTTCCATTATTCCTGGCTCCTGACTCCTGTGGCAGAAGCAAGTGAGAAAACTGAGGCCAGACATTGCCTTAGGACTTCTGCTATTTCCTGACCATTTCAGACTTCACAGTTTCCTGGAATGGCACGTGTTGCACATGGTGCGGCCCCTTCTGTCTTCCTCAGTTGAAACCCTGCAGCTCAGCCCCAGGTGCATCTGTTCTCTAGAAACTAGGAGGCCTTTGGAATATCCAGTTTCAATGACAAAAGTGTACGTTGCTAGATGAATGTCAAGGAGACAGAACTGCAGAAAGATTGTGGATCACCTCCTCCCGCACACCTCTGAACTCTCAGAATTAACTCCAAGGAATTAGGAAGGAACTTACAATCCATCAGATGACCAGAAACCATCACAGAGGCACAAGAAATGTGAGAAAACAAGAAAATATCTCTCTCACAAGGGAAAAGAACAAGTCCTCGTCATCCACAGACAGTACAATGGAACTCTGGAAAATGCTGGATAAAGAATAAAATATAATTACAGTGATAAAACTAAATGAGATGCAAGAGAAAAGAGGCAGTAAGCTCCAGATGAGGAATATCTTGAAAGAAGAAATAGACACCATAAAAAAAATCAAATGGAACCGTTAGAGATGAAGGTTGTAATACAAGATATCAAAACCTCCCTCAAAATTATTAAAAGCAGATTATATCATGCAGAAGACTGAATTTCAGATGTTGAAGACAAAGCTTCTGACCTCCAAAACAAATTCACCAAAAAGACTGAGAAAATAATCCCCCCAAACGAGAATAATATATAAGAAATACTAGACACCATTAAATATGAGTAATCAGTACCCCAGAAGGTGAAGAAACTAATAAGGGCATTGATAATCTATTCTATGAAATCCTGGAAGAAAATTTTCCAAACCTAGAGAAGCATTCAAACATCCAGACCTAAGAAATACAAAGGACCCCAAGTACAATCAACTCAAGAAGACCTCCATGGCATATCATAGCTAAATTGACCAAAGCCACAGATAAAGACAAAAATTGGCAAGAGAGAAATGTCAAGTTACCTACAAAGGTTATCCCATCAGGCTAACTTTGGACCTCTCACTGGAAACAATGTAAGCAAGAAAAGAATGGGAAAATACATTCGAAGTATTAAATGAAAAACAATTTCAACCAAGATTACTCTACTGGCAAGATTATCCTTCAAATGGGAAGAAGAGATAAACACATTTTCAGATGAAAAAAAAACCTGAAAAAGTTTACCAACACCAGACCAGCTCCCTAAGAAGTTCGAAGGGAGTGCTATACCAGTCTATAAAGACAGACAAACAGAAGTGAGAGAAAACAAAAACAAACAAAACCAAAAAAAAAACAAACAAAAACAAAAACAAACAAACAAACAAACAAACAAAAAACACAAGAAAATGGCCAACTTAACAGTAGGAACAAGCCCGGAAATATTGACAATAATGTTGAATGTTGATAGATTAAATTATCCAATCAAGAGACACAGACTGGACGAATGGATAAAAGAAGAGAAACCCTCTATCTGCTGCCTACAATAAACACACCTCCTGGATAAAGGCATACATAGACTAAAAGTGAAGGGCTAGAAAAAGGTATTCCATGCAAATAGGAACCAAAAAAGTATTGGAGTCACAATACTGATCTCAGACAAAATAGACCTTAAGACAAAAACTGTAAGAAGAGACAAAGAAGGACATTACACAGTAGTAAAGGGCTAATCCATCAAGAAGACATAACACTTATAAATATCTATAGGGATGTCACTGGATTTCCACTTGACTGACCACAGTTTGAGTCTCAGACTCAGCGATTTGAGATTCACACCTATCCACATCCGCTCCACCCAGGATGGGCCAGGCTGCAGAATGAGTAGCAGGGAAAGGAGAAGCTGCAGAGAGAGTGTTGCTCATCTCCTTTCACATGCATCTGGACTTTCAGCTTCCTCCCTTCCATTATTCCTGGCTCCTGACTCCTGTGGCAGAAGCAAGTGAGAAAACTGAGGCCAGACATTGCCTTAGGACTTCTGCTATTTCCTGACCATTTCAGACTTCACAGTTTCCTGGAATGGCACGTGTTGCACATGGTGCGGCCCCTTCTGTCTTCCTCAGTTGAAACCCTGCAGCTCAGCCCCAGGTGCATCTGTTCTCTAGAAACTAGGAGGCCTTTGGAATATCCAGTTTCAATGACAAAAGTGTACGTTGCTAGATGAATGTCAAGGAGACAGAACTGCAGAAAGATTGTGGATCACCTCCTCCCGCACACCTCTGAACTCTCAGAATTAACTCCAAGGAATTAGGAAGGAACTTACAATCCATCAGATGACCAGAAACCATCACAGAGGCACAAGAAATGTGAGAAAACAAGAAAATATCTCTCTCACAAGGGAAAAGAACAAGTCCTCGTCATCCACAGACAGTACAATGGAACTCTGGAAAATGCTGGATAAAGAATAAAATATAATTACAGTGATAAAACTAAATGAGATGCAAGAGAAAAGAGGCAGTAAGCTCCAGATGAGGAATATCTTGAAAGAAGAAATAGACACCATAAAAAAAATCAAATGGAACCGTTAGAGATGAAGGTTGTAATACAAGATATCAAAACCTCCCTCAAAATTATTAAAAGCAGATTATATCATGCAGAAGACTGAATTTCAGATGTTGAAGACAAAGCTTCTGACCTCCAAAACAAATTCACCAAAAAGACTGAGAAAATAATCCCCCCAAACGAGAATAATATATAAGAAATACTAGACACCATTAAATATGAGTAATCAGTACCCCAGAAGGTGAAGAAACTAATAAGGGCATTGATAATCTATTCTATGAAATCCTGGAAGAAAATTTTCCAAACCTAGAGAAGCATTCAAACATCCAGACCTAAGAAATACAAAGGACCCCAAGTACAATCAACTCAAGAAGACCTCCATGGCATATCATAGCTAAATTGACCAAAGCCACAGATAAAGACAAAAATTGGCAAGAGAGAAATGTCAAGTTACCTACAAAGGTTATCCCATCAGGCTAACTTTGGACCTCTCACTGGAAACAATGTAAGCAAGAAAAGAATGGGAAAATACATTCGAAGTATTAAATGAAAAACAATTTCAACCAAGATTACTCTACTGGCAAGATTATCCTTCAAATGGGAAGAAGAGATAAACACATTTTCAGATGAAAAAAAAACCTGAAAAAGTTTACCAACACCAGACCAGCTCCCTAAGAAGTTCGAAGGGAGTGCTATACCAGTCTATAAAGACAGACAAACAGAAGTGAGAGAAAACAAAAACAAACAAAACCAAAAAAAAAACAAACAAAAACAAAAACAAACAAACAAACAAACAAACAAAAAACACAAGAAAATGGCCAACTTAACAGTAGGAACAAGCCCGGAAATATTGACAATAATGTTGAATGTTGATAGATTAAATTATCCAATCAAGAGACACAGACTGGACGAATGGATAAAAGAAGAGAAACCCTCTATCTGCTGCCTACAATAAACACACCTCCTGGATAAAGGCATACATAGACTAAAAGTGAAGGGCTAGAAAAAGGTATTCCATGCAAATAGGAACCAAAAAAGTATTGGAGTCACAATACTGATCTCAGACAAAATAGACCTTAAGACAAAAACTGTAAGAAGAGACAAAGAAGGACATTACACAGTAGTAAAGGGCTAATCCATCAAGAAGACATAACACTTATAAATATCTGTGCATCTGACTCAGGAGCACCCAAATATAAAAAGGAAAGACTGCTAGGCTTAAAAGGAGAGATAGATTGCAATGCACTAATTGTTGGGGATCTTGACATCCCATTATCTCCTTTAGACAGATAATCTAGACAAAAAATAAGCAAAGAGATGTAGAATCTAAACAATATTATAAATCAAATGGACTTGACAGACATCTATAGAAACTTGCACACAAAAACCATAAAATATACATTTTTTTTCACCCCTGCTTGGAACCTTTGTGAAGACTGACCACACAATAGGGCACAAAATAAGACTTCACAGATTCACAGGCATAAAAACTATATCCAGCATCTCCTTCAACCATGATGGGAATAAACTTGATATTAATTTCAGAAAAAAACCCTGAAAAATACACAGATACATGGAAACTAAACAACCCACTCATGAATAATTTCACAACTACTGAAGCAATTAAGACTGAAATCAACAGATTCTTGGAAAACAATGATAATGAATACATGAGTCTCCACAATTTATGGGACTTGGTAAAAGTTGTCATAAGAGGAAAGTTCATACCAGTTAGGGAAAAGATGGAGAAGTGGCAAATGGACAACCTAACATTATGCCTCATGGAATTGGAAAAACAACAAAATCCAAAAAATGCTAGGAGAAAAGAAATAATAAAGATTTGAGCAGAAATAAATGAAACAGAAAATAAATGAATCATACAGAAAATAAATGAAAGCAAAAGCTGGTTCTTTGATAAGATAAACAAGATCTATACACCATTAGCTAGACTAATTAAGAAGAAGAGAGTAAGGAACCAGATCAATCAAATTCACAATGAAACAAGCAATATTACAATAGACACAAAAGAAATACGAAACATCATTAGAGGACACTATGGGTGACTCTACACCAACAAACAATATCTGGATGCGACAGACAAATTCCTGAACATATAATCTACCAAGATTGAGTCAGGAGGACATAGAAAACCTGAATAGACCCATAACAAGCAACAGGATTGAATCAGTAATAAACAATCTCTCAACAAAGAAAAGCCCAGGTCCTGATGGTTTCACTGCTGAATTCTATAAAACTTTTTAAAAAAGAATTAACCTCCATTCTACTCAAATTATTTCTAAAAATCCAAAAGGAAGGAACCCTCCCAAATTCATTTGATAAGGCCTCTATCATCCACATCCCCAAAACATAACGTACAGGACAAGAATGGAAAACTACAGACCAATATCTCTGATGAATAAAGATACAAACATTTTCAACAAGATACTAGCAAATTATATCCAACAACATATAAAAAAGATATTCATCATGACTAGGTAAGCTTTATTCCAGGGATGCAAGGGTGGTTCAACATATGCAAAACCATACATGTAATACATCATATTAACAGAAAGGTAAAAACCATATGATATTTCAACAGATGCAGAAAAATAATTTGACAAAACACAACATACATTCTTTATTAAGACTCAGCAAAATCAGAAGGGTCATTTCTCAACACAATCAAAGCTGTCTATCAAAAATCTATAGCTAATATTAGACTGAATGGGGAAAAGCAGAAAGCTTTTCCACTAAAACTGGTATAAGACAAGACTGCTCACTTTCTCCACTCCTTTTCAATATAGTGCTGGAAGTCCTAGCCAATGCAGTCAGAAAAGAGAATAAAATAAAAAGCATTCCAATAAGAAAAGAAGAGGTGAAACTCTCTTTGCAGAGTGACATGACCATATATAACGAAAGGTATCCATGAAAAAACTTCTGGAAATAATACATGAACACAGTAAAGTGGCAGGATAAAAAAATCAATGTACAAAAATCTATAGCATTTCTATATATAAACAACATGCAGACCAAGTAGAACCGAAGAAAGTAATCCCATTTACCATAACCACAAAAAGTTTAAGATACCTAGGAATAAATCTAACCAAAAAAGTCAAAAATCTCCACAAGGAAAACTGTGAAAACCTAAAAGAATGAAATGGAAAATGACACAAAAATAGTAGAAAGACATCTCATGTTCCTAGATTGGAAGAATTAATATAATCAAAATGACAATTCTACTCAAATTAATCTACCTATTTAATGCAATCCCAATCAAAACACCAGAGACATTCTTTACAAACTTAGAAAAGATAATCATAGAATTTGTCTGGAATCATAAAAGATACTGTTTTTCCCAAAGCAACTCTGTGCAAGAAAAGTAGAGTAGGAGGTATCTTACTCCCTGACTCCAAAATATCTTACAAAGCTGTGATAATCAAAACAGCATGGTATTGGCACAAAAACAGACGTGTTGGAGAGCCGAGAAGGAGACGTGAGAAACATGTAGGACATGACCACCAGATGGCAACCAGGGTTATTGTCTGGACCTAACCTTGGGTGACTGAATTGTTATGTGCAGAATGTTCCAAGTATTGTTGCAACAACCTGATAAACTCAGCAAGAACTTTTGAGTCCCACATCAAGGAAGCCAAATGTTTCTGTATAAATCACAGCAATAAATTTAACTCGTGGCTGACTAGTATTGACTGGCAGGCCTCCGTTTCTGTCCTGTCTTCTTGTCTTTCTTTAATCCTAACCCCCCCAACTCAGAAACTGTTTTCTGTCAGCAGGTCTGACAGACATGTGGACCATTGGAATAGAATAGGGACCGCAGAAATAAATCCCCAAACATACAGACAATTGATTTTTGGCAAAGTGTACTGGTCAATCCAGTGGAAGAGAGAAAATCTTTTTAGTGCAGGAGAAAGATGAATATGGACCCTATATCTCTCAGTATTAACAAAAATCAACTCAAGTGGATCAAACCTAAGACCTCCGACTATAAAACTACTACAGGAAAACACTGGGGAAAATCTGGGAGACATTGGGGCAGGCAAAGTTTTCTTAAATAAGACCACCAAAGCACAGGCAATAATCCTAAAAAGAGACAAGTGGGATTATGTCAGATTAAGAAGTTTCTGCACAGCAAAAGCCACAGTAATTAGTGTGAACTGACAATCCTTGGAATGGAAGAGGATTTTTGCTAACTATGCCTCAGATAAGAAACCGATTGCCAGAATACCCAGGGAACTCAAGTGGCTTACCTGGAAAAAAAAAAAAAAAGATTAACCCAATTAAAAGATAGTAAAATGAGCTGAGCAAACAACTCTCTAGGGAACATACAACCAGAAAACATATGAAAAAATGCTCAACATCCCTCATCATAAGAAAAATGCATGCAGAAAAAAACCACAATGAGATACCACCTAACCCCACTCAGAATGGTGAAGACTGAAAAACAAAAAATGGTGAGTGGTGGCGAGACTGTGGTGAAAGGGGAACTCTCCTACACTCCTGGTGAAATGTAACAGTACGGAGGTTCCTCAGAGACCTACAAATAGGACTGGTCCAGCAATCCCACTCCTGGGTATCTACCCAAAGGGACAGGAGAACGCTCAGTCGGAAAAGCGCTTGTACATCTGTGAAGGCCCAATAGGCAAAAAAAGTGGGGAGGAGACCTCCCCAGAGTGGGAGCGATGGTAGATTTTCGGAAAGAAAAAGCATTTGACAAAATACAGCATCCCTCTGTGTCTCACACAGACACAGAGACACACAAGTAGAGAAAAGCGGGCATTGGGGAGGCTGGATGTCTCCGATGGCCCTGCGTGGCTCTGAGCCATTCTCAGGTTTATTCTCTTACAGTGCAATGGAGGAAGGGAGTTGTGGAAGGTAAAGCCAGATGTCTTCTCTTACCAAGTGCAACTGTGGCACGGCTTGCATACCTTGGTCTAAATAAGCCCCGCCTGGCCTTCTCTGACTGAAATAATTTCCTTTAACTCCTCTGGCTATGCAGCATCTGCCCAAGCAAGAGAGTTCGTGCTCTGCTCGTCTTTAAAGGCCACTTAATTTATTTAGGTCAGATTTAGCCTCTCCCTACATCTCCCCCTTTTTCTTTTTCTAATTGGAGCCTGTGGAACCAGATGGCAGTTGCATGTTCTCATTGGATGATTCTGCAGACTAGTAGGAAGACAAACATAAGCAAGAATATTGACACAATTCCCAAGAAATACCATGAAGACTGGAAAAGCAAGTTATAAGGATTAGTGCCCTTGAGTTGATTTGAAATGCAGGTACCTAAATCTGAGGGATTAAATGAGGACAAAAAACTATTTTGCATCTCTATGATTTATTTGTGAAGGTCTTTAAATGCTGACAGAAGACCATCCCCCTGAAAGTAATTTTGTATTGAAGTCCATTCCAAAATATGTCATTGTATAGCAAAGGCGTTAGAGATATGTCAATATAAAGCATGGAATTTTAAATCTCTTAATAGTTATATTGTGAACACCTGTTCAATTAGTGATTGCAATAAGAACTCCAAAGATCACTGCTTCTAAAAATCTGTTTGATCAAACTAGCTGATTGTAAATTTCCTGTAATACTTAAAGTCCTGTATCATCTGGGACCAGTAGTTGGCATGGACTCCCATGTAGTCGATTGTGGTTTGAGTCCCAGACCCGGTAGTTTAAACTCACTCTGGGTGCGTGTGTGCCCAAGATCCCGGAGAGGAGAGTGGAGGATAAGGGATTGCAGTGTGGCCATCCCCCCTGGGGAGCGATTTCTCGCTTTCTGTCTGTCTTTCTGGTGAGTGCATGTACTGCATAGCAAAAACCTCTCCAATAAATAAAGTCCTGTGTCGTCATATCCTGGGCTAGAAATGATCACTGACTTCACACAGGATGGTGCATCCTCAGCAAACTATCTGCACACCAGAATCTTACGTTATAGAACACAAAGGGGTAAATCAGTAACAGCTGAATAATCCAGTCTTACCCACTGATTGTTGAAGCCATCGGTGGGAGTTCCCTCTAGCTAATGTGAATCATTTGTGAATACTTAAATTTTTTGGCTCCTTCCAGCTAACTGGATGTAACGGAGGATCTGGAACACAAGTTCAATCAGCTTTATCTTCTTGTACACTGGGGAGGCATTTACCTGCAGGGTTACTACACTCATTATCACCAGAAATAGCAGGAGAGCCGTAACTGCCCTTCCCTGGCCTTTAACCTATAGTTTAGCTTTTGGGGACAAAGCTTTCACCTGTCCCCATGTAGGAGGCGGTGCTTTCTGTGTTGATCACGCCATCCATCCATCCTGTTTGTCACCTTTTTGGGAACTTCCTCCAGATTTAGGCCCTGCATCCTCTCCCATATCTGTTTCATGGGCTGGTCCTCTGGATTTCCCATCATCCAGTGGTCTCACAGGTTGAGCTGGAACCCACACTGGTTTCAGTAATGATTCTGGAAAAACACAAGAACACCCTCAACCTCACTAACACTGGGTCAGGTTCCTCCCACTCTCCTGAACTGAGATATTTCCATTTTACATATCGACGTTTAGCTTTTTCTATCCTTTAATAATGAATTTTAGCAGCTGTGAGGCCCTCTGACGTGGTATTTAGAAAAATTTAAGTGTATAAGACAAAAGAAAGTTTAGAGTAAGGAGTTAGAGGGATTACCCTGTCAATATTTCAAAAGTGATAGGTACCCCGCGTTGTTGGTTTTAATCTGTCTGATCTTGGGCTTCTTCAAGCTAAATCTGCCTTCCATGAAAGATAATCACCTCTCTCCAAGCATGCCTTGCCTAACACCCGCCAATCATTAGGTGGAAGCACTGACTGAATAGCTGTTTCTAATACAGCCATTGGATACGGTGCAGCGGGACCATACAGCACCATACAGCATGCAAGTAATTTTTAATTCTTTGAAAATTTTAAAGGATATGGCTCATGTTGGCATACTATCTGTCCTAGGGTAGTAGGATCTGGAACCTCCATGACCCGACATGTTAGTTTAAGTCCCAAAACGTCTCCCCCTTTCCTTACTGTACTCTATAACTCTCTGAAGAGGGGTTAAGTGCAAAAGAGGCCTTCCTCTTTTTGTGAAATCCACTTCACCAAAATGCTCCAAAGGAGGGGCAGTGGGCCCTGTTGGGGGGACTGCAGGGCCAAGGGGTCATGCATGGCTCCCTTGTTCCTTGGTAGGAACTGCGATGCCAAGTCTATCTAGATCTGGAAAACTGTCATTTTCACTCTCTGCCACTTTGTTATCTCCTGTTGCAGGATGGACTTCTGGCTTTCTAGGCAGCAAAGAAGTATATCCTTACAGGGTATCTTTAAATCTAGTTACCGAGCAACCTCTAGGCTTTTCTGGAGGATCTCACCTCAAACATTCCTTAATTAAATTCGGTAATAAGAAAGTAAATATGGGAATCCTATCTGGCCTTTATACCGTATATTGTGCCCTAATTAATTCTCGAACCTTATCCCAGGTCTCTTCATTTAATGTCCCCTGTTCCGGGAACCAAGGATATGCTTCCTGCACAAAGTCAGGGAATTGACGTCACTGCTTGATATTAACTTCATGGCCCCTAATGTTTAACATACAGAACCGCTTTGGACAAGCACATCTCTCTCCTTAGACAACTGTATCCCCATGTTTTACACCTGGTGTTAATTCACTCCTTTATCAGTTTTATACTTCATTATTACTGGGCTGGTACTCAGGAGTGTCCACTCGCCTTATCCTTTGTAGTTCCCCAGTATTCAGAAGGACTACATGATTGTTCATTTATTCTATTGTTCATTTGTTCATTTATTTAGCCATGTTGGGCACCACTTGCCAAGACCTGCTAGGCAAACAAGGTGGAGAGGAGACCACTCCAGAGTGGGAGCCACAGTGCATTTTGGAAGGAACAATCAGACAGACACACAAGTAGAGAAAAGTGGGGGTTGGGCAGACTGGACATTTCTGATGGACAACACCACATGGCCCTGAGCTGTTTCCAGGTTTATTCTTTTATGGGGTAATAGGGGAAGGGAGAAACAGAAGGTAAAGCTGGGTGTCTTCTATTATCAACTGCAGTTATGGAGCATCATCGCATTGTTTGGTCTAAATAAGCCCCACCTGGCCTTCTCTGACTGAAACAGTTTCCTTTAACCTCTGCTGGCTGTGCAGTATTGGCCCAAGTGAAAGAGTCTGTGCTCTGCTCATCTTTAAAGGTCACTATTATTTAGCTCAGATTCGGCTGCTTCCTACACACATCTATGTTTATTGCAGCATTATTCACAATTGCTAAGACATGGAACTAACCCAAATGTCTATGAACAGATGAATGGATTGAAAAAGTGTGGCACATATACTCTAAGGAATACTCAGCCATAAAACAAACAAACAAACAAACAAACAAAAACTAAGATGCTGACATTTGATAGAAAGTGGATGAATATGGAAGATTTATGGCTGAGTGAAGCAAGCCAGGCTATGAAAGAGAGACTTCATATGTCTCCACTTAGCATATACTTACTGTCTAATTCTATGGTTGAAACTGAAAGAGTAGAGGATGCAGAAGCATGGAAAATGGTTAGGGATACTTAAGATAGTGTGGGAGAAGGCCAAGAGTATGAGGAAAGAAATTAAGGCTAGACATTTATGGGACACAGAAATGGATTATTATCTGTTGATAACGTGTATAGTATCTGAACTGGACTGGTATGTTCATGCTGGGTAAATTCACTTTACAAGCTAAGTGATGTAAACTGATTGAATGTATAAAATAAAATAAAAAGAAATTCATACCAGACACATATGCGTGCATGATCAAGATCCAGGAAGAGAATAGAGAAGAAGATATTGTGGTATGGCCATCTGCCCTGGGGGGTGATTCCTCACTTTCCTTTTCACTGTTTCTGTCTCTCTCTCTCTCTGGCAGGCACATGCACCTTAAAGCAAAAAACATCTTTTTAAAAAGCAATGGGGCCCGGGACCAGCAGTTAGCATAATGGCTATGTCACTGGACTCCCACGTAGTCCACTGCAGTTCGAGTCCTGGACCCGGTGGCTTAAACTCATGCCAGGCGCGTGTGTGTGCGTGCCCAAGATCCTGAGAGGAGAATGGAGGAGAAGGGATTCTGGCATGGCCATCCCCCCTGGGGGGGTGATTTCTCACTTTCTGTCTCTTCTTTCTCTCTCTGTCTGTCTGGCGAGTGCATGTGCCCTATAGCAAAAAAAAAAAAAAAAAAAAAAAAAAAAAGAAGAAGAAAAGAAAAAAAAAAGCAATGGGGCCCACATGAATCCTGAACCTCATCTGTGAAATATTGCTTTCAGAGACTTAAAATGAATATTTTCTGCTGAAATGGCTTCCTCACTCATTTTTAGAAAGGCACAAACCCAGGCCAATCCCCACATGGATCCTGATTTCAGCTGTAAAATATTGCTTTTGAAATATTTGTTTTCAATTTTTGCTGTTTAAAATTAAAATATAAAGTTTTTTTATTATCTTTTTTCTTTTTCTTTTATATTTTCTTCTTTCCTTTGCTCTAATTCATTTCCTTTTTCTTTTTCTTTTCCTATGTATTGATCTGTGTATCTTTAATTTTTTTTATACCTTCTTTTTTTATTTATATTATCATCATAATCTTCTTTATATTACATTGGATTACATATAACTTTACATTGACTTCCATTGTTTTTTCAAAAGGGAATGCCATGCATGTCGGTCAATACAGAGACATCAATCTCCTCGCTTTATCATTCAATGTCTTTTCCATGCATTTCCCAATAATTATTACTATTATAATTTTTTTTTAAAACAGTCAGTCACTATTTCTCATTTTGCTTGTTAAAAGACTTCACCCATCATTAAATACTTCCCAGACCAGTCCAGTTGAGAATACTATACATGTCATCGTCAACAGATAATAAACCATATCTGTTTCTCACTAACATCCTCTCTATTGTTCACTTGCTATCTTTCTCTATCCTCTTCTCTCTCTCTTTTTTTTAATAGTTTATTTATTTTTTTTATTATATTTTTTTCCCATCACAACACACAAATGAATTTTCCATCCAAAATACA
>NW_006198133.1:880462-883664 GCF_000334495.1 Tupaia belangeri chinensis
CGGGCGTTGCCGGCGCGCAGCTGCGCAGGGGGCGTGAGCCCCCGAGCCGGGGCCCCCACCCTCATTTCCTTTTTTCTTTATCATTACTCATTGGCTTCTCATCTATTACACACTAAGTTTCTAGACAGGCCCAAGTTAGCAGGATCTAAACATCTGAATACAATTAGGGGCAGACATTCCTCTATTCCCACTGATTCTGATGCACAGGGAGTGAAAATAGAATGGAAGAGTGTGGGGAGCCAAAGAGAAGACATGAGGAATGTGCAGGACATGACCACCAGAATAAGACCAGGGTCTTTATCCAGACATGGTCTTGGGTGACTGGATTGTTATGAGCAGAATGTCTTAGGATTGTTTTGAACTGAATGTTCCAAAGTATTGTTATAACAACCTGATAAATTCAGTAAGGACTTAAAACCTTACATCATAGAAGGTCTTTGGAGTGTGTATAATACAAGCAATAAAGTACATTCGTGGCTGACCAGTATTGACTGACAGTCCTGTTTCTATCCTGTCTTCTTGTCTTTATTTAATCCTTGCCTCTCACCTCCCAACTCAGGAACTGTGTGCCATCGGCAGGTCCGACAGAAGAGAGATTGCAGATCACCTCTTCCTGCACATCTCTGAATGCTCAGTTTGAACTTCAAAAATTAGGAAGAAACGCACCATCCATCAGATGACTAGAAATCACCACAGAGTCACAAGAACTATGGAAAAATAAGAAAATACCTCTCCTTCAAGGAAAAATAATAACTCCTCTTTATCCTCAGACAGTATGATGAAATTCATGGAAATGTCAGATAAAGAATTTAGAACTTTCATGTAGACAAAGCTCACAGAGATTGAAGAGAAAAGAGAAAATGAATTGTCGAAGAGGCAGGGAAAGGAGCTGACAAGTTCCAGGGTATGAGGAAATTCTTGCAAGACCTAAAAGAGGAAATTCACACTATAAAAAGAATCAAATGGACCTGTTAGAGATGAAGGCTATAATACAGAAAGTCAAAATCTCCCTTGAAAGTATTAAAAGCAGACTAGATCATACAGAAAATAGAATCTCAGATGTAGAAGATAAAATTTCTGATCTAGAGAAATCCACCATGAAGACTGAGAAAATTGCCTCCCAAAATGAGAATAATATACGAGAAATACTAGATACCATCAAATGTCCAAACATTTGGATAATTGGTATCTGAGAAGGGAAAGAAACTCATAAGGGTATTGAAAATCTATTCCATGAAATCCTACAAGAAAACTTTCCAAATCTAGAGAGGCATTCAAAGATCCAGTCCCAAGAAATACAAAGGATCACCAATAGAATCAACCCAAGAAGATCTTCTCCAAGACACATTAAAGCCAGATTGACCAAAACTGCAGACAAAGGCAAGATACTAAGATTGGCAAGAGAGAAAGATCAGGTTACCTACAAAGGATATCCCATCAGGCTTACAGCAGATTTCTCATTGGAAACAATGCAAGTGAGGAAAGAATTGAAAAATATATTCAAAGTGTTAAAGGAAAAGCAATTTCAACCAAGAATACTGTACTTGACAAGATAATCCTTCACATAAGAAGAAAAGACAAGAACATTCTCAGATAAACAAAACCTGAGCTTCTTCTCCTTACCACATAGGAATGCTTTCAGCCCTACAGATACCCCATTCCCATATTTGAACCCCTGGGCCAAGGAATACTGAGGCAGGGCTCCTAGCCGCAGCTCCAGCCCCAGGACCCCAAAGCCAGAGACTCCTCTCTCTGTCAGCCAGGTATACTTTTTTTTCCCTCTTTCCTTCTCTTTCATTTGAAAATTTCTCTCTTCTTACCACATAGGAACACCCTCAGTCCTAAGACACCCCACTCCCATCTTTGGACCCCTGGTGAAATCATGCGCTGCTCTAGTGCACGGCACGTGACTTTTTCTTTATTCTCATTATTTTCTTCCCACTTATTTGGTCCTCACTATCTTTATCTACACCATCTCTGGTGGTTTAGATAGGTCTAGAATTACAATTCTGAAATATTCTAGTATTTTAAGACTCTCTGGGATCCTCCCTTTCACTGAACCACCTGAGAAAAAGTAGATACTTTTTTTTGTACACCTGAAGAGAATACTCCTCCTTGGAACACAATAGAAGAAAGACTTTGGCAGTCCTCACCCCACAAAAAAAAAAAAAAAAAAGAAACACACTTGCTTCTATTCAAAGATACATTCTCTTAAAAGATATTTCAAAGGTAATATATCTCCCAATGGTTAGAAGTAGAAGAAGAACCTCAGGTCTGAATAAAGCAGGTAACATGTCTCCATCAAAAGAACACAGTGATTCACTTCTATTTCTTGAAAAAAATAGAGGATGTTACCAAAACGTCTGAGAAAGAATTTAGAACATTCATGTTGAACAAATACTATGAGCTGGAACAGAAAAGAGAAAATGAACTACAGGAGATTAGAAAGTCCTTCCATGATATGAAGGAAGAAATGGACACACTAAGAAAGAATAAGATGGAAATATTAGAGGTGAAGTCTGTAATACAGGAAATCAAAAACTCTCTCAAAAGTATTAAAAGTCGATTAGACCATTCTGAAGATCAAATCTCTGATGTAGAAGATAAAACTTCTGCCCTAGAGACAACCACCAAAATAACAAAAACACATGAGGATAACATATGAGAAATACTAGATTCCATTAGACGTCCTAACATCTGAATAATTGGTATCCCAGAAGATGAAGAAACTAATAAGGGCATGGAAAACCTATTCCATGAAATGTTGGAAGAAAATTTCCCAAGTCTAGAGAGGCACTCAAGCACCCAGACCCAAGAAATACAAAAGATCCCAAATAGAATCAACCCAAGAAGATCTTCCCCAAGGCATATCATAGCCAGACTGGCTAAGACTACAGATAAAGATAAGATACTAAAACTGGCAAGAGAGAAATGACAAGTGACTTACAAAGGTCACCCCATCAGGCTAACACCAGACTTCTCAACGGGAACAATGCAAGCAAGAAAAGAATGAATAATCAATCAAGATTATTGTATCCTGCAAGATTATCCTTCATATGGAAAAAAAGATTAAAATCTTCTCAGACAAACTAAACCTGAAGGAATTTGCCAGCTCCAGCCCAGCTCTCCAAGAAACCCTGTAGAAAGTACTGTTCCAGGAAAATTAAAGAAGTAACAGCCAGAAACAAAGGAGTAAAAGGCA
>NW_006198133.1:884252-886285 GCF_000334495.1 Tupaia belangeri chinensis
GATTACATCAGACTAAGAAGTTTCTGCATGGCAAAAGACACAGTAACTAGTATAAATTAACAGCCCTCAGAATGGGAAAATGTTTTTGTAAATTATGCATCAGATAAGGGACTGATAACCAGAATACACAAGGAACTAAAGAAGCTGATTGGAAAAAAATGATCAACCCTATTAAAAGATGGGAGAAGTATTTGGGGAAAAAAAAAAACGCTCTCTAAAGATGACATATGAATAGCCAAAAGGCATATGAAAAAATGCTCAATATCCCTTATTGTAAGGGAAATGCAGATCAAAACAACAATGAGATACCACCTAACCCCAGTCAGAATGACTAAGATTAAAAAAAAAAATGGTAAGTGCTGGGGTGGGGGTGTTTGGTGAAAGGGGAACTCTCTTACACTGCTGGTGGGAATGTAAATTGGTCTAACCACTGTGGAGAACAATTTGAAGATTCCTAAAAAATCTGGAAATAGCATTACCATATAATCCAGCAATCCCACTCCTTGCTATCTACCCAAAGGAAAGAAGAATACTTAATCAGAAAAGTGCTTGTACATCAATGTTTATTGCGGCACTATTCACTATTGCTAAGTCACGGAAACAATCCAAATGTCCACGAACAGATGAATGGATAGAAAAACTGGGGCACATATACTCAATGGGATACTATTCAGCCATAAAAACAACAAAACCCTGGCTTTAGACAAGAAGTGGATGAATATGGAAGACTTACTGCCGAGTGAAGTAAGCCATGCTATGAAAGAGAGGCATTATATGTCCCCACTTAATATATATCGAGTGTCCGCACTCTGTGACTGAAACTAATTGACTAAAGGATATAGAAACACAGTATATAGATGTAAATACCAGATATAGTGTGTGTGAAAGAGGAGGGTCTGAGAAAGGACATTTAGAGGAGGGACAGGGAGGCAAAGCATTAATGACACAAAGAGGTGTGGTATTATCTGTTGAAGATATTTTGTAGTATTATCAACGGTTCCAGGGAGAAATGTTCACCTGTTGAAATATCCATTTTGTAAGACAAATAATAATGTGATTGAATGTATGGAAGAAAATGAAATGAAAACTATTTTTTAAAAAAAAATTAAAAATGTAAAAAAAAACTATGGTATTTGTTATATAATTGAGAATTTTAACAATAGGTCAAAAATATTTGATATTTTAAATTAAATTTGCAGTAAAAAATTCTATCCAAAAATAAAAGCAAAACCTGAAAGCATTTACCAACACCAGACTAGATCTCCAGGGAGTACTATACCATGAAAATTAAACACAGTCACACAGAAATGAGTTTAAAAACTAAGAAAATGGGCCAACTTAATCATGAGGGCAAGTCTAGAGTTGAATATTATATCCCAGAATTTAATTGGGGAAATCAAAACACAACAGAAGTTAGATTAAGTACATGAGACTGAACTGGTGAAATAGAGTTTTATGACTTTTGACTAAAACATTGCTGATTTTCTTCTAGGCTTTGTTTTCCAGTTTTAAGGATTTTTGTCCTGTCTTGAGCTGCTGATAATTTCATGTACCTAGTATTTGAACAGAATTCCAACCTGTTTCCTGGCTTTAAGTTTTAAGCATAGTTCTTTAGCATTTCTTCAATTTATTAAAGCTAAAACTGCTTTTTCTTGAAATTAAGAAATATAGTAAAAAATACATACTTAATGACCAGAGTAAGCTATATAGCATCAGCTAGGTGCTACCTTATAGTATATTCATTCTACTCAAAATTTCATGCCTGATATCAGACATGTATGTATTCATAGATGTGTATATACCAGCTGAGCTTGCTATTGAAAGTAGTTAGATTATTTAAGAAATTTTGTGCATCAATGAAATGTAGGGGGAAAAAGAAATGGAAAACAACAACTGTGGACACCTGAGATAGTGTGGGAAGAGGGTGGGAAATGGCAGAGGGTGAGAAATAGGGGGGAAATTCTGGAAAATTATTGACGATAACATGTATGATTAAGCCACTATGCAGTATATTCTGGATAGGAAATCACAGT
>NW_006198133.1:886320-892302 GCF_000334495.1 Tupaia belangeri chinensis
GAATGGAAAGCAACTGTGGATACCTGAGATAGTGTAGAAGGAGGATGGAAAATGGCAGAGGGTAAGAAATGTGTGGAAAATATATGTACAACTAGAAATAGAAAATTACTAATGATACCATGTATGATTAAACCACTATGCAATGAATTCTGGATGGGAAATCACATTTTTGTATACTGTGACAATCCTCAGTGAATGAATGTAAATTAATAAATTAAAAACAAAAAAATTTAAAATTATAATAATAAATAGAATTGAATAAAAAATAAAAATTCATTTTGGCCACCCTGGTGACCTCACATCCCTCAGATGTGAAAGCCAGACAAGCTATCAGTGTAAAAAAATAATTAAAAATAAAAGATAAAAAGCAATGAGTGGGGACGGCAGGCTGTTAGCAATAGTTTAAACGTGAACATTATGTGGGAAAGTAGGAAAGAGAGCATATAAATTTTATTACGTTTTTCCATGAAGAATTAAAAAATGGACCTGCAACTGGGAAGGATATGAGGTCAGGTTAGTGTGTGTGACTGCTGTGTTAAGACATACAGGAATGTTTGCATACTGAAGATAGTGATCCAGTATTGGAGGTGATATTAGACCTTCATTAAAAAGTGGACAGGTCCAGCAGGTGGCACCGTGGTTCAGGCACTGGATTCCACATACGTGGTTGCATATGCTTTTGTGCCCCAAATCCCAATGGGAGAACAGAGAAGGGATTGCAGTATAGCCATCCCCTTTAAGGGATATTTTCTCATTTTCCCTCTCTCTGGTGAATTCATGCACCCTATGGCAAAACTCTAAACAAAGAAAACAAAAGTAAAGAAAAAAATGGGTAACTTCAGAGGGAAGGCAGGACTAGGTAGGCACCTAGAAAAAAAGCAGAAAGTCTGGATTTTGATGATGGTGAGGGCTCAGGTCCTTTGAAACTGGAAGATCAGAGTAGATAGATGCAGATTCAAGTTGACCTGTAGGTCTGGTGGTGGTAACATGACAACATTGTCCAGCAGCTTCATTCTTCTTTCACTGAATCATGAGGTTAGCCAAGTTTCACATCCCACTTTCCAAAGTTGGAAGCAGAATTCTTGCCAGGAAGTTATCTGTAAAATAGATGAGAATACATTCAATTTCATTTATTCAAAAAAATTGTCTTAAAGGCCAACTATGTGCCAAGAACTGTGCCAACCTGTTCAAATTCAAAAGCGAGAGGGAGCTGGGTGGTAGAAACAGCAATGCTCTGTGAGGCTGTCTGATGGGAAGATTCTGAGTTCACGTCTAGAGACCTCCCTGAGTTTGCAGGGCATGTAGATGTCCATTACCTAGGGTTGGCTTAGGCTATGTTGGATCGTGGAGCTTGCTCTCTCTTTCTCTTCTCTCTCTTGCTCATGGAGACAAATAAATAAACTTAGAAAGAAATGAATAGGATACACGCCTCTATTTAAGATTGTAAAGGACTGTAGTGTAGAAAATGGTTTAGGCACACACAGTTACAATTCAGAGAGTTTCATCTTCTGAGTACTGGACTTGAAAATAAAGTGTGGTGAGCAGGTCAATAATGGTGCCCTACTCAAATTCCTTTGGATCATGAATAATCAAGAATAACTCAAGTAGGTTTAAATCAAATAAATGGAAATTTTACTAGACAGAAATCTAGGGGGTAAAGAATGAGCAAGGAACCCTAGAGCAGGAAATGCTGGCAAACCAAGAAGTGGAACACTGACGTTACTCGGGCTGTGTTTCCTTTTATCTCTTGTTTCTGTTTTGGTCTTCTTTTTCTCTCTCTCACTGCCTTTTGGAGTGACGGGGCCATACAGACAACACAAGCTGGCACGAACCCTCCATTGTGTCACTGTACTGGCCTGCACTCAATTTCTCTGCCATGAGCTTTACTGTTATTACAGTGCCCTGCAAGGGTAAAGGGCCAGGGAACCTGAGACAGACTCCCCCACCTGCCTGTTTTAAACTAAAATTAACATATGTTAAGATTAAGTTAGTATAAGCCAAATTAGCGTTAGTAACATATGTAGATTAAGTTAGTTTAAGGCTAGTTTTATGTAAATACCCCTTGTTAAAGCTACAGGCCAAAGTTAGCTTGCGCTAGGCAAAGTCAGCACATTCACCTGGAGATAAAACAAAAGAACTCACTAATTGACAGACTCAGCAAATAAAACAAAAACCCATGAGTTTTTTAAGAAAGGAAAAGCCTGACTGGCGAGGACAGGATGAACAAACCTGAGGGCTCCAGAAAAAGATTAACTACCTTAGCTGAGAGCTCTTATCTAAAACAATAGGTAGCTTTCAACTACAGTTTCTCATCTATGTGCTGTTGACTATGAAAAACTGCTAATAAAACATCCTGTGTTGTTTCCTGAGCTACAAAATCATCTTCCTTTCCCATATAAGATCATAGACTCACCCTCTATTGTTGTAATATATAGATCGTCCATATATTAACTGTGCCTTTACTTAACAAGACAAGATTTCTATCTAGGCCTTTGTAACCAGCAATGTTGCTGCCCTGGCCCAGGACTGAAGCTATCAAACTGGCCTGGGACTGAGGCTATCAAAAATCCTGCAAGCCCCTTCTTCAAAAGACCCTTCCCAGTAATCAAGATCTAAGAAGAAGATACAACAGACAAACGGACTTCCTCATCCTAAAAACTGTGATTGATTTTTTACCTAATTTGACAAGACAAACAACATGTTTTATAACTATTGTTTCCATGCTTTAAATACCCTATTCCTCAGAGTAGATTTTTTACTACCCCTCACCCCCTTTACTTCCTAAACCTCCCTCAATAAATATGCATGTTTTAATAGCCACAGGGCTGCAGCCCAGAGTTCTGCTCTGGCTGTAGCCGGCTGACAACATGCTAAGGAGCAATGAGATTTCAGCCTAATTCTGTTCACCTGCACTGCCTCTGATGAGTCAACCCACCCCCCACTGAGGCTGGACCCTGGCATTGGAGCTTCTCCGTGGAATGGTAACCTCATAGCTTGCAAGTTTGTGTCTTCTCTGTTCAAGAGTTAAAATTACTGGCATTTCTAAATCCCAATATTCAGTTCCTAGGAGAGAGATTCTGATTGATTCAATTATTAGCAGGTCTCCACTCTGACTAGAGTAAGGGGGAGAGGGGGACACAGTTACTAAGACAAGGGTGTCATTAATGGCTGTTCATTTTTTTCTCAAAGTGTCTACTATAGGTGTTTTTTGGTATATTTTTTGTATGTACCTGTGTTCTGAAAACTTGTTTTCATCTGAAAGGCTAATCTCTTATTTACATTATGTTTTATGGTCATATAACAGTTTATTTATTTATGGTTATATAATAGTTTATAAGAGTTTATTCTTCACAATAACTTTGTAGTTATTATACTTGGAACCAAATCCTACATAGTGGTTTACTGCATGAATTCTTTCTTTATATTTTGCCCAAGTCTCGCATTTTCTCTCTGGAGAGTTTATGGTAATCATTTGAGGATAGGTGTTTACAGAGAATTCTTAGCTCTCAGAGTGTCTTGTCACCTTCCCACTCCCCCAGTCAAAAGGAAAAAAAAAAACTTTCTCTCTTAAAAAACAGTTATCAGTGTGAATCACAGCCCTTAGAATGGGAAAATATTTTTGTAAACTATGCATCAGATAAGGAGCTGATAACCAGAATATACATAGAACTCAAGCAACTGTCCTAAAAAAAGATGATCAACCCTATAAAAGACGGGAGAATGAGTTGAAAAAAAAAACACTCTCTAAGTAAGACAAACGAATAGCCAAAAGGCATATGAAAAAACGTTCAACATCCTTCATTATAAGAGAGACGCAGGTCAAAGCCACAATGAGATACCACCTAACCGCAGTCAGAATGACTGCATTAAAAAAAAAAAAAAAGATAAGTGCTGGAAGGGGCGTGGTGAAAGGGGAAGTCTCCTACATTGCTAGTGGGAATGCAAATTGGTTCAGCTGCTATGGAGAACAATATGTAGATTCCTTAAAGATCTACAAATAGAACTACGATATGATCTAGTAATCCCACTCCTTGGTATCTACTCTAAAGATAGAAGAATCCTTAGTTGGAAAATTGCTTGCACATCAATGTTTATTGCAGCATTATTCACAATTGCTAAGACATGGAACCAACCCAAATGCCCACGAACAGATGAATGGATTGAAAAAGTGTGGCACATATACTCTATGGAATACTACTCAGCCCTAAAAAACAAGAACCTGCCTTTTGACAGAAAGTGGATGAATATGGAAGATAAACTGCTGAGTGAAGAAAACCAGACTATGAAGGCGAGACATTGTATGTCTCCACTTAATATATACTGAGTGTCCACTCTCTATAGCCAAAACCGAATGACTAGAGAATATAGAAACATAGAAAATGGTTATAAATACCAGATTCAGTGTGGGAAGAGGTTGGGTGAAGGAGGAGAGTCTGAGGAAGGATATTAAGGAGAAAAATAGAGAGACAAAGTATTATGGGACAGAGAAATGGGTTATTATCTGTTGAAGATAATGTGTATAGTATTCTCAACTGGATTGGTGAGAAAAGTGTACATGTTGGAATATTCACTTTGCAAGCTAAGTGACATATGTGATTGAATGTATAAAAAAATTGAAATAAAGGATATTAAAAAAAACCCTACTTTTACACAAAAAATTTGCAAAAATAATTTTTGAAAAAAACTGCATACAGATTAATTTGTTTATAATTTAATTGTTCCTTTTTGAGTTTCTCCAGATTTTTCTAATCAAAACTTAGAATTCTCATCTACTTATAAAGGCACTAGGTTTCATTTCTTTGAATATAACATTCTGAGAACATCAAAGGTGGTATAAGGTGCTTTATGTTTGAATTATTCCTGGTATGGTGCTCATCCCCCTAAAGGAAAGGTGTTAGTAAAGCAAAATATAAATTGACTCTTCATAGTGATTAATAAACATTAGATCTACTAATAAAACTTAGAGAAAAAATTCATAAATTTCTTCAGTTCAATAGTCAACTCTTTATAATTAATCTCTTCCTAATATAATTTACCAAGAAGATGTACAAGGTGTCTTCAATGAGTTTTTGGAAAATGTGTAGTATGAAAAATAATGCATGAATTTAAATTTTTTTGACATTAAAATAGTCTCGTACTTTAGTTCCATTTTTCCACAGAGTTTTTGAAGTCCCCTCATATATATACCTAATGTGTACATTTCATGGCTACTTTGCTTCTCTGTTCCATGCTCCAGATGGTTCTATTTCCATTCATGTCATCTTTTATTTCCCAATTATTTTTGGCACAAAACAGGAGTCTTAGCATTAGTATAGTTAGGAATCCAAAATGAAGAAAACACATTAATGTTCTTTAGCAGAGACTTGAACAAAAAGGGAAACCAAAATATGTACTTGACTATATAATTGTTTAAACTAAATTAATTAATTCCCTTGCCAAAACAAAGTAGTGTGCATGTCTGTGTGTCTATTTATGTGTGTAGGTATTTATGTGTGTGGAGAGAAAAGTAGAAAATACTATCTTTACAGCTGGACTCAGAATTCATTTTTTAATTTGCCAAAGGGCATATGTGCTCACCAGAGAGAGAGAGAGGAAAATGAGAAAGCACCCCATATGGGAATGGTCATGCAGCAATCTCCCCTCCTCCATCTCTCCCTCCTGTTAGGATTTTGAGCATGCACACACACATTCCCCCTCATGCTTCTCAAGACACTGGGTCTAGGATTCAAACTGTGCATTGGGCCACATGGGATCCAGCCACTCTAATAGGCCACTCGCTATCTCCAGAAGTCCTTTATTTGAGCATGTGCTCACCAGAGAAACAGGGAGAGACAGAAAGCAAGCAAGAAATCATGTGCCCACCCACCTCCCCCCAGGGAGGGGATGGCCATGTTGCAATTCCTTCTCCTCCATTTTCCCCTGGGGATCTTGGGCACAGACACGCACACACACACACACACACACACACACACACACACACAC
>NW_006198133.1:893481-894903 GCF_000334495.1 Tupaia belangeri chinensis
CACACACACACACACACACACACACACACACACACACTCGGTGTGAGTTTTAAGCTGCCAGGCCCAGGACTTGAACTGTGGTTACTATGGGGGAGTCCAGTGATGTAACCATTATGCCATCTGCTGGTCCCACAGAATTCTTTTTAATGGAAAAATGCTCTGATAATTGTTTGAGATACAAGATGAGTTTCTCAAGGGACTTAAGTGTCACCAGGCTTAAAGGTGTTCTGTATCAGAATGAAAATTTAGAGCTTCCCCGAAAAATCAGGAGAGAGGATTTGCAGCAGAGAGACAGGAGAAGGATGTTGAGGCATGGGACACAGAGCAGAAGTGGAACTTGGGTTTCCTATAAGAGGTGTTGCAGACCAGAACCTCCAGAAGAGGGAGCAGGCTTATAGAAAAGGACTATGGCGAAGAGGAATTTACATATGGATTTCAAGGCTGCTTGTTTTCTGTACAAGATCCAACCCTTCCTGTTGTCCCTATCTTTTTGGAAAAATCTGCTCATACTAAAATGATTAAAGTGAGGAATTTTGCATGCATGACTTTGTAAAAATTAAAACGAGTGTTTTATTTTCATATTAAGGCCAATATCACAGACACCAGAGCAACATTTAAAGGCACAGACACCGAGGGACCCCTGTGACTATAAGATCCCTGAGGGGAGAAATACGTATGCACACACATGTGTATAAACAGACCATGGTATGAGGAGACTTCAAGAAGTCTGTGGAAAGATGGAATTAAAATACAAGTTTGTTGGGACCAGCAGATGTCATAATGGTTATATCACTGGGCTCCCACATAGTTGACCACAGTTCAAGTCCCAGACCCGGTGGCTTGAAACTCATGCTAGGCATGTGTACGTGCAAGCCCAAAATCCTGAGAGGAGACTGGAGAAGAAAGGAAATGATTTCTTGCTTTTTGTCCAGTGAGTGCATGTGTCCTAAATAAAAAAAAAAACCTCTCAAAAAAAAAAAAAAGACTTTATTTTTGAGCAAAATATTTTGAAATCCATGCATAATATACCTTCTCAACAAACCTTTTGAAAACCCCTGGGTAGTTGCTGTTTG
The DNA here is from genome assembly GCF_000334495.1 of Tupaia belangeri chinensis. Classification (NCBI taxonomy): domain Eukaryota; kingdom Metazoa; phylum Chordata; class Mammalia; order Scandentia; family Tupaiidae; genus Tupaia; species Tupaia belangeri. The sequence continues at coordinate 894,555 of NW_006198133.1, forward strand.
AGTCCACTGACCCAGAGTTTTAGGGCTCATTGTGATTTCATTCCTAGAGTTACTTTGTGGAATTGTAAGATCAGAAGAGGCATTTAAGGGACCAGCAGTTAGCGTAATGGCTATGTTGCTGCACTCCCATGTAGTTGACCATGGTTTGAGTCCTGGACCCGGCAGCTTACACTCACACTGAGTGCATGTGCATGCGTGCCCAAGATCCCGAGAGGAGAATGGAAGAGAAGGGATTGTGGTGTGGCCATCGCCCCTGGGAGTGACTGCTTGCCTTCTGTCTCTCTGTCTCTCTCTGTCTTTCTGGTGAGCACACATGCCCTATAGCAAAAACCTCTCAAAAAAAAAAAAA
>NW_006198133.1:895407-908900 GCF_000334495.1 Tupaia belangeri chinensis
GCTGTCTTTGTGTTGAGCACACATGCCTTATAGCAAAAACCTCTCAAAAAAAAAAAAAGGCATTTAATCCCACCCATCATCCTTTTAGTTTCATTTAAACAAGAACTATAGACTTCCTAAAAAGTGTCAGCAAAGCAAACAGGAACACTCAATTTAGAAAGATGTCACATTTATCTATATTTATCCTCATCAAAAGAAGAAAAGTTTCTTATAGCACACCCAAGTGTGCAGCTGCTAATACTTTTGAAAAATCCCACCTACTTGCTGTGTCAAAGCCTTGAGATGCAAGCCCTGCCAAAGACCTGCTTCCTTCCCTCCTTAAATGGGACCAGCAGTTGGCATAATGGCTATGTCACTGGACTCCCACGTAGTGGACTACAGTTTGAGTCCTGGACCTGGTGGCTTAAACTCATGCTGGGTGTGTGTGCGTGCATGCCCAAGATCCCGAGAGGAGAATGGAGGAGAAGGGATTGCAACGTGACCATCCCCCCCAGTGGGTGACTTTTTGCTTTCTGTCTCTCTGTCTGTCTCTGTCTGGCGAGCGCACGCGTCCTATAGTAAAAACCTCTCAAAAAAAAAAAAAAGAGAAAAGAAAGAAAGGAAGAAAGAAAAACAAACAAAAAAAGAACTCGGTCAGAACCAGATACTACAGAAACACTACTGAAGCCTGACAAGGACTTCTGCTAGGATATTAGCCCAGAGCCTGCCTGACAAACCTCGGATGGATGCCACTGTCATAAGTGACCCTGGCAGCCAAGGATAATTGTCCCAGAGCAGCTCCCCTCCTCTCCCACTTGGGGTTTTTGCCTTAAAATCCACCAGAGGATTACAAAACCTGGTGAATGTGTTCAGGGCCACCTGCAATTTGTCCATCCAGGCTTCATGCTGGCTGCAGTCCTCATATGTATGCCTTAATAAACTTCTTTTGTTTTACATACTTTGACTCAATTTACCTTTTTAGGTTTGGCAAAAATAACAAAAGACACAACTCTAGCAAGTACCCTCCCTGTAAGTCCTTAGCTCATTATTTCTTCTGAACCTGCTATCCAGGGTGTTTTGGAATACCCAACCATCCATGTTGTAGAGGTGAAAGCACAGATCATGCATTTGTTTTGCCTGAAACAAAATCTATATATTCATAGATAATTACATTAGGCAAGAAGTCATGGCAGTTTGTTATAGGCGATGTAGCATGATTGTCATAAACATTATTATTATTTTTCTTGTGTAAAATTTCCTATATAAATGTACTGAGAAGTTTGGTTGTGAGAAGTGACACCATAGAAGAACAACTAAGAGTTCCTCAGCTCTTCGGCCAGGTCCTGGGTGACGCCAAGCCAAGTTACGAGGCTCCTAGGGGGAGGTAGACCTGGTGGCAGCACTAGGTGCCTTCTGCCAGGGTCTTGAACAGGGCAGTTGTGGGCTGCCCTGGCACCATCATGCTGCTCCTACTGCCATGGACAGCCAGGGCACCACCATTACCCACACTTTGACCTCTGGAACTGGAGGGTAAGAATGCATTACTGGGGTCAGCAGATGGTGTAATGGTTGCATCACTGGACTCCCACATAGTTGACTACAGTTCAAGTCCCGGACCCGGTGACTTAAGACTCACTTCAGGCACATGTGCGTGCGTGCCCCAAATCCTGAGAGGAGATGGAAGAGAAGGGATTGTGGCATGGTGGTCCACCTGGGAGGTGATTTCTCACTTTATGTCTCTTTGTTTCTCTGTCTGGCAAGTGTACACACCCTATAAGAAAAATCTCACTCTCTAAAAAAGAAAGAAAGAAAGCATTATCAGGGGCCAGTAGGTGGTGTGGTGGTTAAGGCACTGGACTTCAACATGGTGGACTGTGCTTCCAGTCCCAGACCTGGTGGCTTGCTTTCTCACTTTCCCTCTATCTCTCTGTCTCTCTCTGGTGACCACATGTGCCCTATAAAACACTGAAATAATAATAATAAATGAAACTAAGTAAATACTATTTTTTAAAAAAGATCATTGCCAGAGGAATCAGAAGATGAAGAGTTACAGTTACAAGAGTTCCTCATTCTGAAAACACTTGATCCCGAAGACTGGAAGAACTAGGATCATTATGCAGTTCTTGAACTTGGCCATGTAAGAAACAAAGCTACACAGAGACAGATCAAAGCAGCTCATAAAACATCATCCAGATACATGGGAAGCAGCTGGTGAACCCATAGGAGAAGATAATAACTACTTCACTTGCGTAAAGAAAGCTTATGAAATGTTATCTGATCCAGCGAAAAGATGAGCATTTGAGAGTGTAGATCCTTTTGATAACTTAGTTCCTTCTAAAAGTAAAACAAAAGTACAGTTTTTTAAAAGTGTTTTCCCTAGTGTTTGAAAGGAATTTCAGATGGTCAAATAAAAAATACTTCCTAAACTCGGTGATATGAATTCGTCATTTGAAGATATAGATGCATTTTATTCTTTTTGGTATAACTTTTTTTTTTTTTTTTTTTTTTGAGAGAGATCTTTGCTATAGGGCGAGTGCACTTGCTGGGGACACAGAGAGACAGAAAGCAAGAAATTACCCCCTGAGGTGAATGGCCAAGCCTCAATCCCTTCTCCTCCATTCTCCTCTTAGATTTTGGGCACTCATGCACATGCACCTGGCATGAGTTTTAAGCTGCCAGGTCTGGGACTCAAACAGTGGTCAACTACGTGGGAGTCCAGTGATGTAACCATTACACCATTTGCTGGTCCCTCTTTCTGGTATAATTTTCACTCTTGGAGAGAATTTTCCTATTTAGAGGAAGAAGAAGAAAAGCAGAATGCCATAGTGAGTGGAGATGGACTGAAAAGCAGAACAGGGCAACAAGGGCAGAAAGAAAAAAAGAGCAAAGAAACAGGATAAGAATGTTAGTTTACAATGCATATAGTTGTGATCCAAGGCTAAAAAATTTAAGGAAGAAAAAGCCTTTAGGAAAGAAGCAGAAAAGAAAGCAAAAGCAGAAGCAAAATGGAAGGAGCAAGAAGCTAAAGAAAAACAAAGACAGCCTGAATTAGAAGCTACTTAATTAGCTACGGGAAAGGTAAAAGAAGTTAGACAGCAAGCATTATTGGCAAAGAAAGATATCCAGAAAAAAAAAAGCCATTAACTAAGAAAGATAAAAACTTCAAAACTCATGCAAGTCCTGGAATCAATTTTCTGGCAATGAGACAGAGCATGGAAGTGGGGAAACTTTGTGACGAGCTTGAACTAGTAAGTTTACTAGTTTACAGTGCTTGAATGAAACACTTACATTATTTACAAAAGAAGTAGGAAAGGCTTCTTTGGAAAGCAAATAGAAGAAATAAATGAGCAAATTAAGAAAGAGGAAGCTGAGACTCATGTGACAAGCATCCGGGAACGCGGAGAAGTAACTGGCGAAGGTGGACATTGCAGGGAGCAGCCAGACCTGAGCAACACAATCGTGACCTTTAAAGACAAGTGGGAAAAAATAGAGCGGTAAGACCTTTGTGGGACTCAGATACGGTTTATTACCTGTTGATGATGACGTGTATAGTGGTCTCAGCTGGGCTGGACTGAGCTGTATATCATGCTGGGTAAAGTCTTTTTATAATCTGAAGGTAAAAAAAAAAAAAAGACAAGTGACCATACGGTACTTGTGCTGACGCTGCACAGCGAGGGAAGGCTCTAACAAGGATATGATCTGTCTTTCTTTTATTTTGCACTGCATGGCGGTGTCAGTTAAAGGAAGCTGTGTGTCAGCCAGAGAAGGCCAGGGGAGGGTTGTTTAGAAACGCAAGATGCAAGACGCTCCACAGCTCCATATGCTGCAGTCTCTGGCCTCGGGCCTTTAGCCAGAGCTGGGACTCTAACCTAGACCTCCCAAGTGATCCTGGCCAGGGCGCACAGAACCTTAGCAGTTCACACCACCAATTGGGCCTGCCCTTTTTGTTCTATTATAGTAATTTTGTTTGGGATTTTGAACCTGCATCTGTGTCTAAGATATTGTCTCCCCCTGACCATCTCTGCCTCTGGTCTTGAAATTCCACCAGATGAGCTTTACAAATTGCCACTCTTCTAATATGAATAATTTTTAATTTTTAAGGCATTTTTAATGCCCCTCCCTTTTTTAGAGAGAGATTTTTGTCATAGCGTGCGCTAGCCAGAGAGACAGAGACAAAGAGACAGAAAGTGAGGGACCAGCAGTTAGCATAATGGCTATGTCACTGGACCCACGTAGTCGACCACAGTTCGAGTCCTGGACCCGGTGGCTTAAACTCACGCCAGGCGCATGTGCGTGAGTGCCCAAGATCCTGAGAGGAGAAGGGATTGTGGCATGGCCATCCCCCCTGGGGGGTGATTTCTCGCTTTCTGTCTCTCTGTCTCTGTCTGTCTTTCTGGCAAGCGCACGTGCCCCCTAAAGAAAAAAAAATAAAAAAATAAAAAAACCTCTCAAAAAAAAAAAAAAAAGAGAGACAGAAAGTGAGAAATCACCCCTACACACATGCACAGGGGAAATGACTGCACTGCAACCCCTTCTCCATTCTCCTCTCAGGATCTTGGGCACACATGCACAGGTACTTGGCATGTGTTTTAAGCCACCAGGTCTAAGGCTTGAATCGTGGTTAACTATGTGGAAGTACAGCGATATAACCATTATGCCTTCTGCTGGTCCCTTTAATGCCCTATTTTAAGGTCATTTAAAAAATATCACTTCATTCTTTTTTTTTTTTTTAAGAGAGATTTTTGCTATGGGGCACATGTACTTACCAGAGAGACAGAGGAAGAATTCACCTCCCAGGAGGGATGGCCATGACACAATCCCTTCTCCATCATTCCCCTCTGGGGACTTTGGGTATGCATGCACATATGCTTGGCATGAGTTTTAAGGCACCGGGTCCGGGACTCAAACTGTTGTTGACCACCATGTCAATCAGTCCAGCGACATAACCATTACACCATCTGCTGGTTCCTCATTTCATTCTTTTTATTACTAGTAGTAAAATAACCAGAACTAAAATTAGAAAAGTGATTTAGTATGATGCTTGGAATTATTATAGTTTTGATATTATCTCATTGATCATTTTCACTTATTATTAGTCCATGTCGGTAAGTCAATAATACTTTCATTTTAAACTTTGGTTGACACTGGCAAATGACTACAGTTGGAAGAAGGAAAATTGTTAAAATTATATACCATTGAATCACTGACCAAATAACAACCATGCATTAAATGTTTGTTGAAAGAGGGTTTGACTAGCATATCCTGTGTGAGTAACGGCATTTCATGGCAAAGAAAGGTGATATTTGAGTCTCAGACGAATGACTTTTCCTTCAGAGGAACTGGTAATCCTTTTAAGAGTGAGAATTAGTTCACAGCATCGATAATGGGCAGCAGCAAACTAAGTAGCATTTTTTCTTAGAAGAAAGATCGGGTTAGGCCTTCCTTAAACAAACCAGTATGTACTCACTGCATAAAATGGAACCACACAGTGAGTTATTTGTAACTCATAATTAAGAAATTACTCACAATTTAGAGTCCTTGTCTCCCTGGTCTTTGACGCCTCCATGAACTCGGATGCTGTATGGTTTCACGCCTTCTCAAGTGTGGATGCCAAGATCTAGACTACCAGTAGGAGGAGGCCTTCGTGTTGGCTACAGATCTAAGCTACATGCTCCAACTTTGCAAAGCAAAAAAAAGGGGTAATAAAGTTTAAGGCACGCTTGGTTTTTATCCTCTTTATAGCCTAAGTTTAGAATTTGTAGTGGAAGAAAGCTGAGAAACTAGGCCTCTGGGGATCTAAGGGACTTTATAACACTGCCTCAGCAAACCAGAGGAATTTTCTGAGCCATTTGGCATGTTAAAATTCTTCCTTAAACTCTGAGTATATGGACTTAGTAAATGATTAAGAAATAGTTTAGAAAGTACGGAGTAGATTATTCTATTTCCATGTTATAAGAATGATTTATGTAAGATGTAATGAGAATACAGAACAAGCACATGCTCGTAATATTTTATGCTTTATTATGCTAGTTTTTACATACCTATTATCTTTTCTATCTCTGTTAGAGAATAATGGAAATATGCCTCTGGGAGGTGTGTAGTGGCCCAGTGACTGCATGCCTGTGATCCAGGTGACTGAAGCTAGGGGATGATTATGGTGCGAAGGCCCTGTTGGGGATACCTGTTTTCTCTTCCTTTTTGTCATTCATAAAAGAAAAAAAATAAATAAACTTAAGAAAAAAAGAAACATACCTCTTTGTGCCTTAAGAGGAAAGAAAAAGTTAACGTGGAATAAAATAATTATCAATCAGCTTGTGTATAAATGAGATAAACAAAACATCTAAGGGGAGAACCAGCAACCAGGTCATACCCATGGACATTTATTTGCCTTTCCTAGGCTAGGGACTCTGACCTGTAGCTATCAGAGCCTAGTGTTAATGGATAGTCAGACCCTTGGATATTTTGTTACTAGGACATTGGGAAATCTTCGTAAGGACGCCTGCCTGAGTTGGATGTACTGAGAGAAACTAGTATTTTGTATGGAATGTCAGTAAATGGATATTATTTTGGCCAAAATTTGAGGTTGCGAGAAAGCCCAATGGAGTAAAATGGAAACAGAGCAAGGACTCCCTACTGTATTTTCTAAGGTTCTTGAAAAACAAGGTCCATTTACATTGTAATGGCCCAGAGTAAGGAGTACAATCTTCAGACTTTGGTTATGATAAGGACCGACAGGGACCGTGAGGGAGGGCCTTTTGACCTCTGAGACTCTCACTTAAAGGAAAGATAAGGTTTTCATTTCAGTAGGTAAGATGTTCTGGAGGCTAGAAACTGCTGGTTGTGAGCTCAAAGACCCCAGGCTGAATGGCTCCAGAAACCTGCTGAGAAATTTGATAATCTAAGGCCTCACCAATCAAGAATGCCCAGAGATGATCACGCCCTCTTGAATCAATCACTGAACTGATCATGGACCTGGGACCCTAATTTTGCCCTTAAAAAGGCATGTGGGGGACATCTCCGGGAGACCGGGTCTTTTCAGCATGGGCTGCACACTCTCCTTGCTTTGTGCTTTGCAATAAAGCTGTCCTTTCCTTCATGGCACCATGTGCTTATGGCTTAGTTTTATAGCGCTTGGGTGAGCAAACCTGATTTGAGCTCGGTCACAAAACTATAAAGCAAGGAGTCAGGGAAGTTAGTAAAGAAAATCTCTACATTTATATCTGCTATTCAGATCAGCTAGAGCACGTTTCCTCAATCATTCATATAATTTTAAAAATTTATCACTGTCCTCCTCATGTCCCCCCATGGGGCCTTGTCCCCAGTGTGGAGCCGTGACTAGAGGTGGGATGCCCTGAGTCCTGAAGGCAGTTTGGCCCTTCTGCGTCCATGCTGGCCTCTGAAATTGAGGATCAAGGCGGCCTGAGACCCCGACGGCTCCCCTTGGACCTCTAGCAATCTCACTGGACATGCCTCAGGTAACCCTTAAGGTGACAAATAAGAACTAACGATTTTTTAAAAAATAATTTTGATCTGAATCAGAGGTTAAGGTTGTTTCTCCAAAAGTACACTCATAAGGAAAAAAAGGGAAAATAATAGTAAGCAAAAAAAAAAAAGGTGACATAAAAGGAAGGTTACAGTTGTAAAAAATAATTTTAGTGAAAAGGTTAAAAAGAAGGTTTTAACATAGAAAGTATTTTGCATGGTAAAGTTTTTGTCTTCAAGAAAATGGCTAAGGTAAAGGAAAAGGACAAAACCGACGTGTCTACAGCATGCTGTTGGAGGTCTGAGACATGTTGGAAAAGTCTAGGAGTTAAAAATTTAATAAAATTAAAGTGTTGTTGGTAACTATTCTAAAACTGATTGTACTAATATGTTGTCAGTCACAATTCTGGATATGAAGTGCTATATGCAATAGAAATAGCCAAATTTCTTTGTCTATTACATCATTAATGTAATGAACTGCTCTTCTCATTTAGAATCCGTCAAGCTACAAATGGTGGTCTGGACAAAGTCTCTATGAATACTCATCATGACTTACATGAGAGGGAGCCCTAGGTAGACCTCTGAAAACCCCCTGACTGCCATCCTCTCACCATCATTGTCCCATCTCTGCAGGAAGCAGCAGGAGCAGACTTTGGCCCATTCTGCTAACAGCAGTTACGGGTACTTCTTCAGAGGGGGATTGAGACAGGAGTTAGGGGGTGAGGGGTGGGGCCAGCTATGATGCCTAATTACAATAGACTGCCCAATTAGTTTATTGCCCCAGTGCATACCAGGATATTAACCAAAATATCTGGCTGGGTCTATTTGTATTTATGAGGAGTGATAAGAGGGAAATTTACAATCATCTCTGTGTGTCTTCCTTAGGTACCAAGGAAGAAAAACAGTATTTTCCTCGCCTTCCCAGCACCAGGAGCTGGTTGGGAAGAAGGCATTTTCATGGAGGGTCTGGTTGTAACTCCTGATAAATTGTGATGGATGCGACAAGTGTCCTGCTATTCTCTGACACCTGCCTTTTATTGCTAGCTAACTGCCTACCACAGTTGTACTAATTTACATCCCCACCAGCAGCAGGAGGGCTTCTTTTCACTGCAGTGTTGTCAGCACTTAACTCTTAGTCTTCGACATTCTGAGGTTAAACGGTATTATCATAGGAGAGGAGAGTGCTGAGCTGGGTTGTGTAAAATCCTTGCTTCTTTGAGTCCAGACCTATCCTGAGGCACAAAATAAAGCAATAAAAGTAGATAGAAAAGAGAATTTAATAGGAAAGAAAGATTTTAGAAAAGAAGTAGCCCAAAAGACTTTTGGGTGAGCAAGTTGTTGGTAGCAACTGTGTTTGGAACTGGTTAGGTGTTATTTTATTCCTTGAGGTGACAATGAATATTTAGCAGTGGGAGGTCTGGCATAGTACCTGCATTCTTTGTTTGAATTCACAGACTTTCTCCTGCACTTGTGCAGCTCTCTCACAGGTGAAGAATTTGAGGAATTTGATCACCTACTTGTGCATGCCCAGTGTGAATGATGATATTAGGGTGTCTTTATTTGGATGAACTGCCCAATTAGTTTATTGGTACTAAAGAAGAAAAATGGAATCTGCCTCACCTTCCTGGCACCAGGAACTGGGTGGAAAGAAGGTATTTTTGATGGAGGGTCTGGTTGCGATGGATATGACAGGTGTCCTGCTGTTTTCTTAGGGCTGCCCGCTCATTATTAGCTAACTGCCTATCACAGTATCTCACTGTGGTTTTATTTCCATTTCCCTTACGATAAGATATGTTGAGCATGTTTTCATATGTTTTTGGGCATTTATATGTCTTCATTGGAAAGTGGCCATTCAGTTCATTTGCCCATCTTTTAATTGGATTGACTGTTTGTGCAGAGTAAACTGCTTGAGTTCCCTGCCGGTTCTGGTATGAGTCCCTTATCTGAGGCATGGTTTACAAATACATTTTCCCACTATAAGGGTCATCTCCTTATTCCAATGATTGTTCCTTTTCCTGTGCAGAAACTTTTAGTCCGATGTAGTCCCACTTGTCTGTTTGGGGTATTATTGCCTATTTTTTTGCGGGGTCTTATTTAAGAAACGTTTGTCTACTCTGATGTCTCCAAGAGTTTCCCCTGTATTTTCCACAGTAGTTCTATAGTTTGAGGCTTTATGTTTTGATCTTTGATCCAGTTTTGAGTTGATTTTTGTTAATGGTGAGATATAGGGCAACACTTTCATTTTTCTGTGAGTGGATATCCAGTTCTTCTAGCACCATTTGCTGAAGAGATTTTCTTTTCTCCATTAGGTTGGCTTGTATCCTTTGTCACAATCAGTCAAAATCAGTTGGCTGTATGTTTTGGGGTCTATTTCTGGGTTCTCTATCCTGTTCCATTGGTCTATCTGCCTGTTTTTGTGTCAATACAACAATGTTTTGATTATCAAAGTATATATATATATATATACAATTGGAGAGAGACAGAGAGACAGAGAGATGGAAAGTGAGATATTACCCCTCCCAGTGGGATGACCATATCACAATCCCTTTTCCTCCATTCTCCTCTTAGGATTTTCGGCAGACATGCACATGTACCTGGTGTGATTTTTAAGTTGCTGGATCCAAGACTTGAACCATAGTCAGCCGTGGAAGTCCCACACCTTAACCACCATGACACCTGCTGATACCACTGCATCTTTTCAAGTTCATTATCTCTCTTCTCTTCCATCTCTGTTAGCTTTGTCACTATGAACATTCTAAAGCCTTTATCTGACATTTCTGAGTTTCGTTGTATTGCCTGTGGATGAAGAGGAGTGATTTTTTTTTCCCTTGGAGGAAAGGTATTTTTCTTGCTTTCTTACATTTCTTGTGCTCCTGTGGTGATTTCTGGTTATCTGATTGGTTGTATGTTTCTTCCTAATTCTTGAAATAGTTCAATCTGAGCATTCAGAGGTGTGCAGGGAGGAGACCTTCTGCAATTTCTATCCCATTTCCTTTCTTACCCTTTGTGTATTAGATTCAGTGGGAATTGAGGGATATTTTGACCCTAATCGTATTCAGATGTTTGGATACTGTTCACTTAGATTTGTCTCGACACTCAGTGTGTGGAGGCACTCTAGTATGAATCTAGACGGTGAAGTCTCAGCAGAAAATCTTCATTTTTAGTCCCTGAAAGCAATATTTCACAGCTCACGTTCAGTAACCATCTCCCTAGATGTCTTTTTATTTTTTAATTTTTGAGGCTATTATAAGTGGAATTGTTTTCTTTAATTCTACCTCAGTTTATTCATTGTTAATGTATGAAAGTTCTGTCAATTTTTATATGTTGACTTTGTATCCTGCCATTTTCCTGTATTCATTTATCAGTTCCAGGAGGTTTTTGTGGGTTCTTTTGGATTTTCTATGTATATAATCATATCATCTACAAATAGAGATATTGTCACTTCTTCTTTTCCTATTTGAATGCCTTTCATTGTACCCTTTTGTCTGATTGCATTGGCTAGGACTTCTCGTACTATGTTGAAAAGGAGTAGAGAAGGAGGGCAGCCTTGTCATGTTCTTGCTGTTTCTCCATTCAGTATGATGTTATCTATGGGATTGACATGTATGGCTTTTATTGTGTTCAGGAATGTCTTTTTGAGATCAATTTTGCTGAGAGTCTTAATTATGAAGAAATGTTAGATTTTATCAAATGCCTTTTCTGCATCGATTGATATGATCATATAGTCTTTATCTTTCTTTCTGTTAATGCGATGTATTACATTTATTGCTTTGCATATGTTGAATCACTCTTCCATTCCTGGAATAAAGCCTACCTGGTCATTGTGTATCATTTTTTCAATGTGTTGCTGGACACAATGTGTTAGTATCTTGTTAAAAGTTACCTATATAACTTGACTGATTGAAATACAAACAAATTGGCTTCTTTATTGTTACCAGAGATTTAAGTTTATCTTCCTCATAGTTTTTAACTGAGACTAGCCTAGGGCAGAGAAAGAGAATGAAAAAGACTTCTCTGTAGTTTGAATAGATTCATCTGTAAAACTATTTTAATGGGATTAAGAACATGGAAACTTAATCTGATTATGGTATAATTTGGGGCTTTAGGGAAGAGATTAGTTATTAGGTGGTTAGGGCAGGGCTCCCTGATTGAATCCTTGTGGTTTGTAATGACAGCAGAACAGGAGAGAGAAACCTACCTGGAGCACAGACCATGCTATCTGGACATGCCTGCCATCCTCTCTGCTCCTGTTGGCTAGCTTGAGATATAACTGGCTGATACCCACCTCCTGGCTTTAGACTTTCTAGTCATCAGAATCATGAATAAAATAAACCTGTCTTTTTATAAATTACCCAGTTTCTGGTATTTCTGTTAGAAATATGTAGCAGAACGAGAGAGACTTCAAGTAGTGGATTTCTTTCTGTTTTCATAGCAGCCATCTAATCTAAATGGAGATAATAGTTTTGTAATACTAGCACTTCAAATCCTCAGTAAGCTTACTTTTGAATTAGTAAGAACATGAGGAGAGTAAGACAGCAGTATGAAATAATGATAGTCTCAGGAACCACAGCAACTACTGAGGGCCTGCAACTACAACCAAAGCCATGGTAGACTATTTACGTAACAGTCCAAATGAGAAGAGAGAGAAACCACCAGGATAGGGAGATGAAAAACCTGAAGGGTGGTCTTTCTGTATTAACACACTAAGCAATGATATTTAAAATTTTATATAAAAAATCACTGCTGAGACCAGCAGTTAGTGTAATGGCTATGCTGCTGAACTCCCAGGTAGCTGACCATGGTTTGAGTCCTGAACCTGGTGGCTTAAACTCACGCCAGGCGTGTGTGCATGTGTGCCTAAGATCCTGAGAGGAGAATGGAGGAGAAGGGATTGCAGCATGACAATCCCCCCTGGGGGGTAATTTCTTGCTTTCTGTTTCTCTGTCTCTCTCTGTCTTTCTGGTGAGCGCACACGCCCTATAGCAAAAACCTCTCAAAAAAAAAAAAATCACTGCCTAATATTTAAATCTTATTTTTATTTATTTTTTCTAGGTTTTGCCATAGGGTGCATGCACATGAGTGAAAGAGACAGAGATAGAACAAGTGAGAGATCACTCCTCCCAAGGGAGATGGTCACATACAATCCCTTTTCCTCCATTCACCTCTCAGGATTTTGGATATGCACGCGCACATGGCCTGAGTGATTTTCAAGTCACTGAGTCCAGGACTTCAACCTCATTTGGGCATGTGTGAGTCTAGCGCCTTAACAACCACACCACCTTCTGTCACTCTTAAATTGTTAATTATAAACTTTTAAATGTATTTATATAATCTCTCTGGATTTAGGAAATGTAGCCTAATAGCGCCACTATTCTTTTCCTTCAGATATGTTATAAAAGCACAGGTCTTTGGGAAGATCTTAGATCTTTAATCTGTGTGAGTGCAGTTAATTAAGAACAACACTAATATTCAAGAATTTCAAAAACTGGCAGACTAATCATAATTCAAGAAAATAAATACCTTGATTATAGGAAGATATGGAGAAAATATACTTGAATCTGAGGGTTGTGCTAACATTACAAGTTGGATACAGAGACCAAAGATTTTTCTTAAGATGAGTTCACATTCTGATTATATTATTGGAATCATTTTTTTTTTCTCTTTGAAGAAAAAAAAAGTGGTCCCTCTCTCTGGAATGAGTGGAGATCTTACAGTGCAGAGTACTGTTAAGTAGCTATGTTGGACAGAAAGTTCTGGAGCAACCCACGACAATCAAAATATAGGACATTTAACAATCCCAGTGAAAATGAGGGCTTTGGTAGGAAAATTGGAGAAGTAGAGGTGGACGAAAGGGTTGTATGGTTCTAATCTTTCCCAAAAGCCCTGCATTTCTTTTACCATGGGATCACAAATATTCCTAGGTAAGGCATTAATGAGAGGACACAGAAAATCAAAGGCAATTGAGCCAATTGTAGCAAGTGCTGTGCTTGAGGGGGTTTTTATTTAGGAAGATTTCTAAGTCACCTTTAATT
>NW_006198133.1:909060-919776 GCF_000334495.1 Tupaia belangeri chinensis
ATAGCAAAAACCTCTCAAAAAAAAAAAAAAAAAAGAAAAGAAGTTTATTTTCTGTTTTGTGCAGCAGGGATATAAATTCCCTTGCACCAAGTCATAATTCAATAAGTATAGTTTAAACATTGTCTTAGCCTAACTCAAATATTGAATTAGCATCATTGCCAATGACATTTGGATCAGTGATGATTCAGAAGGAATGGAGTAGACGCTCTGACTTTCCTTATTTATTTTATGACTGAAAGAGGGTAAACTCTTAAATAGAAAACAAATTCAGGTGCTCACCCACACATAACTTTCTGGGAAAACTAGAATCTGGAGGAAACTAGAGAATGCTGGCTGTGGACCTTCAGCTGATAGCTGATATCCCTGTTCAAGCTTGTATCTCCACATTCTGTTTCTCCCTGTAATGGCGGTGTCTTCTCTTGGCTGGCACTGCAGTCCAGGCATCCACATGAACGGGGCTAAAAATGGACATTATTTACCCAGGAAACAGTATAATTTGCAGCAAGTCTGATAATGCCTTTCTTGCTGTTAACTGCTTGTGCCAGTATGGACTCTAAGTGGAAGATAACTGTGGCATCTAATCATTAGACATACCCAGCAAGTCTTCGCAAATACTTTTGGGTAGAGGCCGGGCTGTGGGTATTTCGCTTATCTAAGAAAGAGATGAGACTATTCTATTTTATAGGTTAAAGACAAATCAATGGATTGAAACAGATGATTGGTATGACCTAATCGAATTGATCGATATAAGAACAACTTTGGGAAAATCCCTTGCCTATTATGACCCAGCTCTGTCTGCAAAGCCTGATCCCAGGGCATGGCCCCAGTCTCACAGTGGCTTCTCATACAGGACCAAGAAGACTGAGTGATGCAGACCCTGTGGCTATGAACATGAGTGGTGCCTCGTGTAGGCCGGGGTGAAGAACTCTTGTCATTAGCGCTAGAGTTAATTACACTTAGCAGGAAGTCTTCAGTAGTCAGTGTCTTGTTTCTTTGAAAGCCTGGAATTATCGGGATGACTCCTGCCGTCTCTCTACTCTGGCCTTCCCTTGCATATTACACTGCATGCCAAGGTAGTGGCTGGAGCACCGGCCATCATATCCATGTCTCGCTCTTGCAATGAGACTTTCTGGAAGTCTCACACAACATTTCTACTTCACATTTGATTATCCAGGCATTAGCCATGTAGCCAAATCTAGTCTCAAGGGAAGATGAGAAATAGATTCTTCTATTAGGTGTTCAACAGAAATCCATACTTCAATGTCTAAGGATCAAAAGAACAAACAGAATCAATTAGAAGAATCAAGGAATTGATGGTTCGGACGCGGACTGGAATCTGAGTACGGTGTCTTGCAGGGTCTGCAATGGAGCCTGAGCAGGTGCTCGAGGGGAGAGGCAGAACATCCTCATTCTGAGTATGGTCTCACAGACAATGTGGAGAGGAGAGTGGAAAATGAGAAGATTAACGCAGAAAAGTCATCAAAACAGAAGGTGGATCTACAGTCCTCGCCACCTCGCACCGACCTGGATCAGACAGGTGCCTACCTTACTGCAGGGACTTACTGTCCTTGCAAAGAAAGACCACCAAATCCCAAGGAAGTTCTAGCATCTTTTACAAAACAAGGCACAGTTTGAAGATCAAAACTGACTTATTGGGAGGAAAAGAAAAATGTGGGTGCTACTGTAGATTTCCAATGATTAAGAGGCAGCTTTTAATTGCCATGTTCTTTGCCCCCTTTTTAGAAGTATAAGAACTTTCAAAACAACAGAATTTATTTCCGGAGTTTCAGAAGAAAACCTATTTCCCTTAGTTTGATTTAATCACCACACTTATTTAATGAGCATATTTTGTGCAATTTTTTCCTCAGATTGTCTTATTTTTTATTTTAAAATAATCTTCACAATAAACTGTCAAAATGCCAGTTAAAAAAAAAGAAGTATCTATCACAGATGACATGGGGAGAAATTCTGTAGCTTCAAAAAGTTTGAGCGTTTTGTTTTTTACTATACTCAAAAATAAATTGCTCCAAAGATGTTAAAAAAGGGCCACATTAAAAGTCAACTCATGTTTCTCTTGCTCTTACTTGCACTGGTAGAATCCCAGAATTTTCTGCCGAGACCTCAGTAATTTCAGGGGTCTACTGAGCTTTCAGGTAAACAAACTTAGCCTCCATGGAGCTCTGTGATCCTCTGCCTGCTGGACACCACGCATGTGCCAAACTATGCTTCTGATTGTTCTGGCCCCTACAAGACTTGGTGAGCTTCCTGCCTGTCTGTTCTGTGCCTACCAGCCTCGTTACTACCATGTAATGTCATGCATACATACAAACGTGCTGCATATACAAAGCACACGAGAGTTAGTTACGGCATTATGGCCACTTACTTCTAGATAACAGATAATTAGCAATGTTTTGTGCAATACTAACATCATTATCTTTATCAATTAATCTCTGAGCCAACATTGTCTCTTATAGCCACCTTTGGATTCCCTTTCCCCAGGACTTCTAAGTTTCTGTATCTTTCCTCAGTCATTTAGCTCTTGGTTTTCTCCTTTAAAGAGAGAAAAAAAAAATTAAATGATAGACTTTTTTTTTTTCAAGTTTCTTTCTTCCATGAGCGAGAAAGAGAGAGACAGAGAAATTAGTACTTTCAACAGGTTTGCATGCCGTGACCCACCCCAGCTTCAGCCAGCTCTAGGTCATGAGCACACACATGTGCCGAGCTTGTTGAGGGAGCTCTCCGGGTGCAAACCTGGAACCTTCCCATGTAGGTCAACCTCGCAAAACTGCATTACAGCTGTGCCACCATCCGACATCAAAATGATAGTTTTAATAAAAACAAATAGTAACATGAACTAAAGCAGAGAAAGTGTCTTAAAGAAGACCTGACAAAAATCATACTCTATGGACCAGCAGATGGCATAATGATTATATCACTGGACTACCACATAATCAACCGTGGTTGAGTCTCAGACTCAGAAGCTTAAAACTCACACCAAACATGCGCATGTGTGTACGTGTGTGTGTGTGTGTGTGTGTGTGTGTGTGTCCAAGATCCCAAGAGGAGAATGGAGGAGAAGGGATTGTGGTGTGGCCACACCCCTGGGGAATGATCTCTCCCTCTGTCTCTGTGTGTCTCCAGTGAGCGCATGTGCCCTATAGCAAAAAATCTGTCTCTCTAAAAAAATTATATTCTATGGTCAAGCAGGTGGCATGGTGGTTAAGGTGTGAGACTCCCACGTGGCTGACTACAGTCTGAGTTCAGGACCTTGCAGGTTCAAAAGCACCCCGGCACATGTGTGTGCATGCCCAAAATCCCAGGAGAGGAATGGAAGAGAAGGGATTGCCATCTTCCTGGGGGTGATTTCTTCCTCTCCCTCTCCCTCTCTGTCTCTTTCCATCTCTTTGGCAAGCACACATGACCTCTGGCAATTAAACATAAAAGAGTCAATCAAGAGAGGTCTGGCAATCTACCTCCTTTCTGCTTCAGGGAAAGCATCCCCTGAACATGGTGAACCAGAACAACCATGTGGTTGCCTCGATCCGCTTGACCCGGCCCATTCTCTGTGTGCCATCCTACTCCCTGTTTGCTGTAGGAGTTTGGCATATCCGTGTTGTGTCCACCAGCACCTGCTGTCAGGATGTCATCTCTGTAGGTGGAATGTTGAACCTTCCAAATGCATTTTTAGATTTGATGAACAAGAATTCTCAGATGTTACCAAGAGGTTCACCTACCGGCAGCAGTCGCTTCTGGTAGTCTGAGAGGGCAGGGGGCAAGGACGTGCCCCACACCTACCGCAGTCTGGGTAGCTCTCTTGACCATGCTGGCTCTGGATGTGTTCTTGGCTTCATGGCTGTCTGTGCTCACAGGCCCAATTTGGCATTGGGGTAGCAGTTCCCAACTCCACGCCTGACTCAAAAGAGTGATTTACAGAATTTCCCCGAGGGCACTGACAACCAGTTCTATCTCCAAGATGAAAGCGTATCACTGGCAGTGGTCGGGCCCAACAGATTCACTCTGATGACTGAGCTGGCCTTTAAAGAATGACCCAATGTCATTACAAGTCATTACTGGTCGAAACACTTTCTGACTTGATATGGAAAACACTGCCTGAGAAAAATAAGAAGATGGAGATAGAAATATGTATGAACAAATAACTTTGATTTCCTTTTATTGCGTAATATTTATTCGAAATGTCTTCTCTTGGGAATAGTCACCTGAGCCTCCTGCGTCATCAAAATAGACTTGTTCAAAATCTTATTCTGTTTGAATCTGCTTTTCTGTGGCCCCTATACATTAGCAAGTTAATTGACTATGTCTTCACTGAAAGTCACTTAATGACTTATTTTTTTAACATGATTGACTTGTGGTTGAAAAATTGGTTTAAGAAGCATGTTTCTGTAAGATGTGACTTTATTAATTTATTGAGAAATTTTTGTTATAGGGTGTGTGCGCTCACCAGAGAGATGAAGAGACAGAGAAAGACACACAGAAAGGGAGAAATCACCCCCTGAGGGGATGACCCATGCAGCAATCCCTTCTCCTCCATTTTCCTCTCGGGATTTTGGGCACACATGCACACACACACATACATGCACCCGATAAGAGTTTCAAGCCCCCAGGTCTGGGACTTGAACTATGACTGGCTACATAGGAGTCCAGAGCCTTAACCATCATGCCACCTTCTGGCCCCTAAGATAGGACTTGAAAGAAAGAACAGGTGGGAGGGATATGGCAGGGCAGTTGTGGAAATGTTAGTGCCATCTAATTCCTACTATGCTTTTAATGCTGACTTTGCTTACACACCCTGAAACATTCTTCTTGACTAGAAACTTCTTTCTGCCTATAAATCCCTTTCCCTGTGCTTCCCTATTTTTCTTTAGAAGGACAAGGGTCTTTTACAGGGAAGAGAGTGCTGAGCGAAAACCAATATACTTCACCATTGGTCTAGGCTCTTCCTGGCCTATATTTATCTTTATTATTTTAAAATTTATTTTTGATCAAGGATGGCAAAATGAAAAACAAAGTATACAAGACATAAGAATTGGAAAATTATTCACTGATAACATGTATGTTGATGTGCTTGATTGAGCCAATACACAGTGTATTTTGGATGGAAAATTCATCTGTATGCTGTAATGATGTATAGTGAATTAATGTAAAAAATAAATAAATTTAAAGAGAAAAAAATTATTTTTGAAATTTATGTTAGAGTACATGTGCATGAGAAGAAGAGATTGGGAGCAGGACAGTGGTACCCTCCCGGGGGCTGAGCATGCCACAGTCTTCTTCCTTCAGTGCTCCAACCCTCCAAGATCCTGGGCACACGTGCACATGCCCAGCGTGAACTGGGGCTCAAACTGCAGTTGGCTTGTGGTTTCCAATTCTGCAGCCCTCAATGCTACTGATGGTGCTGCAGAGCCTGGGCCTGTATCTAATATCTGTAAAAATACGTTTTCTTAAAGAGGTTTACTTGGGGACAGCAAAAGGAAGCCAGGAGTACCTGGCCTGAAAAACTAAAGTCTGAAATTGTCTTATTTCATGAAAATATCTTCTGTTCTCCTTCTAACATAGCATGTCTTTAATTAAGGACTACCCTCCCCTGAAAGCACAAGCGAGCGTATGGCTAGCCTCTATTTGCCCCCATCTCCCAGCATGACCTTCTCTACTTTCAGTCATCTTTCTCTGCTCCAGGCCCTCAACTATTACATCACTTGGACTCCCTCCCTTTCTGGCTGCTGCTCAGGTCTGAACAAGGACTTGCAATGAGCAGGTTGATCTGATGAGTGTTCTCCGGCGCTGCCAGCCTGCTGCTGTGCTGGCTGCCTTCCTGCACATTTCCCTCAGGGCAGACTCTGGCTCCGACATCCTCAGGTTCTGGTAATATCTTTTCTCCCCTTGCCATCAGGCCTGGAAATGGAAGCAGCTTCCCGCTGGGAGGTCCTGGGTGCTTATGGGTCTGGTAGTAAGTTCTTGTCGGTCAGTCCAGCCCATAGAGTGAGCCATCTGTTTTCTCTTAAGACTTACTGAAGCCGAAGCTAGAGAACGTGTAGGTAAATCCTGAATTCTTTCATTCGCTCTCCACCTATCCATGAAGTACCTTCCGTAGGTACTGTGGTAGGCACTGGGAAGATGGACAGCGAGGAGACACGTTATCAGTGAGGGTGACTTTTACGATCATGGCAGCATTGTCCTTCATGTCTTGTGGGAGCCAGACTCCTGACCTTGAAGGACCTTCTGTCTGAGGTCCCAAGTCATTCATTGTGTTTCGCAGAGAAATTGTAACTGCTGCTGAATGGGATATTCCAGCATTAAGTGTCCCCTTGCTAAAGACTTGTCCTGCCCCTTGAGGTGCAATGGCTGTGTCTTTGTGTTCTATGTGATCATGGATGAGTATGGTGAGATGAAGGGGGAAACAGCAAAGACGAAACCAGTACATAAAATTCTTTTCCTTGAACCTTTTTTTTCTGTTTTGACATCTCTGTAGACTGGATAGAAGACAACTATGCTCACATAGGAAGCCCCTGGGATTCCTGAGACTGTGCCAAGTGGAAAGGACCTGAGCTCTGGATTAGCTGGACCTGAAATGGATCATTAGAACTAAGGCACGGAGGGCTTAGGAGAAGGGGTGCCATCCATCTGCTCCAAGGGAAAGGAGTAAAAGCAGTTATGCAAATGACTAAAGGTTGGGCATACATCTGGATCAAATCCCAGCTCTATCACTTACTGATTACCTGGTGCTACAGAAAAGCACTTATCGTTATGGACACAGATTTTTCCTCTATTCGACAAGGGCAATTGCAGGTATCTTGCAGTTTTGAGACATGTAGCATTCGCCACGTGATAACTGCTTTAAATGAGAGCTCTTGTTATTGCCCAGCATATTCTTTCACCTGGCAGCACATGTCCCGCCTCTTCTTTTCCATCGATGCACATTTGTGCTTTCGTCTGGTGAGAGCTGACACAGTCCTATGTCCTGTTTGCTCGTTCGTGTTCTGAGGTTGAGACTCTGCCTGTTAAAGTAGTACTGGAAGCCCTTGGCAAATTTACAAACTAGGAATATCTAACTCTCAGCTCCCTGCTTTCTGAAAAGCACATGTTTGCTAGGCTATTAATATTTATCTTTTGGAAAAATCAGCATGACTTTGATGATGGGAGAGGGCCCCAAGTTCTAGATAGAGGCCTTTAATGAGGAAAAAAAAAACAAAAACAAAGGTCAAATGTAGAGGATGTTGACCTGCAGTTGGTCCCATTCATAAATGGCCTCTGTAAACACATTTCACCCACTAGTCACTGACCTCTTCAGGATTCGATCTTGTGGAATTGCTCCTTAGTCATAATTAGTTCATCAGATTGTATATATCTAGCTAGAGAAATCATGTAACAGCCATGTTTATTTACTTTGTATTTCAAGTACTAAAATAAAACTTAAATATCTGTACTCAAATTAATATAGACATCCTGATATTAACCACTTTTAGCCAGAAAGGAAGAAAATATGTTTATACTAATTTAATGGCTTAAAAGGAGCTTTTTATTTGCAGGCCTACAGTGTAAGACTGTAGGTTGTGTTTGGTGAGGTCTGCCATTATGCAACTAGGGCCAGGCCTGTGCTTAACAGAATGAAAGGAGAAACTAGTTATCTTCTTTCTGATAAAAACAAAACAAAACAAAACAAAAAAACAAAACACCTCTTCTCCATCCTAGTGTGCACCAATCTGTGACCTTGAATGATTATTCTCTTTAGTGAACACCAACAAGCACTTTTTAAAAAGCAGCTATGATGTGCTTGGTGCTGCATGGCACAGGAATGATAATAACAACGTTTTAAAAGCTGGGTTAATGTCTTTGAAGAAGTTGCAATTATGAGGCATTTTTTTTATAATAATTTGGATTATTTTTGTTGCAAGTGAATAAACCCTACCGTAAGTGGCTTGGAGAAAATAAGGCCATTTACTGGCCTATTTCCATGACCATTGTGAAGGTACCCCATTCTCTTAGAGCTAAAAAGTTTCCCTCCTCTCTGTTTTTCAAGAGTTGAAATCACTCTTGTGTCATCTTCCTTGTGCCAGAAACTGTAGCCAGCAGCTGTGTACAGATCGGTTGCCAAAAAGGATAGAAAGTTTTCTTTAGTTCCAGTTTGGGAAATCATAGGACTCTGATGACCTTAGCTGAGCTAATACAGTTGGTGGGCGTTTGGGAGCAAAGCCACACTCTGGAATTACTGGGTTGGAGTAGACGAGGAAGAGTTTCCCAAATAATATGAGTGATGCTATCATATGGGGATGGGAAATATATTATATATGTCCACTACCCTCTTCTGACTCCCCATAAGTGATTGCTCTTTATGAGGTGTTCAGAGAATGAGCAAGTTAAAAAATGGAGCCAGGGCAGCAGGAGGTGTAGTGATTATGTCACTAGACGCCCATGTGGTCAACTCTGGTTCAAGTTCCAGACCCAGTGACTTGAAACTCACACCAGGCACAAGTGCGTATGTGCCCCAAATTCCATGAGAAGAATGGAAGAGAAGGGATTGTGACATGGCCATGCCTCCTTGGGGGTGATTTCTTGCTTTCTGTCTCTCTCTGTCTCTTTGGCAAGTATGCATGCCCTATGACAAGACAAAACAAAAATACAAAACAAAAAATTCTCTCTCTCTTTCAAAACAAAAGGAGCCAACAGGGGGGTTAGTAGGAGGCATAGTGGTTAAAGCACTAGACTCCTACCTGGCCAATGGTGGTTCGTGTCCCAGACCTGGAGGCTTGAAAATCTGGGTGTGTGTGCATATGTGCCCAAAATTCCAGGATGAGAATACAGGAGAAGGGATTGTGGCATGGACACCCCACTGGGAGGGTGATTTCTCACTTTCCTTCTCATTGTCTCTCTCTGTTTCTCTCCTCTCTGGTAAGTGGATGCACCCTATGGCAAAACCTTAAAAAAAAAAAGGAACCAATAGAGAAGTTCACAGAACAATCTAAGTGAGTACTTAGTTAATTTAGTAACTTGAAATTCAATCAAAGACCGAGTTGTATGAATAGAAAGCTGCTTTATCTGCCAATTTCCTTTAGTATAAAGTTTTACACTGTTGAGGAAGACATTTAAGGTCTGTTTGGATAAAATAAGTGCCATATCTGTAACAGCAATGCACAAAGTTGTCCAGTCTGCCAGCCAGCATCAGCCTTGGTTACTTAAAAAAAAAACAGAACCTGCACCATAATTCATTTCTAGTAAGCTATTCTATAGGAGACTAGTTTAAAATTGGCTAAATACTATGGAACATGTCCCCTTTTAGCACAATCAACTGTGTGAGCCCAACTAGTGAGCTGCCTGTGTGCCACTGGCCTGTTAGCATAGAGAAGTGAAGGGGCATGAGAAGGACACTGAAGAGCAGCCACAGCCTCTGAACCCCGTATTACTCAATTCTGTCTCTTCTCCACTGGGTGATAGTTCATAAGCTCCTTTACTACTCTCAGCCTTAACTTGCATCTATTGTAAGCCAACCTTCTCTAGGGTCTTTTAGCAAGGTTGTGCAAAGGATCTGAGATGGGAACAATTCTCCCTTGGGAAGATGCCTATTCTTAGTTTTGTTTTTTACTAAATGTCTTGGCACCTTCCAAAAGATCTAAGATAAAGAATAGAAATGAAGGATTATTTTTTTCCTTTTGCTACCAGGAAACTTAAGGCAGGAGCAAACACTGCAAAAGGTAGAGGCCATGACCTGCCAGTTCTTGCAAGGACCTGCGTGGCAAAAACTAATCAGCCTTGGCTCATATGAGAGAGCTTGATAAGACCCAAAGTTGGTCAGAACAGGAAGACTCATTCAGTGTCTGCCTTATTTTTTTCTCAGGCTGTCTTAAAACGGCCTTGCTTAATAGAGAGGGGAGTGTACTACAAAGAGCTTGTGCAGAGCATCATCTGTTCCCGCACACCTACAAAACCTGAGCTGTGAAAGACTGGGTGCGTTAATAGGTGTACAAGAGAGAAGACTTTGTCCTCAAGCCTGCCGTTGAGTTGAGAAGAAAAGAAAGAAATGCAGTTGTGAAAACAGATAAGAATAAATTAAGAACACAAGACCTGAACCCAAACTCCATATGAGGGAATGGGACTTGAGTGGTTTCAATAGTGAGTATGAGCAAGAAATCTCCATGAATTAGCCAAATAATCACTCATAGTTAGCAGAAACATTTGATAATGAAAAAAAAAGTCATTGGTCTTCATCACTTCCAAGTTAGATAGAATATTAATTATGATAATTATGGAATATAAAAGACCAATGTTGCTCTTTATTGAATGCTTATTAGATGCTATGTACTTTCCATATATTAACTCCAGTCGTATGGATAATCTCCTCTCCTGTCTACAGGTCTAGGGAGCAATAGTGAACATTAAAAAGGCACAGCAATTTCTTGCCCAAACGCTAAGCACAAATATCATCATCGTTATGAGTTATCATAATCATCATCATCTTCTAGATGATAATACATTTATCAATAATTACAGAGAGATATATACGTTAGAGAGATATTTAACAAGATAGATGGTGAGATGCTAACTGTGTGATAAAACATGGAAAGTCACTGTAGACTGCAGAAGTCATGGAGGGGTAATAAAGGAAGGGAGTGTAATGTGGGTCTTGAAGGATTTAGATAAGCAAGCTGAAACAGGAAAATCATTTTAGGCAAGGGAAATCAGCTAGGACGATCTGTGCAAGCAGGA
>NW_006198133.1:919807-936915 GCF_000334495.1 Tupaia belangeri chinensis
CCAGCTTAGTGAGAGCAGAGGGTTCTTTATCATGCTTACAACGCCCTACATGGTCTGGCCTCATCACCTCCTGACTTCATTTCCTCCCATTCTCCATCTCGCTTATTCTCACGCCAGACATTTGCCTTTGGGTTACTTGACCCTGCCAGACAGTCATCAGCCTTAGGGTCTTGGCACTTGCTGTTTCCTCTGTCACAAACACTTTTATTTGAGATTTTCACATGACTTACTCCAATAGGCCTTCATATCATTGCTCAAATATCATCTGCTTGACAAGGCCTGCCCTGCTTACTCTTATTATAATTACAGATGTCTTTGATACTCTCCATTCCTTTTCTGTAGCATTTATTAGCTTCTAATATCCTGTGTCATTTTCCCTTTTGTGTGTGTATTTAGTTATCTTTCTTCTGAGTAGATGAAAATTCTGTGAGGTCAGTGTGCTCTAAACGTTTGTGTATTGCTGAGTTCCAATGCCCAGAAGTGCCTGGAACATAGTAATTAATTAGTGTGTTATTATTATTGTTTGGGTAGATTCTTAGCGGGATTTAGAACTAGAAAAGTATGATGAGGTGAGATTATAAATTCCAGGTCAATGTAGGCAGAGGAAACCAGCAAAAGTGTTTGACCCAGGCAGGGACATAAGGGTATGCTTTATGGGGATCATTCTAGTAGTGGTATGTAGTTTTAATTTTTTTAGGGGAGAAATTTTATTAGTTTCTTAGAAGTAAAGTTATTTGGATTTATGCAAGAATGTAGAACTACAAGAGAGAAAATTTTTATTTTTATTAATTTTAAAACATTTTTTCTTTATTCATAATAAAGTGTGTGCCTACCCATGAGAAAGAGAAAAAGAGAATGAGAGAGAGAGAGAAAGAAAGAAATGCACCCTGCACAGGGTCTGGTCATGCTGTTATCTCCTTCTTTCAGTCCTCCAGCTCCTCTGATTTTGGGCACTTGTATGTGTGTCCTATGTATTTGTGCCTTGTGTGCTTTTCAGACAAACCGGGTCAGGGACTCAAACCATAATTGCCATGTGGAATCCAGCTTCTCTTGAGCAGTGTTACTGCTCTCTGTAGAGCTGATCCTAAATCTATTTATTTTCAAAGAGGGTATTTAAGAAGGAAGACCAAAATCACCTTTACCAATAGATGGGACATTTATATTGGGGAGTGAAGGTGGAGGAGGGACTTGGAAGGTTTCCATTGTTTTCTCCCTTGTTATCCTCCCTTCTCTGCCCTGCTCTGTACCACGGAAGACCAGCCTATGTGAACAGGTTCACTTAATATCCCTTGCCATCCTACTTATAGCTGGTTCATCCAATGGAGAAATAGCAATAAACTGGAGGCTAGAAGGAGATAGAAATGAGAATACTTCTGGTGGCATGGTGGTTAAGGTACTGAACTCCCACATGACTGACTGTGGTTTGAACTGTGGACCCAAACTTGAAAATCACACTGGTCACATGGGTGTGTTCACCCAAAATCCCAAGAGGAGAATGAGGGAAAAGAGATTGCAGTGTGGCCATCCTCCCAGCAATTGATCTTTCACTTACAGTCTCTCTCTCTCTCTCTGGCAAGTGTGTGCACTCATGGCAAAACTAAAAACACAAACAAAAAGAAATGAGAGTGTTTCTCCTCCTTTTCCCTTATTATTTTTCTCTATCAATGACTACATCCTACAACTTTAGCTGCTATGGGTTATCCCTCTTACACAGTTCAAGGTCTTGTCCAACTTCTGTGCCCTGGCTTTTCCTCCTTGAGGCTACAAACAATTCTCCACTGTTGGTCTTTGTATCTTCTTATCCTCTGTTTCCTCAACCTGTCCACCACTCCCAAGGTAGTCATTTCATTAAAGATGATTAAACCATTTAATAGTAAACCTTACTTCCTTCTAAGAGTAAGACTGATACAGAGGGGGAAAAGTTAAGATTGACTGTATGTTAGATACATTTTTAGAAGGAAGTTCAACTGAGATAAATTCTTAATAGTAAGCCAAGTGAGAGTATTTCTGGTGGTATAGTGGGTAAAGCATTGAACTCCCACATGGCTGATCCTGTTTGAGTCCCAGACTCAGCAGCTTGAAAATCACACTGGGTGCATGTGGTTTCTTCCTGGGGAAGGGTATTTTAGGCAGATCAAAACAGACATATCTGATCTGAGGCAGAAATGAGTTTGAAATGTTGGACGAATAGAAGCAAGTCCAGAAGGATTTGATTAATGTGAACAAGAAGAGCTGTTGAAGATGATACGGACAGGACAGGATTGTGTACAGCCTACAGACCAAGTAGAGCAGTCTGTAGTTTAGGGCAAGGAGAGATCATTGGGGGATACAAATGTGGATGATCTACAAGCATGGTTATGGCAAAATCAGTATGAAGCAAATTGCTTTGACAGATAACTCTTTGATTGCTCAATCTCTTAGTAAATTTGACATCATCTGCATGGAGGATCTGATTCATGTTATCTAAATGGTTGGAAAATGCTTCAAAGGAGCAAATAACTTCTCCATGAGATGGAATGAAGAAAAAGACCACCCATTTTGTAGAAGGTAGAGATGCTGGCAACAGGGAAGACCAGATCAACAGACTTATTAGAAAGATGAACTAAGGTATCCACCATGATTATTTTTGTAATCTGGTCAGTAAATAGAGTAGCTGTTTTCAGATTGCAGTATATTGTTGTATAAGCAACTTTTTTTTTAGCTTGCTTCTGCCTCCCTTTAACTATCGTGGCATATTTTGGTGCTCAGTAAAATTAAGCCAAAAACTTCTGCAAGATGAGGGTCCATTTTATATTTTGTGATAATCACTTAGGGACTTATGAGAGGCTTTTTCTACAATGGGAAGGTCTTATGTCTTCCCTTTGAATTGCGCTGAGTAAAAATGGGTTTATCCTAAGAAAACCTATTTCAAGGCATTCATGTATGATTTGTAGGGAAGGTAATAAAATAAAGGTTGGTTAAAAAAAAGAAAAAAGAAATGTGGATAATCATTTGTTGTGCTAAATGGATAATGGATTGTAGGATTCCATGTGTGCAACTAAAGAGACCACTTAGGAAGCCACTGTAATAATCTAGGCAAAAGATGGTTACATCTTAGTCTGGGATAGTAACAATGAGATAGAAACATGTAGATTCTGGATATATTTTGGAGCCAGAGATAGGAGAACAGGTGATAGATTAGTCCTGTGAGATAAGGAAGAGGATTCAGCCAGCCAGGGTGGTACAGTGGTAACACCAAACTCAGTGATGCCAAGGACTTATGGGAAGGTTCAGGAATCATGTCCTGAGATCTTGCTATGTATGTGTGCCCATGACCCTGGTTGGCTGAGGTAGGGGCAAGATTTCAGCATGGAGACTCTGTTGGAGGTGACTGCCCCTCTCTATCACTCCCCTTCTTTTTCTCCCTCATGGTGTAGGGTCCAAAAATCGATTTATCTAGTGGTGACACAGAGAAGACAATGACAATGTAACTGCATAAGAGGCATTTATTTTTCTAGCTAGTTGGGGTCCGAGTTTATGCCTGATGCAGTGGGTTGCAACGAGGACCCTAAACCTAGGATAGAGGGGCCTTTTATAGCTCAGGAGGAAATACAGGATACACTGTCAGTAACTTTCCATAGTATGCAGCACACAAGGGAGGAGGTATGTACAGTTAGGGTCCAACTGTTATCGCCTGCTTGAATTTAGATAAGAACTCTCAGGTAAGGTTAGGTAAACCTTGTTCTGGCACCTCCAGGTTTGTTCATCCTGGTGCCACCCAACCCGCCCATCCTCTGTTTATTCATGAATTCCTGTCCTCTGTTTATTCACGAATTCCTGTCCTCTGTTTATTCATGAATTCCTGTGCTCCATCCTTGAAACTCTGTCATGGAGGTGAATAAGCTAACTAGGCGGCCTATGTTAACTTGACCTAACATATGCTAACTCGGCCTAACAGCCCTAGCAAGGGTGATTACCCTAAATCAGCCTGTACTAACTCAGCCTAATGTATACTAATTCAGCCTAACAATGGAAGAAATAAATAAACTTAGAAGGAGGATTTGGCTTGAGTAAATGCATGAATCTGATGGTTGTTACTAATATGAAAAAAAAAGGAGGAAAAACAAGTTTTGGGGTGTGTTTAGGGTTCCCTAAGACAACTCTTGGTCCCCATGGTTTGCTATATGGACTCACAAACATCAGAAAAGCAATTATACTTTTGATAGTGGTTTATTATATTGAAAAGGTTTAGCAAAAGAGTAAAGAGCATAGGGTGGAGTTTAGAAGAACCCAAGTTCAAGCTTCCACTTGTTCTCTTCCAGTGAAGTCACACAGACAATGTTTAATTCTCCCAACAAGTTTATGTAATAGCACCCAGGAAGTGTTTTGATCAGGGATGCTCATCTGAGCCTGTGTCCAGGTATTTTATTGACGGCTTCTTCACATAGGTATGAAGCACCTACATGGCAGATATTTGCCTGCACCCACCTCCCCTAAGTTCAAATCGATATGGATGGGCCAGAGCTCCTGGTATTTAAAGACATTCTCATCAAGAAGGATAGTCCCAGGACTCAGAGATTACCCCGAAGGACCAAGTATAGGGCCAGTTCTACAGCTCTTTGGAATTTGCAGGGTTCATGCAGTCCAGGCCAGCGGAATTAGCCCTTTACTATACAAAGGGGAAGTCAAGAGTTCTGGTTTGGCAATTTTAAGTTTAAGATGCTTCTTTGTCATTCAAATGGAAATGCCAAGGCTTAGAGATATGATTTGGGAGTTTTCATTCTATATAAGGTATTTAAAAACCTTTAGATTCGATTGGAAATGAGATTACCCAAGGATAGTATCTAGCTTGAAAAGAGATGAAGGCCTAGTTTTGAGATATAAGGTTTTTCAATATTTAGAATTTAAGTGAGGAGAAAATGAGAGCAAAGGAGATAGAAAGAAAATTTGTAGATTACAGTCACAAAAGCCAGGAGAACAAAAGTATCTCAAAATAGAAATCAACTGCATTGAATGTTAATGAGCCATTTATTAGTAAACAATGGAAGATCAGATGTGCTTACAGTTGTAATTGATCTAGTAAAGACAGATCATTGGTGATGCAATAATGAAGAAAATAAGAAGATGACTTCAGGCTTTGATTTCTTGGAGAGACAGGACAAGCTAAGATCCAGAGCACAATTCGTGCACGGTGTGGGAGGGAAAGCACCAAGTGCAGTGCAAGGTCCTTGGTTTTGAACATTTGGCAGAAAGAAGTTGAAGAAGTTGCTGTCAAATTATTTGTAATTTTCCAGTGGTATAAATCCTATTTGATATGGACATGGTGTTTTATTGTGTCTAGTCAACATAATTATATTAATTTAATCATGATGGAGTAGGAAAAGAGCAATAATCCATAGGCAAAATTAGAGAACTCATGGACTAAAGATCATGATGTTGGGTAAGACCTGTGAATTGGGTGTCATAGACAAAACAAAGTGGAAGATTACGAAGGTGAAGTTTTAACAGGATGACATTTATTATTTCACTGGTGAAGAAGACACACTGAATAAGGCCCTGGATGTGGCCATAGAAGTGAGCACCTGAAAGAGAGGTATTAGAAAAGATCCCTAGGGGGAAGCAGGTGGCGTAGTAGTTAAGGCACTGGACTCCCACATGGTGGACCATGGTTCGAATCCTGGACCTGGTGGCTTGAAACTCATGCCAGGCGTGAATGTGTGTGTGCCCAAAATCCTGAGAGGAGAATGGAGGTGAAGGGACTGTGGTATGACCATCTCTCCTGGGGGGGGGTGATTTCTCACTTTCTCTCTCTCTGTCTCTCTGTCTCCCTAGTGAGTACATGTATGCTATAGCAAAATTCTGTCAAAGAAAAGAAAAGGGGAAAAAGATCCCTAAGGATAAGGAGGTGATAAAATGTAAAGAGCATAGGTGGAGGGTGGATCATTAATGTGTCCCTCAGGGCAATGGCAGGATTTGGGGATGAAAAGTAGGTCAACTTCTTAACTGAATAAAGGGAAGTGAGAATAATTTTGGTTAAGCGACAAGGAAGGGAAAGGGTGGACGGTGGGGACTGAATAGGAGAGGAGCAATTGTCCAGAAAGGGCAGTGGAGAGCAAGGAAGACCTTGATGCCTTCCTGGGGCCCTGAAATACTTGAAACAGGAAAACAATGAGATTCACGGAAGCCATTTTCCCTGGAGAGAACTAAATTTCAGTAAATGACGAGAACTGGGGAAGGTATAAAATGAAAACATATGGGTTTGCTCATTTTGGAATGGTAATTCCCTAAGGAGGATTGGGTGGTGAAGACAATAGTGGGAGTTTGGTTCATGGAAGTGTCAAGTATTGTGTGAAATTGCACAGAGGAAAGCAAGAAGATGCAACAGTACAAGAATTCACGTGGCAGTGACAAAGAAGGCAGACCAAGGATCTTCCCACGCTGCTGACTCTCAAGTGGCCAGCAATAGGACAGATGTTCCCCACGTGAGCATGAAGTTCAAGAATTCAGCTTAATTGCATTCAGGATAACCCTCAAAGGAAATGCCCTTTTCTCTAATGTACCTCTTATGGTCATGGTTGAGGTTGTTGTACTCTGAATAATTTTATTAAAATGCTAATTACATTATAGTAGTTTTTTTGCTTTTGCTTAAACCCTTTCAATTCTTTTCTAAATGGGATGAGACCCAAACTACTAAACTGTGAATGAGTAAAGAAGGAAGAAAGGAAAGAATAATTTTTTTGAGAAATATGAGGAACTAACATAGAAATAAGGGTGTTTTAGGAAGGTGAAGAATAGAGGAGAAAAAGAAGGATTGGATAAATATATAAACATATTTTGAAGAAGAAAGGAGCTATATGTTGTTTCTACTGTTAAGATATAACAAGAAATTAAAGAAGATAAACCTCTTTGTTTCTACTTATTTCTACCCCTCCTGGTTTTAAACACAGGAAAGTGAAAGAGAGAAAGAGAAGTTGTAGTGAAAACTATGTGCTTTTCTTTTTTTTTTTTAAGAATCATTTGTTCAATTATAGTATTACAATTATTTTTTCAATTTGCTATAGGGCACATACACTCACCAGAGAGATAGAGGGAAAGTGAGAAAACAAACTGGCAGGTTTAGGACTTGAACTACAGTTAGCCACGTGGGAGTCCATCACCTTAACCACCATGCTACCCGCTGACCCCAGCAATGGGCTTTTAAATCAGATAGATTAACCTCAATTTGAACATAAGCTCTACTTGACTTTCCTGACTATGTGTTTCCTATCTGTAAATCAAAGTTAACAATATGTACCTCCGGGCTGCATTGATTGTTACATGACGAAACAGGAGACAGTGAAGGACACACTTGACACATAATGTTGACACAAAGCTCAGCAAGTCTGTTTTCTCCTTGGTTCTATGAGTTCCTGACATGGTCTTTCTGTTAATTCTGGGATCATTCTTTCCTATCTTCTAGACAGTTTCTGCTTCTGCTTATCTGAATTCAGTATCATCTTAGACTCTTTTCTTAATTTTTTTCAGTTCTTTGATGGTTCATTTTCCCATTTTTAGTCCAACTATTAAGTTTGTTATGTTTGCCATTTTTTTCATGTTACACTCAAAATTTTTTTTACTATCTTCAGGACATTTGACTTGAGTGATAATCTCTGAGCTAAATTTAAACATGTCAAAGAATTACACTTCTTGTGTCTGTCACAACCTGCAATAATATATTCATCCTAGTTTTATACCTGGGGTAACTGGCCTTGGACTATTGCCAGAGGACAGTAAATCTGTTTTTTGAATAAATCATATTCTCTTTCATCACTGTCTTTAAGTGTTAACAAATTCATCCTCCATCCTTAGACTTCAAGCAAATCGCTTTGGACCTTTGAGTCTCAATTACAAAATGAGAGATTAGTAGTTAATTTAGATCAAAGTAGGTATGGGTCTGTGAAGTCTAGGAATATTTTCTCCTTTTCTAGAAGCCAAAAAGCTGTTCAGAAGAAAATTTAGGAAGAGAACCCTTGCCTCCTGGCTGAGAGAGCAGTGTCTTCCTTGAGTGCCTCTGTGAGTCACAGGGAATAATGCCATTTGGACCACTTTTATTATTGCTTGCTCGTTGTAGAGCCAGACCAACTACTCCATCTGCTTTCTCCTTTTGTTACACACCAAGTGACTGGAAACGGATGAAGGATGAGCTTTAAGCTGATGATCTAGGATAATGGGCTCCAGGGATCTAAGTTCAGAGGAAAGATGGTAGAGAAAAATACTTGGCAAGGAAGGTTATGACAGAACTTTAGATGTCTTCTTTGGAAAAGGGAAGGGGTGATCCACATAAAACCTGGAGCTAAAAGACACTTACCACTGAGGAATTAAGATGTTGAAAGGTCTTTCAGTAGTGTCAGCAAGGCTGACCTTTGCTATCACATGTCCTGTTTATTGTACATACATACTACCCAGGTCACAGAAAAGTACGAGTTTGTATTTATCTAATGGGGAGATTCCTTGTGGTTTCATTGCCCTTGGGGTGTGAATGTGAAACGCTCTCACAAAACTTGATGTTTGTGTTAACCGTTTTCAACATGGCAAATGAAACGAGCCTTTGGGAAGTCCCAGCAAAGGCAAGATGAGAGAAGGAGTAGGAGATGACTACGAACTCCTGAAAACCGACATAGCAGTTGACTCTTACAGAAGGGTGGGCGTCGGAGACAACCAGGAAAAAAAAGATATGAGAACAGAAACCGACTATCACAGTGGTCTGTTTCAAAACCAACTTCTATTTGTTTCTATGTCTTCTGGGAAGTCATAATTCTCTAGCAGTAAACCCTAAGGTCTCTCTTGTGAAAAGTTTTAGCTCCACAGAGAAGTGCTTGGAATCTTGGATTCTTTCTTTCTGGATCAGGCGCTGGCCTTGGTCTGCAACAGGAGCTATTCACAGATGTCCCCCTCAGAGAGCTACCCCATCTGTCCTGCTCTGTCCCCATTGTAGGAACCAGCCGGTGTCCTTCATGCCTCCATACCCACACAGGGTGTTCAAATGCCTTTCTTCTGTGAGGAAGTTCCAGGGCTACAAGACCAGGGTTGTCTTTAGGTGGATGACATGGGTGGTACCAAATCTTGAGTCCCTGTGGTCAGTGCTGTCCTATTCTTTCTACTGGTATTTGAGACAAACGTTTCATCTTCTTCCCTCCTCAAAGACTACTGACTTTTGGGACCAGCAGTTAGCGTAATGGCTATGTCGTTGGACTCCCACGTAATTGACCGCCGTTCGAGTCCCAGACCCGGTGGCTTAAACTCACGCTGGGTGCGTGTGCGTGCATGCCCAAGATCCCACGAGGAGAATGGAGAAGGGATTGCAGCATGGCCCATCCCCCTGGGGCACATTTCTCGCTTTCTGTCTCTCTGTCTCTCTCTCTCTCTGTCTGGCAAGCACACACACCCTGTAGCAAAAACCTCCCCCCCCCCAAAAAAAAGACTACTGACTTTTCTCTCCCATCTATCTTTGCTAAGTCTTGCAGCTACTCTGTGTCTTTTGTCCCATCATCTCTCAACCCCTCTAATCTATGAGACAGGAAAACTGACGTGGATCTCAGAATCTTCCTTCCAGATTTAACTTTGCCTCTGCTTTGTTGTAGGCTGAGGAGGAAAACTAGCTCCTGGGTAACAGTGAGTATAATGGGGAAGCAGAGTGAACAGAAAGAAATCATATTCCCATTCTGAACTAACATGCTACAATACCTACCCAAATAATAAGTTTGGAGTAGGACCAGCAGATGACGTAGTGGTTACGTTACTGGACTCACATTTAGTTGACCACAGTTCAAGTCCTGGACCCAGTGACTTAAACCTCATGCTGGGCATGTGTGTGCATGTGTGCCCAAAATCCAGAGAGGAGAAGGGGGGAGAAGGGATTGCAGCTTGACTATCTCCCCTGGGGGGAGGGGATCTCTCACATTCTCCCTGGCAAGTGCACATACTCTATAGCAAAAATTTCTATAAAAAATATAAAAATAAAAATAAAAACCAAAAATAAGGCTGGAGCTTATGTCTACCTTTTCTTAAACAGGACCAAGTGGAGTGAGACGAGAGGCATTTATATGGTTAATTTTGTCTACTAGTTTTTTTTTTCTTTTACCTGACCTAGAGTAAGTTTGAATTAGTCACGGTTAGTAAGGAAACTGATTGGAGAACCTATAGCTGGCGAAATAGCAGGAAGAGAGCAATCAGGTCATAAGCAGGACAGGAATTCAGCTGGACCTTGAAAAGAGCGAGCTCCAGGTTCTGTAGTGCCCATAGGATCCTTTCCTTTGCCTTCCTTATGCCTTCTGGGTGTGGTAGAAAACATGGTCCTTCATTAAGCCTAAATGTAACTTTGTACCTGGAAGAAGAAGAAGAAAAAAGGATAATCTGAGTAGGGTGTCTCTTAGCAAAGAGTTTATTTTAGACCTTGTAAGAACACATCTTATTGGAACTTTGCACTGCAAAAGGAACAGCCCTTAGATAGAGATGCTTGACGATGAGTTTAATTTTTAGTTCCAGCAGTTGCAATGGGGCTAAAATTGAAAGTGTAAGTTGGGGGATGAAGGAAAGGAATGAATATTGAGTTGCATAATGATAACATCCAATATTTCATTGTGAGATTATTGGTCTTGTGAAGTCTATGGCTGGGATGAAAAATGTTTCTCTCCTCTTAATGGTTGAGATTATATGATTCCAGAAGAACTGATAATTATACTGTGGAGATATATGTGTGAAGGTGTGTGTGTGTGTGTGTGTGCGTGTGTGTGTTTCTACCACTACCTGCTGGAAGTTGGAAAAATAAATTAGACTAGGTCCATGATAATTACTGGTGCAGAGAATTTAGAATCCTGGAGTTGTTACTTCAGATTGAATAGCTCAGACCTGTGAAAATATTCTGTGGACACAAGTCAGATGCATCCTAGAGAAAAATAGTTTCTACCAAGAGGGGCATAGTTCCCTAAAAGGTGTGTGAAGCATCATGGCTTTAGGGCTAGACCTAAAGCGGGGAATGAGGTTAGGAACAAGTAATATTTGTGAGATGCTACAAATATTTACTTTCTTGGTTGCTTTTCCTTTAAATGACTGCACAAGAGAAGACGGTCAACAAATATATTATCATATACAAGTAACTTAGCTTCAAGAATATCTGTA
Source organism: Tupaia belangeri chinensis (assembly GCF_000334495.1). NCBI lineage: Eukaryota > Metazoa > Chordata > Mammalia > Scandentia > Tupaiidae > Tupaia > Tupaia belangeri. The sequence goes on from NW_006198133.1 coordinate 930,944, forward strand.
TAGAGAAGGGACAAGAAATTGTGTCGTGTAGCACTGGCAGGAGTTCAGGGCATCTACCTACATATCCTTCAATCCCATGGTTCATCAGTTATGTAGAGTGGCCTGGCTGGAGGTGTCTCCAAATCTAAAGAACCACTTTCCTTTGCCATTCTCTGTATCTCTCTTGTGAGTCAGAAGCACCTTAATAGTTGCAATGTTCAATTCATAAAGACAAATTCAAAGACACTTAATTTACAGAATACATGTTTGACCCGGATAAGTCATCTATAACCAAATTAAGTTATTTGTATTTCTGGATGATCTCCTTCATACATTTCATGTTTCAGACATCTTCTACACATGAAGTTATAAAACACTGTGGAAGATGTTATAATTTTTGGTTTAATTTCCTCCAATGTTAATGTTATAACTTCCTTCAGTTACGCCAATTCTTCTGTAAAGACGAATATAGCCGTTCAACCTCATGCAATGATTCTGTGTGGTCAGTATAGGAAATGTGGCCCGAGAGTAACCTTTTGTCCCTAGTTTGAGAAAACAATGTTATGAAGCTGACATTATCAAGACATTCAGATAGTGATCAACATCAAAGTGAAGTTTTCTTATGCAGAATTCTGAGAATGTCAGAGTGGGCTACTGCCAAGTACATGGCTGTGTGGACAAAGCAAGAAGACACATAGTTTCTAATTCAGAGTTTGCAACTCAATGCCGCCTATAGACAAAGAACATACATAAAAGTTTAAATGCTACACAAGTCATAATGCAAAGGTCATAAAGCAGTGTTGGTGATTTCATCATTAAGTGGTGGAAGACAGAATGCAGAATGGATTTATGGATGCCTTGACCACTTTGGGGAGCCCTATAAAGAGGGCACTAGCCTTTCAGGACAAAGTAATGCTCTAAAGTGACTCCTAGGAAAGAATGCCATCAGAGGACAGCAGAGTTATGTGGGACCATTTCAGGAGAGTGAAAGGTCTCAACCAAGGTGTTTTTCATGGTCACCAGCAGGAGCTACCAGCCTCTTTTTAGATTATATTCATAGGAAGGGTAGTATTTGCCTTCTATCTTAGATTCCAGGAGATGTTGAAAGAATTGAACTAAATTGGATGAGGAAACAATATGTCTCATCCATATATACATATATAGAGGGTGAGAAATAGGATGTAGAAGTCATAGGGTGAGTTTCCTGTCTTCCCACTACATGGCTCTGAACTCTGATGAGTAGAGTCTAGGTGATGACATACAATATATTATTGGCTGGTTTTGCATGTGTTTGTTTGTTTTAGGTGGGGTCAGCATGTCCAGCAGCTGAGACTACAGGTTCACCACCACATCCCACTGTGAAGTGGGCCAGAATGGGACCTTGGCCTCTCAAATGACCCAAGGCGGTGGAGCAGCAGCACCCGCCCCCACACACTACTGTAGCTGGGCCAGCGGGTTTTTTAAACTATCACATAATTTGTGTTTCCATTCAACTTCAGATACTGCCATTTTTTACAACAAAGCAGGCTTTGGTGGGTAGCAGTCTCCATGAGAAGCAATGGTGATATTGCACGTAGTCCCAAAGCAGCTCAGAAGTAAGCCAGGTGTATTATTTCCCCATTCCAAGAAGTCGTGAATGAATGAGTCAGTATTTGTTTTCCTTCTACGCTAGTAGACTACTTCCTTTTGGAAACTCTGCAGCCCCAAAGCCATCTTCTTCAGGTCATAAGTCTCCTCTAGGGCCATGGAGTCACACTTCAAACCTAGATACTGTCTTCAGGGGGCCAGCAGGTGGCATGACGTTGGACTCCCACATGGCTAACTGTGGTTCAGTTACTGGATCTGGAGGCTTGAGAATCACACTGTGCCCACAATCCTGAGATGAGAATGGAGAAGGAATTACAGCATGGTCATCCCTCCAGGGATGATTTCTCATTTTTCCTCTACTGTTTCTCTCCAGTGAGTACACATACCTTATAGCAAAAACCTAAAATTAAAAAAAAAAAAAAAGACTGCATTCAGTGTCTGGGGACATATAAATCTAACAACCATGCTAGGTTAGGACACTAAGCATTTGTTTAAAGTTAAATACTCCAAAACTTTATAGGTTGTGAAATGCCATATCCACGGCATTGTGATTCAGAAATTATGAGTAAAATTTTGCAACATTAAAACCAATTTATTGGGACCAGAAGGTGGCATGGAGGTTAAGGTGCTGGATCCCACATGGCCAACTATGCAGTCTGATTCCTAAGTCCTAGACCCAGCAATTTGAAAATCATACTAGGTGTGCATATATGCATGTACAAAATCCTGAGAGGAAAAGGAACTGTAGTATGGCTATCCCCCCTGGGGGTGATTTCTCACTTTCCTTCTCTCTCTCTTTCTCTCTCTCTTTCATTCTCTCTGTTTCTGGCAAGTGCACACATCCTATCACTAAAACTCAAGAAAGAGAAAAAAAAGAGGTACCAGGAGTTGGTGTCATGGCTATGTCGCTGAACTCCCTTGTAGTCGACTGTGGTTTAAGTCCCAGATCTGGTGGCTTAAACACACCCCGGGCACGTATGTGTGGGTGCCCAAGATCCTGAGACAAGAATGGAGGAGGGGGGATTGTGGTGTGGCCATCCCCCCCAGGGGAGTGACTTCTTTCTTTCTGTCTGTTTTTTTCTGGCAAGTGCACACACCCTATAGCAAAAACCTCTGCAAAAAGAGAAAAAAAGAGAAAAAAATAACAAAAATATTTACTTAGTTTAACTGATTAAAGTTTAAAGATTTTTGTTTCTTGGGACCAGCAGTTAGCGTAATGACTATGTCACTGGACTCCCATGTAGTCGACCGCGGTTCGAGTCCCGGACCCGGTGGCTTAATCTCACCCCGGGTGCGTGTGCATGCGTGCCCAAGATCCCGAGAGGAGAATGGAGGAGAAGGGATTGCGGCGTGGCCATCCCCCCTAGGGGGTGATTTTCTGCTTTCTGTCTCTCTCTGTCTGTCTGGTGAGCACACGCACCCTATAGCAAAAACCTCTCTAAAAAAAGAAAAAAAAAGATTTTTGTTTCTTTTTCTGAATAATTAATTAGTATGGACTTGGTGATCCTAATGAATTGGTGAGTGATCAGGAGTTAGAAGTTATATGTAAGACTCACTTTTGTAATTTTAAGCTCCAAATGCCCCTGTTTCTCACTGAGTTTCCCATATGCACCCAGGGCAATATTTGAAGCATTGCCATTTCTCTATCCTTTGGGAACTTCTCATTTAAATAAGTTCATTACTGCTTATGTAGTTGTACTAATTTAAAGAATACCCACTAATGATCTGAGAAACATCTTTAGATATATTTTGTATGGCTTAATTATTTTTTATTAAAGAATTATCTTATTGAACTTTATTTATTTTTAAATTTTGACCAGAGAGGGACAGATAAAAATGTGTGTGTGTGTGTATGAGAGAGAGAGAGAGACAGAGACAGAGAGAGAGAGAGAGAGAATGAGAATGAGGATGAGAAAGTAAGTTACCAGGTCCGGAACTCAAACTCCAGTTAGCTATGTGAGAGTCCAATGCCCTTAACCATCACACCACTTGCTGGTTCCCGTGTGGCTTAATTTTTTACTCTGTATGTTTCAAAATTTTTAAAGAATGTTTGAGAAGAAAATATAGTTATTTGAAACAAATATGCCAATGATAAAAAAACAAGGAAAAGGACTTACTGTAATTCATGAAAACACTGGAATCCCCCCAAATCTATGTAGGGTAAACACATGAACAACATTGAGCAGGAATAATTGAAACCATAATTGTTAATTCATTATATATGGTCTTGGGTGGGATAGACCTTCTGCTAGAAGACCTAAATTTGATGTATTCATATAATTGACAAAGTCAGAAAAGGCAATTCTTTGTTTAAACTCACATGACTCCACATGAAGCACACAAGGTGAGCCATTCCAGAAATCTTCCTTAACCCACTCTAAGATATGATTTTAATATGTAGGCAATGATAGTAAAGTGTCTCCTACATTTAAACTCCGATAAAAAATATGTGATACCAAAAGCCCTAAAAATAATAATCACAAGCTAGTTTAATGGTAAACAACAGAGCATAGAGCCCCAGAATTACAAAATGCAGAACATTTCTGAGTGATTAATGTAAGTTTTTGGACCTCTTGGGAGATGTATTATTGTGATGGAGGTGACTTTTATACCTAGATATTCTACCCTGTGATCATCCAGTTCTCACTTCCCTGATTCAACAAGCAATCACAGAGAACAAAATGAACAGGCCTTTAAAAGTCCTCCAGTTAGCTCTGCCATCTTATTTTTTGGTATGATTTTCTGAATTTATATTTTATACTATCATTCACACATAACCCACAAATCTATCAAATGTCATCTCACAGGCCAGGCATTCTCTAAGCCTTCGGGATGGTACCAAAGGTGAAGAGCAATGTCCTTCCTTCAAGAAGCTCAACCTTTGTGAAAGAGACAAATATTACATAACCCAATATGATATGCTGTGAAAGGGCCATGGGAGCACAGAGAGAAAGGAAAAGATAAACTCTATTTGAGAAGTGGTGAAGGAAGGATTGCAGAGGAAGCAAACTACCATTGGGTTTTGAAGGATGAATTAGCGTTTGCAAGGAGAGAACCAAGGAAAAGCAAAGAGTTTGAGAAGCCAGATCATCTAGGACAAGGGGAAGTTTTGTGTGATCAGAGCGATTTTGAAAGATGCATGGGCTTGGTGGGAAGAGTCAGTTGGCCTCCTTTGTACCATGTGAAGGGCTTGGGGTATCTTTCTGATGAAAAACTGGTGTCTATTTTTCTTTAGGGAGAAACATAATCTATTTGAATTTTTGAAAGATAAAATCTGGAGAGTACGTGGGAAGAAGTTAGTTAAGTGATACTTGCCTAAAGGAAACCATCTCTCATGTGAGAGATGATAAGGAGCTGAATCAAGTCAATTAGAGTCGGGAACCAAAAGAGGATTAATGAATTAGGTGTATGAGTCAGCTTCCTAGAGCTCAATCAGATGTAGATTAATTATAAAACTGATGATCAAATTTGTTATCTCTGGTGATTACCTAAATGTGTGTCAGTTCCAAAAACAGTCCTAATTAGAAGTCCCAGTTGGCATTCTCCATAAACAGGTAGAAAAGAACAATGCTAACATCATCTTAATTTATTTTTAATTTATTGCTGTAAAACATGTGCACTTGCTCGAGAGGGACAAAGATATAAAAGGAAAGTGAGAAAGTACCATTCAGGAGGAACAGCCACATTGCAATTCCCTCTCTTGTCTCTTCAGGATTTTGGTCATGCATACACATGTGTCCAGCATGTCTCTCAAGTCTGCAGGTCTAAGACCTGAACTGCAGAGTGGGCTGTGTGAGATCCAGTTGCCTTAACCAGCACACTACCAGCTGGCCCACTAAAGCAAGCTTCTAATTTGGATCTCAGTTCATTTTCAAGTAAACTGGGCCATTACTCTTGTAAAATAGTTGTTTCTTCATTTTCTCTATATACCTTACTTTTATGAAGCATGCTTGCTATCTCCAATTCTGTGAAATTCAAGCTGCTATTAAAACTGTGTCCAAGTAAAAGGCTGGCACTGTTAGAATTTGAAAATGGCGGACTTCACTCATGGGGGACCTTTAGCACAATGGAACTGATAGTCTCAGTACTATGCATTTGCCAAAACCTTTGGAAGGTACACCAGGAAGAGTAATCTTCATCGTTTATAGGTTAAAATAAAATCAACTGGCATCTTGGGAGAACTCTGAGGATTATAAAAACCTAGACTGTGACAAATTAACTGTATGATAAATATATGACATAAATTCACTGCAAGAGTGGGAGGAAAATGGAGTTGAGACAGAAGATACTGGAAAACTGTTTTGATTAGATACTGTATAGCTAAAGACAAAACAATTATTTATAAACATAGTACACTAGCTAGTAAATTATCCTGTCCAGATCAAAGGGTCTTTTTTTTTTTTTTT
>NW_006198133.1:937355-944537 GCF_000334495.1 Tupaia belangeri chinensis
GGGGGGGGATGGCCACGCCGCAATCCCTTCTCCTCCATTCTCCTCTCAGGATCTTGGGCACACATGCACACGCGCCCGGCGTGAGTTTTAAGCCACCAGGTCCGGGATGCGAACTGCGGTCGACTACGTGGGAGTCCAGCGACATAGTCATTATGCTAGCTGCTGGTCCCAAGATCAAAGGGTCTTAATACTTCACTTGCCTAGTCAGGATGAATCAAGAAACAAATACATTGAAGACAATGAGAACAGAATTTCTCACTTCCAGAGAAAGAAGTTACAAATAAACTGGAGATGACAGGGATGGCTAAAATGAACCCCGTGGTGCTGCATTAGAGTTGGAGATGTCTGATTAAACCATATTTGGTTTAATAAGCATGGAGATATATAATTATAATAAACCAATTTCTATAAAGGATAGATATATGTGTGTATAGGTTAGAAGACATACATTCTGGAGGGTGACACTCAGGAGCAACAGGCATATCGAATGCTCAGAATAAATCCTAGTGTTATTTAATTAATTAATTTATTTAAGAGAGAGATTTTTGCTAGGGGGTGTGTGTGCTCAGAGAGACAGAGAGAGACAGAGATAGAAAGTGAGAAAATGACCCCCGGGGGAGGATGGTGACACCACAATTTCTTCTTTTCCATTCTCCTCTTGGGATTTTGGGCATACACACACATATACTGAGCATGAGTTTTAAGCCAGGTTCAGTTCAGGACTGGAAGAGCAGTTTGCTATGTGAGAGTCCAGTGATATAAACTTTATGCCATCTGCTGGTCCCCCTAGTGTTACTTTTAAATTCATGAGAGTCATTTCATTCTCCAAGCTTAAAATAAATTGTAATCTGAACCATTGAAGCTGTAGGGTGCATGTACTCACTGAGGAGACAGAGGAAGACAGAGACAGAATGGAAGAAATCACCCCCTAGGGGGGATGGCCATGCCACAACCTCTACTCCATTCTCCTCTTGGAATCTGGGGCATGCATACACATGCGCCTGGCATGAGTTTCAAGCCACCAGATCTGGGACTTTAACTGTAGTCAGACACATGGGAGTCTAGCAACTTAACCACTATGCCACCTGATGGACCCTGAATATAAATTTTTAAAAGATGTTTGTCATGAGTTATCAGAGAAGATAAAGAATGCCAACTGTTGGGACCAGCACTTAGCATAATGGCTATGTCGCTGGACTCCCATGTAGCCAACCGCAGGTTGAGTCCTGGACCCAGTGGCTTAAACTCACGCTGGGCGCATCTGCATGTGTGCCCAAGATCCCAAGAGGAGAATGGAAGAGGAGAGATTGTGGCGTGGCAATGCTCCCTGGGGAGTGATTTCTCGCTTTCTGTCTCTCTCTCTCTCTCTGTCTGTCTGGCGAGCGCATGCACCCTATAGCAAAAACCTCTCCAAAAAAAAAAAAAAAAAGAATACTATCTATTTATATTTCTGATTTTGTAGTTGTAATTTTGTTTTCATTCCTTTTATAAATGGTTCCTCAAATTCTATAAGCTTCTACCTGGAACCCATCTCTACACATTTGAGAATACCTTTTTTTTTTTTTTTTGCCTACTTCCTAAAATATGAGTTTAGTTATTTGATAGTTTACTCATTAATATTTCACATTTGATTGTTACTATTCAAAAAGGATAGAATCATCATTATTAGTAAAAGTTGGTATTTATAACTAAGTGCTAGGCATTTTTCTATATGCATTATTATAATATTCATTTAATCTTTACAATGACCCTATAAGATAGATACTACTATTGTCTATACTTTACAAGCAAGAAAAATGCAGAAAGGTCAAGGTTTAATTTCACACACTAAGTATCAAACCTGGGACTTGAATTCAAGCTGTGTGGCTCTAGAGTCTGTGCACTTATTCCGTACTGCTTTATACAGGGCAGCTTTCAAAGAAATATGACACAAAGAAAGGTACTATGTATTAGAAAGCAAAACACAAATAATCATGTTTCATAAGTCAGAGCCACAAATAAACATGACTCGAATTGCACTCCATAAAATACAATATGCTTATTAAGCTTTAAGCTTTCATTATGAGCAAGAAAATATGGTCAGACTGATCACACAGAGCATCTGTAGGAAAGCAGCGTTTTCCTCAGACAAATTGTTTAAGCTAAATCTGAACAGTTAGTCATCCACATGACCTGACTACAAATTTGGGCCAGATGTTTACCACAGGGCACCTAAAGGACACTCTCCCTTAAAACATCACTGCTTATATGTGCTCTATGAAAGTGTAATTATATTGGGGTAGCAGGTGGTGAAGTGGTTAAGGTGCTGGACTCTCATATGGTCAAACATGGTTCAAATCCCAGACCTTGTGGCTTATTTCACGCTCTCTCTCTCTCTCTTTGTCTCTCTGGTGAGTGCATATGCTCTCTAGGAAATAAAAAAATAAATAAAATTAAATAAAGATAATTTAAAAAATTGATTATAAACTACTAGTATGCCAAAGTGATGGAGTAACATATATAAGATTATTGTCCCTACTTCAGAAACTGAAAACTTAACCAGTGTTTTAGTCAAACAAAATGCAACTTTATCTTTCTCCATATTCTTAAACTTTATTGAAAGGGCCAATAATATTTCTTGGTGCTAATAAAAAACTGACAGTTACATAAACTTTAATTGAATTTTAGGTAATAGTCATTTTACTCACGAACAGTGACTCAGTTCATTGACTTGTGTTTTCAGGTCTGTGAAATAATAAAAACTCTGAAGTTGATTTAATAGCAAATCATCTTCCTTTGCTCACTTTGGGTTAGCCTTCGGCTAGTTGGCTGTTACCCTATCTTTTGCACTGTATTGCAAGCTACTTTGTATTGTCTGGTTTGGAGGTCATGTAGTGCTTTCTCCCCTGGAATGCTTTCTGAGGCTTCTCCGTGGTTCAATGTTAGCGCCTTCACTTGCACTTCCATTTATCTAGCCAGAAGTATCTATTTGGGTAGTCACTTTCCACTCCTTCCACAGCCCTTGGTGGTTTGGTGTTCACCTCCAGCTTCCTGAAGCTTGGATCATCTGCTTCTCTGGGAGGATCTGTTAGGTCCCAGCTCTGAGCCTAATCGTAACTCAAATCTGAGTGCTGTGCTGAAACTCTCTTCTGGGCCCCCATCCTTGCCATGGAAAACTGTCCTTTGCTGACATTCTGGTTATCTATTGTTGCATATAAACTGCACCATAAGTGTCTCGACCCACGGGGGGACAGCCGAACAGGTTTCCTGAGTGAAGGAGTGAGAGCCGGGACAAGCGGCGTAGTGTTATAGCACGGAGATGACAGTGTTGTCCGTTTATTGTGGGCAGCACGGTACAGCACAGAGACGATGCAGTGTCGCGTCATCTACTGTGAGCAGCACGGAGACGACGCAGTGTCACAGCTCTTCAGGGTCGCGTCGTCTACTGTGAGCAGCACGGAGACAACGCAGTGTTATAGATCTTCAGGGTCTCCCAGGTCGTCTGGAGAAGATGCAGTGTCAGCTCTTCAGGATCTTCAGGGTCGTCTGGAGACTGTGCGGTGTTTCAGCTCTTCAGGCTCTTCAGTTGTCGTCTTCCTGGTCGTCGTCGTCGTCTCGCTCGTCTGTGTCGTCTTCTCGGTCGTCTGTGTCGTCGGGCTACTGTGGGCCAGGCATCATGGTTATATACACTCTGGTGGGTTGTAAACGGTGGTCCCTCACGCTGGGTTATGATTGTTTGCTTTTGGACCAATCATGAGGTGCCAGATATGCAAATTTGAGGGATTCTAGTGGCCAATCAGAGCAAGGTTTCGAAGGTCAGGTTTTTGGAAGGGAACCAATCATGGTAATTGTTTGCTCTCTGAGAAACCTCTGCAGACTCGCTGGTGTGCAGCCTCCCACACATAAGTTAGAGGCTATAATGTGTGTATGCTTGCTGGAGAGAAACAGAGAGAAAGGGAAAGTGAGAAATCATCCCCTGGGTGGGGAGAGATAGCCATTTTACAATCCCTTCTCCATTCTCTTTTTGGGATTTTGGGCACACACACACACATGTATCTGGCGTGTTTCTCAAGCTCACAGGTCTAGGGCTCAAGCCATCAAGTTGGCCATGTAAAATCCAGCCACTGTAACAACCACACCCATGGCTGGTTCAGGATATGTCATGATTTTGTGCACCAGGAATTCGGGCAAGACTCTACTGGGAATTTCTCATATCCCACAGGCATTAGTGGTATCCATTGAGGACAGCATGGTTTTGAGTGTCTAAGAGGTCAATGTCTGCTGCTCTTGTTAGGATTGGCTATAGTGTTGGCTATTATTCAGAGTGGACACTAACCTTCTCCAGCCTAGCAGCCTCAGGACAGTTGGACTACTGACATGGCAGCTTAGAGTTCTCAGAGTGTGTTCTGAAAGAGAAGTAGACCAGTGCCCTTATTATTTTCTTCCTTTTCTGGGATACCAATTATCTGGATGTTGGGGCTCTTGATGGTATCCAGTATTTCTAGTATATTAATTACCCTCATTTTTGTTGTTTTCTCAATCTTTTTTATACTTTGTTTTACGTCAGAGGTTTTGTCTGCACTGCAGAATTTCCAGTGCATTTCATTGTCATCACAGTCACAGAGTAAAGAGAACAAAGTATAGCCCTTACCTCTTGATAGATGACTGGTCAGAAATTGGTGAATAAGGCCAGCAAGTGGCATAGTGGTTAAGATGCTGGAATCCCACATGGCCAACCACAGTTTGCGTCTCAGACTCAGTGGCTGGCAAATAATGCTGGGGGTGAGGCTGCCTGTGGCTCATCCCCCTGCCACTTGCCTTTAGACTTCAGGTTTGTGTCTTGGGACTTTAACATGAACTTACACTCCTCCCCACCCTATCCAGAGACTGGTTCAAGCTAGCAGCACTGCCAGATGCCGGGCTGCCTACGGCTGCAGGCCCTAACAGCCAGGCCCTGTAGCTTATTGCCCACCCTACCCCTACACTCACACACACACTCACCTTTGGAATCTCAGGACTTTGGTGTTTTGGATAGTGATCTTTTCTTTGTTCTTGAGGTGAAGCTCAGCAGCTCAGTTGGAGGTGCGCCTGTTCTTTAGAAACAGGAAGGACTTCGGGCCACATAGGAACAGTGACAACACTGCAGGGTTCTGGTAAGCAACAGGAAGGCAGAGAAGAGAGATCACCAATTTTCTACTCCTGCACACCTTTGAATGCTCAGAGATACCACAGATAATTCAGGAAGGAACAGTATAGATCACCAGATAACTAGGAACAATCACAGAGGAACAAGAAATATGAGCAATCAACAAATTGTCTCTCTCATTGTCTCTCCCTCAAGGGACAATATCAATTCCACATCACACACAGATAACGCAAGGGAAGTCATAGATGTGTCTGATAAGCGATTCAGAATTTTTTGATTTTTATTTTTTGGAGAGGTTTTTGCTATAGGGCACGTGTGTTCACCAGAAAGACAGAGAGAGACAGAGAGACATAAAGTGAGAAATCACCCCCCAAGGGTGATGACTATGCCCCACTCCCTTCTCCTCCATTCTCCTCTCTGGATCTTGGGCATGCAAGCAAACGCGCCCAGCATGAGATTTTTTAAGCCACCAGGCCCCAGACCCAGTGGACTCCCACGTAGTTGACCGCAGTTCATGTCCCGGATCCGGTGGCTTAAAACTCACACCGGGTGCGTGTGCGTGCGTGCCCAAGATCCCAAGAGGAGAATAGAGGAGAAGGGATTGTGGCGTGACCATCCCCCCTGGGGGGTGATTTTGTTAATAGATGGAAAAGTGTTGAGCTGCGTTGTGAAATCCTTGGTTCTTTGGGTCCAGATCACTAAAATTAGAGATCTGTCCCTAGGCGCAAAATGAAACCACAATCATGAATGAAGTAGATAGAAAAGAAAGTTTAATAGAAAAGAAAGGAAAGAAAGGAAGTACACCCAAGAGGTTTTTGGGCGGGCGGATTGCCAAGTGGCAACCACGCTTGATACTGGTCAACCGTTCTTATTACTAGAGGTCATGAATATTCATTAGTGGGCGGCCCCTTATGCTGCCTATGTTCTTCCTTTAAATTTGAATCCACACGTTCTCTCCTGCACCTGCGCACCTTCCTCACAGGCAAAGTGAGGAATTTGGTCACCTAATTACGTACGCCCAGTGCTAGTCAGGTGTTAGATCGTCCAGTTAGTCTATTGTATTAATGACCAAATGAGTGCTTGGGTCCTTTGGAAAAAAATCTACGAACTATCCCTGTATGCTTCCCTCAAGCCTCAAGGAATTAATATGGCAAATTGCCTCACCCTCCTGGCACCTGAAGCTAGGTGAGCCTTTCGCTTTTCTCTTAGGGCTGCCCGCTCATGGCTAACTAACTGCCTACCACATTTCCCCCTCAAGGACTTGAGACCTTGAAATCATGCAGGAAAAATGGACCGAAGGTCTCTTGTTCTGTAGTTTCTTCCAGCTGACAAATGGGTCGAAGAGAGGGGAGTCAGAGCCTCAGTCCTTGCTCTCTGTCAGGCTAGCCCCAAGATTAGATGGAGACTTCAGAGGTGTCCTCATATGAATCGTGGAAGGTTATAGCGGCTGCATCTAGAGGGGATAGGTTAACATGATTAGGTATTGGTTGATATTGGTGTAACATAAAAATAGATTGTATTCGGTTGGCAACAAGTTTAGTAAGGGCTTGCAACAATGGAGGGCCAAAGCTTATGATTAAGATGATCATTACAACCGGCCCTACTAGTGACAACAAGAGACTTAAAAGCCAGTTTGTATTGTTCCATGAGGAAAATCCTAATTTTTCGATTTTTGTGGCTTTTCCAAGAAGATTTTTAATAACTTGTTGAACTAAGCCAGATTGATTAACGTAAAAACAACATTCTTCTTTTAAGTATGTACAAGTTCCCCCTTCTCCTGCAGTGAGAAAATCTAGGCTCTGCGGTTTTGTAAAACACCTGCCAAGGAATCTAACTGTTCCCGTTTCCTTGTTAGGCTTTCTGCTGTAACTCTGAAAGCTTCAGCTGTTTCAGCAGACAACCGCTGTTACAGTACGAGAGAGCTACTGCCAGTAGCCATACCCCCTATAACAATAAGAGCACCAAAAGCGATGCTCAAGGGAATTAGGGGTCCTGTTCTTTTGGATAGTCTATCATTTGTTCTGAGGGGAATTGGCAAGGAGGCATTTCCCCATGCC
>NW_006198133.1:946186-951530 GCF_000334495.1 Tupaia belangeri chinensis
ACTAACAGATATTTAATTCCTTTGGATGGAGGCATTTGAGTAAAATCAATCTGCCAATCCTCTCCAGGGTAGGTTCCTCTTCATTGAATTGGAGGAGCCAATCGAGGAGGGATGTTTCCTTTTGGATTATTTACTGAGCATAATACACACGCTTGGCAAATTTGTCTAATAACCTTGGATAAGCTCTTACCTACAAATATAGAATTGCAGAGGTGGAGTGAAGAATCCCTTCCAAAATGACAAGAGTCATGTAGTCCCTTTAAAATGATCCATTGTTGGGCCATAGGGAGATGAAGCTTAGTTCCATTTGAAAACCAACCATCTGGGCCTTTAACATAACCATGCTGAATTGCCCACTCTGCTTCAGCTGGAGTGTATTTTGGAGTGGGTAAAGGATGTGATAGGCTAGGGATGAGTGCTTCCAGAACAGGAGGAGGAAGCTAGGAAGCAGACTTAACAGCCTTATCTGCTAGGTGATTCCCTCGGCTAACTTCATCTGTCCCTTTTTGATGTCCTCGACAATGTACTACAGCTACTTCAAGAGGAAAATATACAGCCTCCAAAAGCTCTAAAATTTGGGATCCATACTTAATAGGGGAATTCCTGGCATTTAACAATCCCCTTTCCCTCCAAATTGCTGCATGAGCATGTATGATCAAGAAGGCATATTTAGAATCCGTATATATAGTGGCTCTCTTTCCTTTTGCGAGGGTCAAAGCCCTAGCAAGAGCAATCAACTCAGCCAATTGGGAAGAAGTCCCAGGAGGCAAGGGTTTAGCCTCTATAATACTTTCAAGAGAAACTATAGCATAGCCAGCCTGTTTAATTTCCTTTGATACTGAACTACTGCCATCTGTAAACCAGGTTATATCTGAGTGGGGAAGCAGCTGGTCTTGCAGATCTGGCCTGCTCGCAAAAACCTCGTCAATTATTTGAAGGCACTTATGAATAGGCATCTCCTCTGCAGGCAATGGAAGAAGAGGCGCTGGATTTAAAATCGCACAGGTTTTAAGCCTGATCTCAGGATGTTCCAAAAGGATGAACTGATACTTAAGTACACGGTTATCAGAAAGCCAAATAGGCCCCTTAGATTCTAGAATTTTGGAGGCTTGATGAGGAGTGCTCACCTGTAGGAGCTGCCCTGCAGTCCATTTAAGAGATTCTTCAGCAAGTAAGGCTGTGGCAGCTACTGCTCTAAGGCAACTTGGCCATCCCTTAGCCACTTGGTCCAATTTCTTGGACAGATATGCAACTGGTCTAGAAACAGGGCCTATATGCTGAGTTAAAACTCCCAATGCAATTCCTTGTTTCTCCATTACAAAGAGTTGAAATGGCTGGTCTGGACGAGGGAGTCCTAATGCAGGCGCCCTTATAAGAGCTTCTTTCAAAGCCTTAAAGGCAGCTTTCTGTCAGGGCTCCCAGAGAATGGGTTCTCCCTCGATTTCACCCTTCAAGACCTCATATAAGGGTTGGGCTATGTATCCATAACCAGGTATCCATATCCGATAATACACTGTAAGCCCCAAGAATGCCTAGAGTTGGCGGTGAGTCTGGGGTTCAGGTATCTGTAAAATGGCTTGAACTTGTTCAGGGGATAATTTTCTTTGTCCTTTTGAGACCAGGAGTCCCAGATATTTAACTTCTGTTTGTATAAGCTGGGCCTTAGCCCGAGAGGCTTTATAGCCTCAGTCAGCCAAAAAATTTAAAGTATCCACCAGATGTTTTCTTGCTAGCTCTTTGGTGGGGGAGCAAATAAGAAGGTCATCTACATACCGGATAAGTTTTCCCTCTCTTAAGTTTAGGTCCCCCAGGTCTCTAGCTAAAGCCTGACCAAAAAGACAAGCACTGCCACCATAACCCTGAGGGGGCATTCCCCATGGTAATTGTTGAGGTACTCCCTTCCCTTTCCATTCAAAAGCAAACAAGAATTGGGAATCTTCATCTATTGGAATGCAAAAGAAAGCATCCTTAAGATCTAAAACTGAAAACCAATGTGAATCTGGGGGCACCTCTCCCAGAATAGCATAAGGGTTTGGCACCGTAGGGTCAATGGGAATAACTGCCTCACTTATAGCTCGGAGGTCCTGGACTAGGCGACATTGTCCAGGGGGCTTTTTCACTGCTAGAATGGGAGAGTTACAGGGTGACTCACAGGGAGGTTAAAAGGCCAGCCTGTAGGAGCCTGGTAATGATTAGTTGAAGCCTTTGAATGACCTCAGGTTTAAGCAGGTATTGTTCTTTATGTGGGAAGGTATTAGGATCCTTAAGCCTAATTTTAACAGGGATAGCTGTTTTTGCCCTTCCTGCTGTGTCTATCGCCCAGACTTCTGGATTGATGTCCTGAATGAGGTCGTTTTGTTGACATACTTTAGTATCAGGGTCTAACAACAGCAGGGGTTAAAACGCCAGCCTGTAGGAATCCGGTAATTATTGGCTGAAGCCCTTGAATGGCCTCAGGTTTAAGTGGGTATTGTTTTTTATGTGGGAAGGTATTAGGCTCCTGAAGCCTAATTTTAACAGGGATAGCTGTTTTTGGCCTTCCGGGTGTATCTATTGCCAAGACTTCTGGACTGACTCCCTGAATTAGGTTGTCTTGTTGACATACTTCAGGATCAGGATCCAGTAACAGTCCCAAAAAGGCAGAGGTGCTAGGTCTCAATGTTAATTGAGCACCCAACTTACTGAGGATATCCCTTCCCGTAAGGGGAGTAGGGCACTGAGATACAATTAAAAATTGATGGGAGAAAATTATGTCCTCCCAAGTACAGCAAAGAGCTGGGGTTAGAGGGCAATGAGTAAGTTTACCTGATACTCCTATTATGAGACGAGAGTGAGAGGAGGGGGCTCCAGCATAAGCGGTAAGTATAGAATAGGCAGCTCCCCCGTCAATGTCCTACCTGCCACGTCCAGGGTCGCCCTGGGCTCCGATCCATGATGTTGAAGACCGTCGTGGGAGCCAACTGGAGCAGAGGGCATCCTCAGCGGAGGGCATCCTCATTGGAGGGCCACTGTTGAGGCCTCTTCAGGGTCTGACCCAGGAATCCTGGAACTCCTAGGGCAGTCCCTGGCCCAGTGGCCTGGTTGGACATACCTGGGGCAAGATTTTTGTGGAGGCTTTATTAGATAGCAGTTGTTCTTATGTCCAGCCTTCTGACAGTGATCGCAGGTTACTAGGGATTTCCTAGGGTGACCAGGAGGTGACTTTTGCCCAGCCAAAGCAGCAATTAATTGAGCCTGCCTGTTTTCCTTCTGCTTTTCCTTTGCCTTAGCCCTATCTTCTTCCTCTAGGTCTCGACTGTAAAAGACTGAAGAGGCCACCTTCAAAAGTTCTGCTGAGGGGGCGCTAGGTCCTAAGGATAGTTTTTGTAGCTTTCTACGGATATCTGGAGCTGCTTGGTTGATAAATTTATCATTAAAAAGCAGCCTTCCCTCTTCTGAATCGGGGTCAATAGTTGTATATTTAATTAGAGCCTCCTTTAAATGCTCAAAGAAGGTTATAGGATTTTCCTGAGAACCTTGATTAATTGTAGCTAATTTGTTATAGTTTATAGGTTTTACTCTGCTTGCCTTTAGGCCTTCTGTAAGACATAAGAGCATATGATCTCTTTGCCAAATTCCTTCTGGGGAATTGTAGTTCCAGTTGGGATCTGCAGCTGGGACTGCTATATTTCCTATAGGGCAATTCGTATTTACTCTGTGTAATGAGTCTCCAAACTGGATTGCAGCTTCCCCAATTTTATCCCTTTCAGTTTTGGTAAGTGTTTGGTTGAAAATGATAAATAAATCTCTCCATGTCAAGGAAAAGGATAAGGCCACCCTATGAAACCCCTCCAAATACTTTTCAGGATCCTCTGAAAAACTTCCAAGGTTCTTTTGTATTTGACGGAGATCACTCATGGTAAATGGAACATGAATTCTCACGGGGTTTCCATTCGGACCGGCCACTTCCTGAAGTGGGCAAACGGGTTCTGGAGATTTAAGCTGATCTGGGTATGGAGGACTCAAGTAAGCCTTGAGAGATTACTCAAGTAAATGGAACATGAATTTTCATGGGGTTTCCATTTAGACCGGCCACTTCCTGCAGTGGGCAAATGGGTTCTGGAGACTTAAGGTGACCTGGTTATGGAGGGAGAAAGCTTGGGGTTAAAGTTTTAAGTTCAGGTTCTAAGTCCTGTTTTACCATTTCTGGGAAAGGTGAGGAAGGATCATCTTTGACGGGTGGAGAAGCTGGTGATATACAGTCCAGACAAACCTTTGGGTTAGATCTGAGGGCCAGAAAAGCCTGAATGTATGGCAACTCAGTCCACATTCCCTGGTTCCTACATAGATTATGTAATTGGAGAATGGAATGATAATCTAAGGTCTCATTTCCTAGCCAAGTTATTCCCTCTGGCAACTTGTATTGTGGCCATGCAGTATTACAAAGGAAAATGAGCCTCCTCCTCTTGAGAGATTGAGGGTCAAATTGATCCCAGTGAGAGGATATGCCCCAGTGGGGAGTCTCTGGGAATCGAAGAATGATTTCCCATCTAGAAGGAGGGAAGAAAGAAAGAAAGGAAAGGAAGAAAAAAGAAAGGAAAGAAAGAGAGAATTTACAGGCATGCCTAGAAAGGTCCGAGGCGTCCCTGCAAAACCAATCTAGGTAACAACGCTCCAGCGGTTTGCGCTAGCCCCGCCTAGAGTGAAGAGAATGGAGGGAGATGTCTCTCCCCCAGACCCCCGGAGTTAGTGCACCTATCCGAGGGCCCGTAAGCCTCTAAATATTTTGTCCCAAAACTTGGGACCATTTCCGAGAGTTCCTCTGAGAGCATTCCCAACCTTCTCTCTGGGTAATTTGAAAGGAGAAGTCAAAACCTATTTTCAGTGTCATGTGAGACTCGTCAGAGGTCAAAAACTCTTCCTTGTACTCACTAATATGAAAAAGCATTTAAAGAGGCAAAATGCCGTGTACAAAAAAAATGAATTAATGATAAGGGAAAAATTTGGGAAAGCTCTTGTCAACAAATTCCATACCCAAAATTTATAAATCTGAAAAAGTAAAGGGGAAGAAAGGAGATGAAGTACCCAGGGCTCCAAAAATCCAAGACCCAGAAGAAAAAGTGACCAGAAGTTAGATCTGGAGACTGTAGAGAACCCGGCAAAGCATAGCATAGTTTATACTCACAGACCTCGTCTAATGTTCGGGGGGAAGATTTGGTGGTTGCAGCGGGGAGAGAGAGAGAGCGGTTTCGAAGGTATGATCTGAATCACCGCGACATTTATGTTAACGGATGGAAAAGTGTTTAGCTGCGCTGTGAAATCCTTGGTTCTTTGGGTCCAGATCACTAAAATTAGAGATCTGTCC
>NW_006198133.1:953430-982921 GCF_000334495.1 Tupaia belangeri chinensis
CCTCATTGGAGGGCCACTGTTGAGGCCTCTTCAGAGTCTGACCTGGGGGTCCCAGAACTCCTGTAGCTTTCTGCGTATATTTGGAGCTGCCTGGTTGATAAATTTATCATTAAGAAGCAGCTTTCCCTCTTCTGAATTGGGGTCAAAGTTGTATACTTAATAAGAGCCCCCTTTAAATGCTCAAAGAAGACTGTGGGATTTTCTGGAGACCCTTGATCAATTGTGGCCAATTTGTTATAGTTTACAGGTTTTACTCTACTTGCCTTTAGGCCTTCTATGAGACATAAGAACATATGATCTCTTTGCCAAATCCCTTCTGGGGAGTTGTAGTTCCAGTTGGGATCTGCAGTTGGGACTGCTATATTTCCTATAGGATAAGTCGTATTTACTCTGTGTAATGAGTCCCCAGACTGGATAGCAATTTCTCCAATTTTATCCTTTTCAGTTTTAGTAAGTGCTTGGTTGAAAATGATAGATAAATCTCTCCACATTAAGGAAAAGGATAGGCCACCCTACGAAATCCTCCAAATACTTATTAGGATCCTCTGAAAAACTTTCAAAGTCCTTTTGTATTTGACAGAGATTACTCAAGTAAGCCTTGAGAGATTACTCAAGTAAATGGAACATGAATTTTCATGGGGTTTCCATTTAGACCGGCCACTTCCTGCAGTGGGCAAATGGGTTCTGGAGACTTAAGGTGACCTGGTTATGGAGGGAGAAAGCTTGGGGTTAAAGTTTTAAGTTCAGGTTCTAAGTCCTGTTTTACCATTTCTGGGAAAGGTGAGGAAGGATCATCTTTGACGGGTGGAGAAGCTGGTGATATACAGTCCAGACAAACCTTTGGGTTAGATCTGAGGGCCAGAAAAGCCTGAATGTATGGCAACTCAGTCCACATTCCCTGGTTCCTACATAGATTATGTAATTGGAGAATGGAATGATAATCTAAGGTCTCATTTCCTAGCCAAGTTATTCCCTCTGGCAACTTGTATTGTGGCCATGCAGTATTACAAAGGAAAATGAGCCTCCTCCTCTTGAGAGATTGAGGGTCAAATTGATCCCAGTGAGAGGATATGCCCCAGTGGGGAGTCTCTGGGAATCGAAGAATGATTTCCCATCTAGAAGGAGGGAAGAAAGAAAGAAAGGAAAGGAAGAAAAAAGAAAGGAAAGAAAGAGAGAATTTACAGGCATGCCTAGAAAGGTCCGAGGCGTCCCTAACAACGCTCCAGCGGTTTGCGCTAGCCCCGCCTAGAGTGAAGAGAATGGAGGGAGACGTCTCTCCCCCAGACCCCCGGAGTTAGTGCACCTATCCGAGGGCCCGTAAGCCTCTAAATATTTTGTCCCAAAACTTGGGACCATTTCCGAGAGTTCCTCTGAGAGCATTCCCAACCTTCTCTCTGGGTAATTTGAAAGGAGAAGTCAAAACCTATTTTCAGTGTCATGTGAGACTCGTCAGAGGTCAAAAACTCTTCCTTGTACTCACTAATATGAAAAAGCATTTAAAGAGGCAAAATGCCGTGTACAAAAAAAATGAATTAATGATAAGGGAAAAATTTGGGAAAGCTCTTGTCAACAAATTCCATACCCAAAATTTATAAATCTGAAAAAGTAAAGGGGAAGAAAGGAGATGAAGTACCCAGGGCTCCAAAAATCCAAGACCCAGAAGAAAAAGTGACCAGAAGTTAGATCTGGAGACTGTAGAGAACCCGGCAAAGCATAGCATAGTTTATACTCACAGACCTCGTCTAATGTTCGGGGGGAAGATTTGGTGGTTGCAGCGGGGAGAGAGAGAGAGCGGTTTCGAAGGTATGATCTGAATCACCGCGACATTTATGTTAACGGATGGAAAAGTGTTTAGCTGCGCTGTGAAATCCTTGGTTCTTTGGGTCCAGATCACTAAAATTAGAGATCTGTCCCTAGGCACAAAATGAAACCACAATCACGAATGAAGTAGATAGAAAAGAAAGTTTAATAGAAAGGAAAGGAAAGAAAGGAAGTACACCCCAGAGGCTTTTGGGTGGGCAGATTGCCAAGTGGCAACCACGCTTGATACTGGTCAACCGTTCTTATTACTTGAGGTCATGAATATTCATCAGTGGGCGGCCCCCTTACGCTGCCTATGTTCTTCCTTTAAATTTGAATCCACACGTTCTCTCCTGCACCTGCGCACCTTCCTCACAGGCAGAGTGAGGAATTTGGTCACCTAATTGTGTACGCCCAGAGTGAGCCAGGCTGCCCCAATTAGATTGCCCAATTAGATCGCCCAATTAGTCTATCGTATTAATGACCAAATGCTTGCTTGGGTCCTTTTGACAAAAGAAAAATCTATGAACTATCCCTGTATGCTTCCCTCAAGCCTCAAGGAATTAATATGGCAAATTGCCTCACCCTCCTGGCACCTGGAGCTAGGTGAGCCTTTTGCTTTTCTCTTAGGGCTGCCCTCTCATGGCTAACTAACTGCCTACCACAATTTCTCACTTTCTGTCTGTATGTCTCTGTCTGGTGAGCACACGCGCCCTATAGCGAAAATCTCAAAACAAACAAACAAACAAACAAACAAAACAGCATGGTATTGACACAAAAACAGGTGGGTCAATGGAATGGAATAAAGACCTCGGAAATAAACCCCAAAGCTTGCAGCCAATTGAGTTTTGACAAAGGATACCAGTCAATCCCCTGGGAAAAAGAAAACCTCTTTAGAAAATGGTGCTGGATAAACTGGGTATCCACCTGCAGAAAGATGAAACTGAATCCTCATCTTCACTATTAACAACAGTCAACTCAAAATAGATCAAAGATCTGAACCTAAGACCTCAAACTATAAAAATACTGGTGGCAAACCCTGGGAAACTCTGGGAGATATTGACGTAGGCAAAGACTTCTTAAATAATATTCCCAAAACACAGGCAATGATCCGTAAAATAGACAAGTGGCACAATATGAAACAAAGAACTTTCTTCATAACAAAGGACACAGTAATTAGTGTGACTAGACAACCCTCAGAATGGGAGAATATTTTTGTAAAATGTGCCTCAGACAAGGGATTGATAACAAGAATACACAGGGAACTCAGGTGGCTTACTCAGGAAAAAATTATTAACCCAATTAAAAGATGGGAAAATAAGGTGAACAAAAATCTTTCTAAAGAAGACATACAAGCAGCCAAGAAGTAGATTAGGAAATGCTCACTATCCCTCATCATAAGGGAGATGCAAATTAAAACCACGATGAGATACCACCTACCCCCTGTCAGAATGGCAAAGATTAAAAATACAAAAAGTGGTAAGTGTCATGTACATGTGGTGAAAGGGGAACTCTCCTACACTCTTGGTGGGAATGTAAACTGATTCAGCTACTGTGGAAAACAATATGCAGGTTCCTAAAAGATATACAAATAGAACTACCATTTGATCCAGCAATCCCACTTCTGGGTATCTACCCACAGGACAAGAGAATACTCAGTTGTTAAAGTACATGCACATCAACGTTTATTGCAGAATGATTCAAGTCCCTTAGACCTGGAACCAACTCAAATGTCCACAAACAGATGAATGGATGAAAAAGTATGGCACATGTACTCTGTGGAATACTATTCAGCCATAAAAAACAACGCCCTGACATTTGATAGAAAGTAGTCAGATAAAGAGAATCTATTGCTGAGTGATGCAAGCCAGGATATGAAAGAAAGATATTGTACGTATCCATTTAGTATACACTGACTATCCACACTTTATTGTAGAGATCGAAATATTGGAGGGCATGAAAGCAGTGAAAATAGTTATGGATGCTGAAGGCAGTGTGGGATGGGATTGGAGAAGGGAATAGTATAGAGAAGGATAGCAAGAGAGCAAACACAGAGGCATGACATTAGTGGGACACTGAAATGGTTCATTACCTGCTGATGACAGCATGTATAGTATTCTCAACTGAGAAGTATTTTATGTTGGGTAAATTCACTTTATGAGCCAAATGATATATAGTGATTAAATGCTTTTTAAAAAAATAAGACTAATAATAATAATCTGAAAAAAATGATGAAAAGCTATTTGATGATGATGATGTGGATAGTAATGTCTTTGTCTTGACTGATTTGCATGGTATTCCTGTTGGAAAAAGCAAAAAGCAATGTAATATGCTATAAAGATATATGTGATTCAATGTAATATAAGAAGGATTATGATAAAAATACATAAAATTTTAAAAAGAAAAAAATACACGTAGAGGCATACTAACACACACAAAAAGTATGTATCACACTAAAAACATTTTAAATAAAGAAATAAATAAATAGAAAGAAAATAATGCTGGGTGCATGTGTGTATGCCCAAAATCCAGGGATGAGAATGGAGGGAAATGGACTGCGGTGTGGCCATAGCCCATGGAGGGTGATTCGTCACTTTCCCTTAACTGTCTCTGTCTTTCTCAGGTGAGTACAGGAGCCCTATGGCAAAAACCTTTAAAAAAATGGATCGACAATGTGTGGCATATATACTCTATGGAATACTACTCAGTCATAAAAACAAGACCCTGACTTTTGACAGAAAGTGGATGAATATGGAAGACTTACTACTAAGGGAAGCAAGCCAGGCTATGAAGGAGAGACATCGTATGTCTCCACTTAATATATACTGACTGTCTGCACTCTATAGCCAAAACTGAATGACTAGAGGTTATGGAAACATAGAAAGTGATTATAGATACCAGATACAGTATGGGCAGAGGATAGGTGAAGGAGGAGAAAAGATATTAAGGAGAAAAATAGAGAGGCGAGGCATTCATGGGACAAAGAAATGGGTTATTATCTATTGAAGATAATGTGTATTCTCAACTGGACTGGTGAGAAATGTATTTATGTTGGAATATTCACTTTACAAGCTAAGTGACATATGTGATTGAATGTATAAAAGAAATTGAAATAAATATATTAAAAAAATAGTGATCAGCCCCTTGGTAGTAGCATGTGGGGTGGGGGGGGTGCAGATAGGGCTAATGAAAGATGAACTTTATTTGATTAAAACTGTGATTCAGCCCCAGCTTCATTAAACTCTTGAAAAAAAATCTACAAAACCAGCCACTGTTATTTTCAGACAGAAGAAAAAGCTTAAATTCTCTGAAGCATAAACAAAATAAAACAAAAAATATTCAAAAAAGAAAGAAAGAAAGAAAGAAAGAAAGAAAGAAAGAAAGAAAGAAAGAAAGAAAGAAAGAAATGATTGAACCCTTTTGGTGACTATACGCCGAAGAAACCCTGAGATTGCCAACAAAACTACACGTGACTCTCAGGGTTTTGCTGCCAGAGCTTTTCCTAGTTTCTTGCCCAAGAGCTATGTACCTGTATGCTGCCTCTGCAAGCTACAGGGAACACATTTTGAAACTGTGAATGCCCATAGAAGGCCATCACAGAGTTGAAGGTAAATAGTTACAACCCCATGCTTCCCTCCTTGGAGGTGGAGGTGGGCATGCACAGTGGAGTGACAGCTGTCTCTGAAGAAATCTCTGCACCAGCCTTCCCTCTGCCCACACTCCAGGCTCTCAGATACCCTCGATCTTGGTGAGGCTCTCAGGAGTTATGTAATCATTCTGACACATTTTTTTTTGTAAGTTGTGCGGGTGGGGATTTTTATTTTTTTATACTAACTTTGATTAATGATGTATAATATATTGGCAGCTGGTTGACACTGAAGCAGAAAAAGTTTCATTCTACAGTCCTACCACACCATTTAAAAGTTCTGAGGAGCCAGCAAATAACATACTGGTTATGCTACACTATCTGTGGTTGCTGGGCTGCCACATGGCTGACTGTGGTTCGAGTCCTGGGTGGCTTGAAAATCACACAAGGTAGTATGCCCAAGATCCAGGGAAGAGAATGGAGAAGAGATTATGGCATGGACATCCCCTCTGAGGAGGTTATTTGTCTTTCCCTTTCACTGTCTCTGTCTCTCTATCTCTCTCTCCAGTGAATGCACATGCCCCAAGACAAAAAAAACTCTATAAAAAATAAAATAAAAAAAGTTCTGGGGAAAGTCAGCCCCATAGTGCAGGGGCCAAACCTAGTCAGATACAATATAGTTGTTGTCCAGGGTTCGAATCTTGTCCCCAGTGGCATGAAAAACACAGTGTGTGTGTGTGTGCATCTGGCCAAGATTTTGATGGGTTGGAGAATTGGAGGAAAAGGATCATGGGATGACCAGGCCGTGTTTCAGGGGGGATACATGCTCTTTTTCTCTCTCCTGTCTCTCTAGTGTATGTGCAAGCACACTCTGGCATTAAAAAGAAAAAGCCAGGAGGAGACAGGCCTATGAAAAATGGTTTACAGGACCAGCAGGTAGCATAATGGTTAAGGTGTTGGACTCTCATATGGCCAACATGGTTCAAATCCCAGGCCCAGGGCTTGAAACGCACACTGGACTTGTGTACATGGATGCAAAATCTTGAGAGGAAAATGGAGGAGAAGGGATTGAAGCATGGTCTTCCTCCCTGGGGGTGGATGGGGTGATTTCTCACTCTTCCTCTCTGTCAGTGAACATGCCCTATTGGGAAAAAAAATTTTTAAAAAGAAAAGATTTAGGTCCCAGCAGTGGCACCACTGGTGTGCAATGCAGGAGCCACATGGGAGGCCTTAATTCAGGTCCTGGGCCAACCTGAACATGCCAGGCTCATAGAGGCATGCTGGGGCAGGGGGGTCATGGCGTGTCTGTTGAGGGTACCTATCTTTCTGTCTCTCTTTTTCATGAAGGAAGTACATTTGAAAATTAAATTGAATACAATTTATTTAACGCTAGAAGGTTTGCTCTGTAGCTCTAGTTCTCTCTCTAGGCATTCATTAGATAGGAGGATCAACGAGCTACGACCACATGGAGAATGGCTAATCAAACCACGTCTGCGCACAGAGGTGATCTGTTGTGTGATTCTCAATGTCAGGCTGAGGGCAGAAGGCAGGGCCAACACATGTTCCCAGTTCCGCAGAGATATCGGACATTTCAGAAAAGAGTTTCTTTCTTAAAGGCGATTCAGCATAGGGTCACATTAGGAGTTATCAGAATAATGACCTTGGCTAGGCAGAAACAGATCAGGGAACTAGCCTGGAAAACTTTCAGGAGGTACTATGTGACCATCTGTATTTTGACTCAAAACAGTTCCCAGCAGCAGGAGTCCTACAAGGTGCAAGAAGCGGGGAGCAAGCCAAAAGAAGTGAACAAGCCAGAGGTGGTCCAAGGACTGGACTTTGGATGAACAAAGGGTCTCCACCAGGATGAAAAGAGACCCTGGAAAACAGATGAGGCTGGCTTCCCCCTCTTGGTACTGGCCCACTCTGCCACGGGATGAAGCTCCATCTCAGTAAACCTGTTGCTCAGCTTGTCTCCTGACTGTGATGGGGGACACGGGCTTCAATTTTCTCAACCTAACATGCTTGGTGCTGTGACCGGACTGCACAAGGTAAACTCTGCTATTTTCCTTTTACTAGCTGTCCTTTAGGCGTTTCCCACATGCTTTGGCTTCTTCCAGCCCAATGCATGGCACACCTTGTAGGCAGCTCATCCAGGGCCAACCCCAGGCACATTTGGAGTCCCCTCCTGTCTTCCTCCCTCTCCCAGTCGGCTCGTCAGAGCTTCTCAACCAGGGTGCAAAGACCTGTAGGGACCCAGCCCCTAGACAGGGAGCGGAGTTCTTCATTCCCATTCATGAGGCTGAGCCAAGCAGAAGCTTTCGCTTTCACCTTCTGGCTTGATGGAGATTCTGGAATCAGTCACTGGAGATGGCAGAAGTGGTAGCCAGGGCTACCCCTCCTTGGTGGGCTTTGAAAACCCTCAGATTGAGGCCAGGAATATCCTGGCCTATTAGCAGGGCAAGTCTTGTCTCATTCTAACCTTTTCCCTTATTTTCACCTTTCCGCTATGTCTAATTCCGTGTCCTCCCCTTCCATCGCTCTCACCTACACACTTTGTACCCCAGTTGTTTTCTTCGGCTGTTGTATCTTCACCCCACTGAGACACTTCATCCTGTTGCCTCTCTAAGTTACTGGGGAGATTCTGTGCCAACGATCTCACTGTGAAATTCCTGACGGACCTGCTTCTGGGGAAGTGGGGTTCCCCTGACCCCTGTGGGTCATGGGGTGTCTGCTTCCCCCAAGTCATCGTGGTTTCCCCTTCATCCCCATCAGCACCACACTTGAGTCATCAGAAACGGTAGGACACTGCATTTCTTTTTGTTGTTGAGGCCCTCAGGCCCTCACCGAGGGGAACAGGTCAGGAGGCCTCTCCAACCTCCACTTTGTCTTTCAGACATGATGTACAGATCTATATGGCCTCCGTCTATATCCCCCTTTCCTCTGGATTCGTAAGCTGTTGTGCGACCCACGGGTGTGACACGCTGGGCTATACTGGACATGCACTGCCAGGACTATTTTACTCTATTGCACCCACCTTCGCAGCTGTCTCTTCTCTTGCCTTGGGTTTTAGGTTGGTGCACTACATTACCTCCACTCCGGTATCCATGGCAGGACCAGTGTTCCTACCTCTGTTTCCTGGCCATGATAGGGAATCTCCTCAATCCACGTATATCTCCTACTCTATGTCGCTCCACGCATGGGTTCTCATTGTGATGCTGGGTCATACTGTTAAGTGCTTTGACAGCTTCAGGGTCTCCGAAAATAGCCCGGTTGCTCATCAGAGACTGATGCTGTTCCGTCTTGACTCAGGACATTGGCTCTCAGCACCCATGGGGGGCTTTTCTGATGCCAGGATGCTGGGCTCTTGCTTTTCTGTGTGCTCTACAGATGGGCAATCAACTGACTATTCCTGTGGACACCCTTTGACATATATCCTAGACAATCAGAAACTACCTGACCCATAAACTCTTAAGAAGAAGCAACTCATATTCTTTTGCAACATCACATGGCTTCAGTACAAGCTGGAGCCTGGAGAACATTGGCCCATAGGTGAGAACACCAATTTTAATACTATTCAACAATTAGATTACTTGTGTAAATGGTTGGGGGAGATGGGGATGGATTTCATACATACAGTGTTTTATGTGTTAAGAGATATGGATACGCCTGTTCCACCTTAACTCATGCTTCTCCCCTACTGGCTCAGGGCACCCAGCTCCCCAGGCTCTTTTTTTTTAGAGAAGTTTTTGCTGTAGGGTGCATGTGCTTGCCAGAAAGAGAGAGACAGAGAGACAAAAAGTGAAAAACCACCCCCCGGGGGGGGGGGATGACCACACCGCACTCCCTTCTCCAAACTCCTCTTGGGATCTTGGGCATGCACACACATGTGCTGGGCGTGAGTTTAAGCCACCAGGTCCAGGTCTCGAACTGCAGTCCAGTGACGTAACCATTATGCCATTTGCTGGTCTAACCCTCAGGCTCTTTTGATACAAAACCTGAGGTCTTCCCACCTACTAGCCACTCAGAGCGTGCTCCTCCTGTGTCCCCTCTATACTCAACTCTCCCTTTCTCTCCGAGGCCCCAAAGGTGACTTGCCCTAGAGTTCATCGTTCAGTCTGGAGTCTGGAGGAGAATTTGGTCCTATACAAGTTCACAAGCCTTTTCTCTTACTGAGCTTAAACAGATAAAACCTGACTTGGGCAGTTTTCCTGATGATCCTGATAAATATATTGATGGGATTCAACATGTCTCTCTGGCTTTTGAACTTACCAGGAAAGATGATATTAAACCAGAGTGAGTAATCAGAGAGGCAAGAAAGTCCACTACTGCTGGGACCAGCAGTTAGCGTAATGGCTATGTCGCTGGACTCCCATGTAGTCGACTGCGGTTCGCATCCCGGACCCGGTAGCTTAAAACTCACACCGGGAGCGTGTGCGTGCGTGCCTAAGATCCTGAGAGGAGAATGGAGGAGAAGGGATTGCGGTGTGGCCATCCCTCCTGGGGGGTGATTTCTCGCTTTCTGTCTCTCTGTCTCTGTCTGTCTGGCGAGCGCATGCGCCCTATAGAAAAATCTCTTAAAAAAAAAAAAAAAAGAAAGTCCACTACTGCTTTGCATATGTCTGACACCCAGTACCCCACAGGAGAATTGACTGTAACCCCCACGGACCCTATCTGGGATTCTAACTCTTATATGACTCTAGTCATTGTAACCATTTTCTTGTATCTTGGCTGGTCTTATGGCAGGAGGCTAAGAAGTTATAAGCTATTCTAATGTAACAGCTGTTAGTCAGAGAACTGATGGAAACCCAACTACCTTTATGGAGCAATGGTGGGTAATCCTTACCGAATATACAAATATTGACTTACATGTGTACGACAGACAAGTCATATTAAAGGACAAATTCTTGTCCCAGTTGACTCCTGATATTCAAAGAAAATCACCTAGTCTGTCCTAATTTCCTATTCTGTTTTTTTTCTCTCTTTTTTTTTGTTTTTGAGAGGTTTTCACTGTAGGGCACGTGCGCTCGCCAGACAGCCAGAGAGAGACATAGAGACAGAAAGCGAGAAATCACCCCCCAGGGGGGATGGTCACGCCGCAATCCCCTCTCCTCCATTCTCCTCTCAGGATCTTGGGCACGCACGCACACGCGCCCGGCGTGAGTTTTAAGCCACCAGGTCCGGGATGCGAACCATGGTGGACTACGTGGGAGTCCAGCGACATAGCCATTACGCTAACTGCTGGTTCCCCTAATTTCCTATTCTGGACCCATTTCTTGAACTAGCATAATGGATGGGGCCTGGGATAGTGTCCCCAATGTTGGGTTAGCACTCTAGAGGCAATGACATCCTCCTCATGGATGTATAATCAAAATGGCTTAGAAGGGTCTGGGAGTCCTAGGGCTGATGCCTGAGTAAGCTTATCTTTTAACAATTGCTTGCCCTAAGTCTGTGCCTTTCCTCATACCAAGGGATCAGATTCATTGTGGCCTTTTAATCATTCATAAAGAGGCTGAGCCATTTCCCTCTTTCGGAATCCGTATTCAACAACATCCAGTTAATCCTAAGAAAGCTTTCAACGGCCTTCTAGTAGAGGGCTCAGGTAGCCTTTGGATTCCTTGAATTCTGTCTGGGGAAAGGCACCTAGCTCCCAGACTCATAATATATATTTTTACACTTTTTCCCATAGTTAAATATTTTGTCTCAGAGATTATTCATTATGCCAGCTTGTCTTTGCTCTCTATTAGGCTGAGCTATTCTTATAAAAATTGGCATTTAGAAAGAGAGAGGCTATTTAACTGCAAAGAACAGCCCCATCAAGTAGGGGGAACAAATAACGTGCCTTTTCAAGGCTGTCCAGTCACTCAAGCTGGTGGCAGCAGTGCACTGTAGGGGACAGCAGGCGGGAACGCCAGACGTTGGCAAGAGGGACCAAAGGCAGATGACTGCAGAACAGGCTGCCACGAGAAGCCTCTGCTTGAGGACGCATTAGTTCACCAGTATCCTCTCTCACAGTTCCCCATACTCTGATGAGGGGGCTCAGGAAGCATCAAGACTAGGGCTTCAGCTAGATTCCTCAGATGGCTTCGGAGGAGAGTCTCCTTTGGCTCCCTTAACATTTTTGATGGGAAGTAGTTAATTCTCTACATGCGTCTACCCACTTGGGAGAAAAGCCTACATGTATTCCCTTAACTAAAGCTTTCAATGCATAAAAAATATCACAAGTATTGGGAACCAGCAGTTAGCATAATGGCTATGTCGCTGGACTCCCACGTAGTCGACTGCGGTTCGCGTCCCGGACCCAGTGGCTTAAAACTCAGGCCGGGCACGTGTGCATGCGTGCCCAAGATTCCGAGAGGAGAATGGAGGAGAAGGGATTGCGGTGTGACCATCCCCCCTAGGGGGTGATTTCTCACTTTTTGTCTCTATGTCTCTCTCTGTCTGTCTGGCGAGCGCACGCGCCTTATAGCAAAAATCTCTCCAAAAAATAAAAAATAAATTAAAAAAATAAAAATAAAAATAAAAATCACAGATATTTAAACAGATACTGCAATTATGTCAGATTAACGCCCCCCGGGTATGAAAAGCCTTAGCTGTCAATCCAGCCCAGCGACTAGGTACCTATCCTGAAGACTGGCAGCTAGAGTTTACTCAAATGTCTCCAGTTATGGGATCAGAATACCTACTAGTTTTGTGGGCACTTTTACTAACTGGGAGGAGGCTTGTCCTATGCAGACTGAAAGGCTACTGAAATAGCTAAGGAACTGATGGAGGAATTGATCCCCAGATTTGGTATGCCTAAGACACTCCAGCATGAGAATGGTCCTGCCTTTACTGCTACCCTACTGCAGGCTATTTCCTCTGCTTTAGGATTCAAATGTAATCTCCATTCAGGACTTGTAGAGTGCACCAATCAGTCCTTACAAAACACAATTTGAAAAATAACCCAGGACACTGGAATAAACTGGAAAAATTCTTTCCTAATGCTTTACTCTGGTTGTGTTCTGCGGCCAAAACATGTCTGGAGTTGAGCCCTTTTGAAGTACTATATGGGTGACCCTTTCTTTTCTTTTATAAGGAATTATTAATTATTATTTTTCCTTATTTGACCAGAGAGATAGAGGGAGAGAAAGTGAGAAAGCAAGCTACTAGGTCCAGGACTTGAATCACAGTTGGCCATGTGAGAGTCCAGGGTCTTAACTACCACACCACCTATCAGCCCCCTGTGGGCGACCTTTCCCGTATGGAGACTTTTGACTTGACGCAGACACCCTAGCCCTCACTAACTATGTTATATCAGTAATCACATTTCAATAGCAATGTAGGGAGCTCAGAGTTAGAACTCCTAGCCACAGAATGCCAAGCTCCTTGGTAAACCAGGCACACTAGGACTGATGAAAACCTGGAAAGGTGGGTCTCCCGATTCATGGCTACAGCCTGAGAGAGACCTTATCCAACTCCTATCAAAGTTCTAGGAATTGTGACTTGGATATGCCACTCTTGGGTAAGCCCTGAAAGGCAGACACTCCTCACCTGCTATCCCTCAGGAAACCTGTGAGCCGATTGATGACCAAATGCTGTTGTTTTGGGCACCTCACAAAGAGAAGGAAACAACACGGCTATTCCTCCGTGTGTACTTGCCATCTGCTATGTACTGGGCCAAAATGCTTTGAAAAACCTTTCTCAATCTATAGCCAGTTCAGCAAAACTTTATGAATGCTGGATCTGTTGCCCTAAACCTCAATCTGGATTTTTTCATAGAGACCCACTAATATTACCTATTCGTAACTTTACCTCAGAACCAGCTTCTTTAATAATAATAATAATAAAAAACAGAATTCCAAAAACGAGCTACTTACAAAGTAAGGGTTGTACATGTGGGACTCCTCCCCCCTCCCCCCCCCCCCCTTTTGCTCTCCCTCACCTCCAAAAAATAAAAAATAAATTAAAAAAATAAAAATAAAAATAAAAATAAAAATCACAGATATTTAAACAGATACTGCAATTATGTCAGATTAACTGCCCCCAGGTATGAAAAGACTTAGCTGTCAATCCAGCCCAGCGACTAGGTACCTATCCTGAAGACTGGCAGCTAGAGTTTACTCAAATGTCTCCAGTTATGGGATCAAAATACCTACTAGTTTTGTGGGCACTTTTACTAACTGGGTGGAGGCTTGTCCTATGCAGATTGAAAGGCTACTGAAATAGCTAAGGAACTGATGGAGGAATTGATCCCCAGATTTGGTATGCCTAAGACACTCCAGCATGAGAATGGTCCTGCCTTTACTGCTACCCTACTGCAGGCTATTTCCTCTGCTTTAGGATTCAAATGTAATCTCCATTCAGGACTTGTAGAGTGCACCAATCAGTCCTTACAAAACACAATTTGAAAAATAACCCAGGACACTGGAATAAACTGGAAAAATTCTTTCCTAATGCTTTACTCTGGTTGTGTTCTGCGGCCAAAACATGTCTGGAGTTGAGCCCTTTTGAAGTACTATATGGGTGACCCTTTCTTTTCTTTTATAAGGAATTATTAATTATTATTTTTCCTTATTTGACCAGAGAGATAGAGGGAGAGAAAGTGAGAAAGCAAGCTACTAGGTCCAGGACTTGAATCACAGTTGGCCATGTGAGAGTCCAGGGTCTTAACTACCACACCACCTATCAGCCCCCTGTGGGCGACCTTTCCCGTATGGAGACTTTTGACTTGACGCAGACACCCTAGCCCTCACTAACTATGTTATATCAGTAATCACATTTCAATAGCAATGTAGGGAGCTCAGAGTTAGAACTCCTAGCCACAGAATGCCAAGCTCCTTGGTAAACCAGGCACACTAGGACTGATGAAAACCTGGAAAGGTGGGTCTCCCGATTCATGGCTACAGCCTGAGAGAGACCTTATCCAACTCCTATCAAAGTTCTAGGAATTGTGACTTGGATATGCCACTCTTGGGTAAGCCCTGAAAGGCAGACACTCCTCACCTGCTATCCCTCAGGAAACCTGTGAGCCGATTGATGACCAAATGCTGTTGTTTTGGGCACCTCACAAAGAGAAGGAAACAACACGGCTATTCCTCCGTGTGTACTTGCCATCTGCTATGTACTGGGCCAAAATGCTTTGAAAAACCTTTCTCAATCTATAGCCAGTTCAGCAAAACTTTATGAATGCTGGATCTGTTGCCCTAAACCTCAATCTGGATTTTTTCATAGAGACCCACTAATATTACCTATTCGTAACTTTACCTCAGAACCAGCTTCTTTAATAATAATAATAATAAAAAACAGAATTCCAAAAACGAGCTACTTACAAAGTAAGGGTTGTACATGTGGGACTCCTCCCCCCTCCCCCCCCCCCCCACTTTTCCCTCTCTTACGTACCCGCTTTGTCCTTCCCTCACGTTGGTTCTAAGAGTGAGCATATCATCTTTCACCCTAATTCTAGCAATGCTCTGCCTGTCTGAATCTGAAACCAAGAATAATATGGTTTACTATTGTATAAAGGAAAGCTTTTTGTAGTAGCAAGGCTGAGGCTACCGCGGAGCCCAGAGCCTACGAGTTAAATGACACACGTCCTCAATGGCTAGTCCAGGTAGGCTGGCCTGAAATCAGAGGCAGCAGTGGAGTGTGCTTCCACAGGCTATGCCTTTGTCTGTGGGGCTAAGGGAACCCCTTGGACTTTTGACTGCTTAGGAAGTCCTGTAAATAATGGCCAGTGTTAGACCAGCTGATGGTGTAATGGTTACATTGATGGTCTCCCACATAGTTGAGAGTGGTTCAAGTCCCGGACAAGTCCAGTGGCTTAAAACTCATGCCCAAAATTCTGAGAGAAGAATGAAGGAGACCGGATTGTAGCATAGCCATCCTTCCTGGGGATTGATTTCTCACTTCCTGTTTGTCTCTGTTTGCTGAGCCCATGTGCCCTATAGTAAAAATCTCTCTTAAAAATAAGTAAATGAATAAATAGGGGCCAATGTCTTTCAGCAACTTTGATTGTTTCAGTCTCCATCCACCAAAAAGACGAGACTAAGCATTGGGTCAGCACCCTGTGGCTAGTCACTTGTGTTACCAGGGCCTGACCTGTAGGTGTCCCAGACAGTGATGCATACTTTTTTGGGTACAGTCTCTTGGCTTGGTGGGGAGTTGCTGCTTATCATTATGTGCTATGTGATATATCAAAGACTGTCATCATGACTAATGAAACTGCTATTGCCTCACTACTTTACAGACTTTCTTGGACTCCTTGGCAAGAGTTGCCCTTGGCAGCCATATTGCTGTAGACTACATGTCGGCAGAACAAGGGGAGTATGTGTGACTGCTAACTCCTCATGATGTTCCTACATCAATTCTTCCCAGCAGGTTGAAACAAGTATTGAAAAACTGAGACAACGCAACCTGGCTACCACAAACGTTGGGTCATCAGACTCCATTTCTACTAGGACTCCCTGATTGGTTCTCTAGCTTATTTAACTGGAATTTTTTCAGTGTCATACAGACTGAGAAAGCTTCTACTATTTCTTACAGTTGGCATCAATTAATATTACATTATATTTCCTGTTTTTATTCTAGAGGTCTTTCTGGCCATAGGCCCCATCTAATGACCCTGACTGTCCAAGTGTCCTCCAATTGCTCTTCCAGCCCACTAGATGAACATGGCAACTTTCATGTTCACAACAACCTCCATGCTCATGGCTATGACGTAAATTAAGGAGATGGGACCTTTCCCCACATTGCCCCCATTCAGTAGGAAGCAGCTAGATGAACTATGACACCCAAAGCATTGGGTCCCCTATCCCTTGAGGGGGTATTACTTGGGAGTTGATTGGAATGGTGCCCTTGGTTAGGTAGATGTAGATCAGGGAACTAGACTGCAGCACAAGGAAACTTGAGGGAGGGATATGTGACTGTCTGTATTTGATCCATCTCTGTTTTGACTCCCAGCAGTGTGAGTCCTACAAGATAAAAGAATGAGGAACCAGCCAAAAGACAAATTAACAAGCCAGAGGTGTTCTAAGGACACACAGATGAACAAAGTGTCTCACCCAGGATGAAGGGAAACTCTGGAAAAGAGATGAGGCCAGCTTGCCTTCCTTGATACTGACCCTCTCTGTCTATAGGACATATCTCCATGTCATAAACCTGGCACTCAGCCTGTCTCCTGGTCCTTCAAGTCTTTGCTGCAACAGGGAGACATGGACCTCAGTTTTCTCAACCTGATGGTCATAATTTGTCCTCCTGAAGATTATCATCTGATTCGTCCAGAGACTGTCCCATTGATCCTGGGCTTCCTGACTTTGTAGTTATTCTGCAGGACTTTTCTGATATGTGTGAAAGGTAGATGTGAAGGCAGGAGAGGATTTCATCTTAAATAACCTGGGCTCAGTTCTGTGCCTACAAAGGCCAAGGAAAGTCAAAGAACAGAAAATGATTTGATATCGCTCCTCACAGGTCTCTCGACGAGGTAGTAGACAGTCTGAGTAATGTCTTGTAGATAAGGGAACCGGAACCATGTAGCCATGAATGTGTGAGGGAGATAAGGGATGAGAAGGGCTGGCATGCTGGATGGTCAACAAGCAGAAAGGGGTGTGGGCCCAGTTTGTGACAAGAAAGAGGAAGAAGCCCTGCAGTCTCTAGGGCACAGGGGGAGGGAGGAGCTTGATTCAGCCTGATTCAGCCTGCACCTGATTCAGCTGTGGCTAAGAGCAGTGTGGGGAGCTCCTGCACTCCCAGGCCAGGGCGGCTCTGAGAGGTGGGCCTGAGCTGGAAGGCAGAGGTTCTGTGAGCTGGCAGCATAGAGGTAGGTGCCGAGTGGGTGTGGGGAAGTCCACTGGGAAGCAACCGCGTTGGGACCTGGCCAGGATACCCAGGAGCCAATCTACAGAGCAACTGCTGTGTTGAAGCATCATTGTAAAGACAAAACTGATGGGGAGAAATGTATCTCTCTGAAGTCCTCCAAGAGAATACTGCTTATAGCCAAAAGTGATATTCCAAGTTGTTCAGGAGTGAGACCCCCAAGGTCATGCTCAGTTTATAGCAGATGTTTGCTAAAGTGACTTCTGAGTCATGTGGACTTAAAAACACTGCAGAGTTTTTATGTTGCTGAATGAAGTATCTCAGCACAGGATTAGAGTCAAACTGAAGAAAGCATTTCTCCTTTAACAAATGTTTTTGTGGGGCCAGCAGTTGGAGTGGTGGTTAAGGGCACTGGACTCCCACGTGACTGACTGCGGATCAAGTCCTGGATCTGGCAGCTTGTTTTCTCACTTTCTCTCTCTTTCTCTCTCTCACTCTGTCCCTCTCTGGTCAAATTTCAAAAATAAATAAATAAAGTTAAATAAAATAATTATTTTAAAAAAAGATGTTTTTGTGAGTATAATAACTTCTTTCCCAAGAGTATGGTGTAAGAAGGGAAGAACAGAGTAACTTTTCAGGGGAGAAACCTGGCTGTACGGCGTGGGCCAGGTGAAGGCAGTGGGATTGGCCATGTTCAGTCTTGCTGAGAGCGTGTGCTCTGGAGGCAATGCAATGAGCATGTCCACGATCTTTCTCCAAGAACATGTCATCCCAGGCCAACCATGAATTGCCAAGGAGGGGACATTCTACAAAATGGCCCATTAGTGCCCCTCAAAGTGACCAAGGTCATCCAAAACAAGCACAGTCTGAGAAATTGTTCCAGCCCTGTGCGACACAACTACTTGTGATGTGGTTGGGATCCTAGAAGAGAAAAAGGAACATAGCTAACAACAAAGTTCTTCTGAGCACACTTCTATCATTTCGCACATTAACCAATCAATGTTCCAGTTTAGCAGTTTCCAGATTGTAAATATTTTTAGTGAATGGTCTTGTTTTTCCAAACAATACCATACATGGAAGCCCATGGCACAAATCAGATAAAGACAAGACACTAGGAGGACTTGGGTCGAGATATACTCTCCCATTCAGGCCCCAAATGCAGAATCGGTTGAAGGTGCTCTGAATACCCCACTCGTGCTAGGTACGTGTGCTTTCATGCCCAACTTCCTGAGAGGAAAATGGAGGACAAGGGAGTGAAGTGAGCCCGTCCTGATTTGGACACGTTGATTTGTCACTTTCTCTTGGTCTCTCCAGTGACAGCATGTGCTCTACAGCAAAAATCTCTCTCTAAAATAAAATAAGAAACAACAACAAAAACCCACTTCTGGGTTGGTCGACTGCCATGTTCCCATGGCATTGAATACTCACACCTTCTACATGACTGCTTTCTTTTTCTTTTTCTTTTCTTTTTTTTTTCCTTTTTCTTAGTTTTTTGACATAGGGTGTGCATGCTTGCTGGAGAGGAGGGATACAGAGGGATAGAGAGTAAGAAATCATCCCCTGGAAGGATGACTATGCTGCAATTCGTTCTCCTCCACTCTTCTCTCAGGATTTTGGGTACATATGCCCAGTGTGAATTTCAAGATGCTATATCCACTGACTGAACCACAGTCAGTCCTGTGGAAATCCCGCAGCCATAACCATTACACCACCTGCTGGCCCTATGTGACTGCTTTATGTCCTCGTTTCTTCTAGACCATAGCCTGAAATGCCTTCACCTGCTTCCATTACCATTGGGTCTGTTAAAATAATTATTTCTTCAAATATCACCTCTTTTTCTTAGGATTTATTTATTTTATTTATTATCATTTTTTAAGAGAGATTTTTGCTATAGAGTGTGTGTGTTCATCTGAGAGACAGAGAGACAGAAAGCAAAAAATCAGCCCCCCAGGTGGGATGGCCATACCACAAACCTTTCTCCTACATTCTCCTCTTGGGACTTTGGGCATGCACACACACACATGCACCTGGCATGAGTTTAAAGCCACTGACTCTGGGATTTGAACTACAGTTGATCCCATGGGAGTATAGCATCCTAACCACCATGCAACCTGCTGGCCCCAATTATCATTATTTTTAAATATGACCAGAGAGAGACATACAGGGAGAAAACGAGAAAGCAAGCTACCGGGTCTGGGACTCAAACCATGGTCGGCCATGTGGGACTCTAGCGTCCCCACCACACCATACCACCCACCAGCCCCAAAACCTCTCTTTTGTGAGGGCTTCTCTGATTGCTTCCCAGAAGTCATCTGCCACTCCCACAGGTTCTTGGCTCTCGATTTAAACTTCTTTTGAGACATTTAATGCACACTAATGTGTGTCAGAATTATTAGATTATATATGTCATTCCTCTCACTAGTTCATTAGTCTGTAAATCCCTTGAGGGAAGGACTTGTGGTTTCCATATCTGTGTGTTCTCTGCAGCCATTAGCATGATGCTTGCTCTGGGCAAGCTTTCGGGAGTGCTTCCCGAGTAGGTGAGTGGGTAAAAGGATGACTGTCTTGGGTTTCCTTCAGCTCGGACTGGCATTTCTGCTCTTGACCTTTAGCGTCCCTCTGATCATTGAGATCTGTTGCTTCATTCCCACCCTCTTTGGCCACTCGTGGCTGCCTGTCTTCCCAGTACCCATGACTGAGGAAGACCAAGGGACACTGTGTCTCAAGGGCATTAGATTGCATCCTGCCTTTCCCCGTCCCCCACTTTCCATTCAAAGTTGAGTTCAATCCCTGTGGCATTACAGGACTCAGTATTTGTTTGCTGAGTTACAATACCTGAGAGTGATTTTGAAAGAGAGCACTAGTTTAAAGCCCAAACTGTGTTTGCAGACTGTGTCTCTGTAGAGAGTCTGCTACAGCCACGGCACGGTCACCAGGGTGTGGTGGCCTGTTTCCTCCGAAAAACCTGTGCTTTTCCCATTCAGACTGGGGCCTGCTGCCTGCCTCCACAACTCGGCACCCATGTCTTCACAAACTTCTCATGTACGCTGCTCATTTAGCCCGATTTCCCCCTTAAATGCTATTCCTGATGATGATTTACATATATCTATTCTCAATG
Source organism: Tupaia belangeri chinensis (assembly GCF_000334495.1). Lineage (NCBI taxonomy): Eukaryota > Metazoa > Chordata > Mammalia > Scandentia > Tupaiidae > Tupaia > Tupaia belangeri. Next base: position 973,725 of record NW_006198133.1, read on the forward strand.
AAAATGTTGGAGAGGAGGAGTGTGATTTCCCCAGACCCTGCAGTCCTTTACAGATGGCCCTAAACAGAACCCAAGAGTCAGGCAGTGCAGGCCACAGCAGGTGGGGCAGGCGAGGGCGTGTTTGTTGAGAGGGTGTCAATGGTGATGGCTTAAAGATGAGGGAAAGTGGGGGAATAAGTAGTTAACTTAAAATCATATGAAGGCTATAGCATGAATTTCCAAACCTGTTCACCAGTTTTTCCTGACATGACATGAAAGGTGAAATGTCCTATCACACACATAATAAAGAAAGGCATTGAAAATGCTTTTTTTTTTTTTAGTTTAAAATGACATAAATTATATTCACTATAAAAGATTCAAATACAATAAAAAGCATACTGAACAACGTGACTTAGCAGTTGCCTCTAACACCTGCTTTCCTTCCCAGAGGCTACCACACTTTCAAGTTTGTTGACCATCCTTAGTCTGTCTTACACAGACAACTACGTTATCCTCTATTATTTTAATGTAATACTCATTATACATAGGTGGTTGTGTGTATCTGTGAGGACTTAATTTCATCAATAAGTATCAAAAATAAATGACTTAGCCAAATGAGCATTTGTACATTTACTTTAAAGAATTATTTATTTAATTTATTATTATTATTTCACATGAGTTTCGCCAGAGGAGAGAGAGAGAGAGAAAGAGAGCGAGAAAGCCACCAGATCCAGGACTCGAACTGTGGTCAGCCATTTGGGAATTCTAGTGCCTTAACCACCTGGCCACACCGCAGTCCCTTCTCCATTCTCCTCTTGGGATTTTGGGCATGGAAGTGCATACGCCCAGTGTGACTTTCGAGCCGCCAGGTCTGGGACTCGAACGCTAGCCCAGTGAGTATTTATTTTTATCAGATAATTATAAGTCCAAGACTGGTTGGAAGATCCACAGCGCCATGAGGGACCCAGGATCTTTGTATCTTTCCAATTCTATCCTTAGTTGTAGCTTTTCTCCACACACTTGTTGTCTTAGGACCCCAAAATAGCTGCTCTATCACCAACATTTTTCCACATTCTAGGCAAGCAAAAGAGAAAGGACAAAGAACAAGGACTCCCTCTCCTACCTATCAGTCTGAATGCCGCCACAGGCCATGTAAAGGTGCAAAGGGGTCTGGGACACAGGTTATATTTTAACTTCTTCAAATGCTATCCATCCTGCATGTATAAGACTAGTTCACCTTTATTTTGATTAACCTCACCATACAAGATTTCAATAATGTATACTCTTTGGTCTACCTAACCAGCCAGATTGCAATAATTTATTCTTTTATTCATTCTATTAACCTTCATTAACTATGAGCTGGATCAGACAGAAATGGAAGAAAATGTCAGTGGTCAAATTGTGGACACTTAACAAAAAGATTGCTAAAGAGGATAAGTTAATGTGAAAATGAGTATTTATGGGCTAACAGGTGGCATGGTGTTTAAAGGTATGAGACTCCCACATGACTGATCATGGTTTGAGTCCTAGACCTGGCAACTTGCTTTCTCACTTTCTCTTTTTCTCTATGTCTCTTTCTGGTCAAAGTAAATAATAATAATATTAAAATTAAAATGAAATAAAAGTAATTCTTTAAATAAAAAGTATTTATTTAGAATGAAAAAATAAATCATAACTATAAAATTTTGAATAACTGACATGTCACAAACATGACAAGATCTAAAAAGCAACAATACATTATAATCAACTGCCTCTCATTCTTCTATAACACTTGCCTGCTACATTTTTGATTGAATAGTTTTTAACTAGTCCTTCATATAACAATTATTTTGTCATATTTTCTGGAAAACTTTGAAAGATGTTCAGCATTTTCTTCAACCTAGCTGAAAATTTTGTTCTTTACTATTGACATATTTCAAAATTAATTTCTGCTTCATAACTCATATTTGGTAATGCCATGTAAATATTCAGGATACTGTCAAATTTGGAGGAAGTTCTATTATCAAGGTTTTTTAAATTTATGAGCTATATCATGATTTGGAAATTTTCCAAGAGGCTAGTTCTGGCTCCTAATACTTTAAATTTTGTTAGGTGCCCACAGTTCTCTGCCTCTGGGACTGTGGTAGGGAACACGTTCATGATGAGAATGCTGGCCCTACTCTTTAGGTGAAAAGTGGCATGAGACTCAGCACAAAGGTTGGGAGGATTATTCTTAGAAGTCATTCCACTTCCTGTCTGGAAATGGCTAGCAAAACGCTACCTGTGGGAATTATAGTGGACCATATGAAGATAGTGAATACATTTTTTAAATCTCCACTAAATGTATTTCCAGATAAATTGTCCCATAGCTGGATCCCAAAAATGGTCATGGCCACTTCAAGGCCAAGAGGAAAAGTATTATAAAGGGAAGTAGAATGAGAAGTTGTTGCAGATTGAATCAACCATAGTAAAATATCTATTAAATTTTACAAAAATTCTTCACCATATTGCTAGGAAAAAAAAAAATGTGAGCAACTTTAAAATGAGTCTGAAAAAGGGAAAAAAAAAAAAAGGAAAAAGAAAAGACTACTGAGCATCCTTTTTAGCACACCCTACTTGATTGTCTAACTCTAGAGGGGTCTTTGCCTTTTCATTGTTTTTGAGCTACTTTGCATTTCTGTAAATATTGCTGTCTCAACAAATGCAAATGTATATTTGAAGAATACCATTGATTATCACTATGTGGTTATTGACTCCTTTGGGGTCTGTCTGTAACTGTATCTCAGCAATTAGAATTCTCTGTGTGTGTGTGTATAAATAAAATATGTACATCGTATAACACCTCCTTTGAACTAGTTTTAATCTCTTATTGGTTCCTTTATTAATTAGTGAGTTAAATAAAATCTTTCACATATTTTCTAAAAACAAAATAAAAATTTAAAAGCTGAATATGTTGACTCCCTAAATAAGATCAAGGACCACTGGTGAGGAGAATGGAAGCCATAGATATTGAATAGGCACCTGGCATGCCTTCTGTAATAAATTTTTCTCCTCACTTAACACTATAGCCTGTAACCTTTCCCATGCTAGTACATTCCTTATTCTTGTTAATGACAACATGGCACACTGGTGTATGGCTCTACCACAGTTTGTTTAAATGTTTACCTATGAAGGCATTTATCTATTTTATTATTTTTAAATCCAACAGTACTAATATGGATATCCTAATTTTGTATTTGTTATTTTGTATGCATTTGCTTATTAAGGTGTCTACAAATTGAATAAGATTCAAGCTTTCAGCACCTAAAATCTATTCTTAAATATTTGACAATATCCTATTTTTATTATCTTCTAATATCTGAATTTAGCAAACCAGCAGGTGGCTTGGATTCTTACATGGCCAACTGTGGTTCAAGTCCTGGACCTGGCGGTTTGAAAATCATGTGTATGTGCACCCAAGACCTCAGGAGGAGAATGGAGGAGAATGGATTGCTGCGTGGCCATCTGCCCTGGGAGGTGATTCTTTCTGTCTCTCTCCAGCAAGCAAGCACACACCCTAGACCAGCAACCAAAAAAAAAAAGAATTTAACTATTAGTTGATACTTCATATTTTCCAAAGAGAACATAATTATTCTACTAGTACTTAATATATAACAAGTGCTAGGTATGGTTCTATATACCTTCCTCTGAAATTAATTTAGTCCTCACAATGACCCTATGGGGTAAGTGTTATCATAATTGATATCTTACAAACAAAAAAGCTGGAACACAGAAAATTTAAGGCATAATGTACAAAATTAGTGGCAGGGCCATTTTTTTAGTTTTATTTCTCCCAAATTCCAAAGATACATTATTGTTTAATATAATGATACATAAAATGTTTGTTGAATGTAGAAAAATAAGGAACCCATTTCTTAAATCACAACTTACATCTTAATGAAAAACAATACAAGTGAGAAAATATCATTAAAATTCACTCAAATGAACTTATGATTCACTCAAAAATTTTTTTAAATAAAATAATCCATGGTGAATTTTTGTGGAAATGCAGCACACCTCTCTAGGGCAGTTGGATTCTCTACCAGCTAATGAGCTGGGCTGCAAGCTTTGTGAGCAAAATACAAGCACCATGAAAGTGTATGTACTTTTGGATTCTTTTCCTGTCTCCTGTCTGCTACTGCCATTCAGTTTCCACCAACTAGTTCAAGAGAGCTAAGGGAGTTGGCTGCTGAAGGAAAGCATCTGGGAATCCTTCCATTGGTATTCCCCTACCTCTCTAATGTACTTTCGAACTCCACAGTGTACAAATACTGCTTCTTTTTTTTAGTTGCTTATTTCCAGCCCAGTCTTAGGTGTATTTCAACCTGAGAGGTTATTAGAGGAACCAGGCTCTTGAACCTGCATAGATACATCCTATTATGATTGTAAGATGCAGCCCTCTTCCAAGAACACACCTGGGAAAAGAGTTGTTCCTTTCCCTGACACGACAGAACATACTCAAAAAAAAAAAAAAAAAGGAAAAAGTGTGTAATTTATCAAATGACTAAAAATCAGTGGAGAGCCAACTGATCTTTGACAAAGGATATCAGTCAATCCATTGGGAAAAGGAAAACCTCTTTAGTAAATGGTGCTGGAAAAACTGGGTATCCACTTGCAGAAAGATGAAACTGAACCCCCATCTTTCACCATTAACAACAGTCAACTCAAAGTGGATCAAAGATCTGAACCTAAGACCTCAGACAATAAAACTACTTGTGGAAAATGCTGGGGAAACTCTGGGAGACATTGGAGTAGGCAAAGACTTCTTAAATAAGACTCCCAAAGCACAGGCAATAATCCCTAAAATAGACAAGTGGGACTATATTAGACTAAGAAGTTTCTGCACAGCAAAGGACACAGTAACAAGTGTGAACTGACAACCCTCAGAATGGGAAAATATTTTTGTTAAATATGCCTCAGACAAGGGATTGATAACCAGAATACATAGGGAACTCAAGTGCCTTATGCGAAAAAAAAATGATTAACCCGATTAAAGATGGGAAAGTGAGCTGAACAAAAGTCTCTCTAAGGAAGACATACGAACAGCCAAAAAGCATATGAGGAAATGCTCGACATCCCTCATCATAAGGGAAATGCAGATAAAAACCACAATGAGATACCACCTAACCCCTGTCAGAATGGCAAAGATTAAGAATATAAAAAGTGATAAGTGTTGGCGGGGATGTGGTGAAAAGGGAACCCTCCTACACTGTTGGTGGGAATGTAAACTAGTTCAACCACTGTGGAGAACAATATGGAGGTTCCTCAAAGATCTACAAATAGAACTACCATTTGATCCAGCAATCCCACTTCTGGGTATTTACCCAAAAGACAGGAGAACGCTCAGTCAGAAAAGTGCTTGCACATCCATGTTTATTGCAGCATTATTCACAATTGCCAAGACATGGAACCAACCTAAATGTCCACAAACTGATGAATGGATTGGAAAAGTGTGGTATATATACTCTATGGAATACTACTCAGCCATAAAAAATAACAAGACCCTGGAATTTGATAGAAAATGGTCAGATATGGAGGATCTATTGCTGAGTGAAGTAAGCCAGGCTATGAAAGAAAGATATTGTATGTATCCACTCAATATATACCGACTATCCGCACTCTATAATAGAGAGCAAAAATTCGGAGGACATAAACACAGTGAAGGTACTTAATGAGAATAGGACAGTGTGGAATGGGGTAAGTGAAGAGAAGAGGATAGAGAAAGATAGCAAGTGAACAATAGAGAGACAGGACGTTAGTGAGAAACAGATAGGGGTTATTAACTGTTGATGATGACATGTATAGTATTCTCAACTGGATTGGTCTGAGAATGTAATCCAATGTAATATAAAGAAGATTATGATGATGACAATAAAAAAAAGAAAATATAAAAAAACCCAAAAAACAAAAAATGAACTTTAAAGAATAAAATGAATGTTATCATCATAAAAAAAAAAATCAGTGGAGAGGCACACGACATTTAAAACAATAAGAAAATACTTCTCCCTCAAGAAAACACAACAACTCCTCACCAGTCACAGACAACACAATAGAACTTGCAGAAATGTGAGAAAAAGAATTCGAAATATTCAGTGACAAAATTAAATGAGATGCAAGAGAAAAACAGACAACCAACTCCAGGAAATGAAGAAATCATCTCCAGGAGATGAAGACTTGAATGAGGAGATAGACACTGTAAAAAAAGAATTAAACAAAACTTCTAGAGATGAAGACTCTAGGAAATCAAATAATAATATAGGAAATTAAAACCTCCTTCAAATGTGTTAATAGTAGATTTGAACATACAGAGATCACATTTGTGATCTAGAAGACAAAACTTCTGACTTAGACAAAACCAACAAAAAGAATAAAAAAAAAAAACCCTCTCTCCCTAAAAATGAGGCTAATCTATAGGAAATACCAGATACCATTAAATGCCCGAATATCCCAATAATTGGTATTCCAGAAGGTGAAAACTCTAAAAGGAGCATAGGAAGTCTATTCCATAAAATACTTTCAGAAAACTTTCTAAACCTAGAGAAACATTCAGAGATCCAGATCCAAGAAATACAAAGGATCTCAAATAGAATCAACATAAGAAGATCCTTTCCACAGTACATCATAGCCAAATGGTAAAAATGAAAGCCAAAGACAAGATTCTAAAAAATGGCAAGAAACATCAAGTTTTTTTTTTACAGAGGTTATCTCATTAGCCTGACACAATGCAAACAAGGAAAGATAAGAAGGTACATTTAGAATGCTAAAAGAAAAACAATTTCAACCAAGAATACTATACCCAGCAAGGCCTTCCTTCATATGGGAGGAACAAATCAAATCATTATCAGATAAACAAAACTGAAATACTTCACCAACACTATGCCAGCTATTCAACAAGTACAGAAGGGAGCACTACATCAGGAAAACTACAGAGAGAAAGAGAAATAAGAGAACAAAACCAAACAAGTACATGGCTAAAAAAATGGCAAGGATAAGTCAGCAAATGTCAATAATCATGCTGAATGTTAATGGATTAAATTCTCCAATTCAAAGACTGGCTGAATAGATTAAACAAACAGGAGCCTTCTATGCGCTGCCTACAAGAACACAGCTTATGGATAAAGACAATCATAGACTGAAAGTGAAGGGCTGGAAAAATATATTCCAAGAAATGGAAATCAAATAAAAGATTGGAATTGTGATACTGATATCAAACAAAATAAGCTTTAAGACAAAAACTGTGAGAAGAGACAAAGAAAGACACTATATAGAACTAAAAGGGCTAACCCACCAAGAAGGTACGACATTTGTAAATATCTATGCACCCAATATGGGAGCACACAGATATGTGAAAAAAGACTGCTTGATTTAAAGGGAGAGAAAGACTGCAACGCAGTAACAACTGGATATCTCAACACCCCACTACCCCCTCTAGACAGATCATGTATAGAGCTTTCCACCCGGCAACCACAAAATATACATTTTTTTCTCACGCCCACATGGAACATTTTTAAAAATTGACCATATGATAGGACACAAAACAAATCCTTACAAGTTCAAAGGTATAGAAACTATATCCAGAATATTCCCTGACCACAGTGGAATTAAACTTTAAATTAACTGTACCAAAAAAAAAAACCCTCAAAAATACGCAAACACAAGGAACTAACAACCTTCTCTAGTATGACTTCACAACTACTGAAGAAATTAAGACTGAAATCAAAAGATTCATTGAAACCAATGATAAGGAGCACACAGATATTCGTAACCTATTGGGCATAGCTAAGGCAGTCATAAGAGAGAAGTTCATAGCAATTAGGGCTCATATGAAAAAAAATGGAAAGGTGGCAAATAGGCAACCTAAAAACACACCTCGGAGAACTGAGAAAATATAAACAAACAAACAAAAACAACCCAAAAAAATACCAGGAGAAAAGAAATAATCAAGATTAGAGCTGAGATAAATAAAATAGAGAATAAATCAACTATACAGAAAATCTATAAAACCAAAAGTTGCTTCTTTGAGATAATAAAACTGACATACCATTAGCTAGACTTACTAAGAAGAAGAGAGAAAGGAACTAGATAAACCAAATCAGAAAGGAAACAAGCTATCTTAAAACAGACACAACAGAAATTCAAAATAACATGAGAGAATATTATGAGCAACTATGTGCTAAGAAACAAGAAAACCTGGATGAGGTGAACAAACTTTGGACACATATAATCCACCAAGATTAAATCAGGAAGACATTAAGAGCCTGCATAGACCAATAACAAGCAATGAGATTGAATAAGTAATACCCTCCCAACAAAGAAAAGCTCAGGTTCTAATGGCCTCACTTCCAAATTCTACGAAACCTTTAAAGAAAAGCTAACCTGCATTCTACCTAAACTATTTCTAAATATTTGAAACCATACTGCTTCTGTTGTTATAGAGTCATAAAATTATACAAAATTGTAAGAAATATTTTGAACATTATCTTTAAAACTCAGTATTTTGAAATTTTGAAAGTTGTTTATAAACTGTCAAGAACCATGGAGTATGAGCTAAAATTTTTTGATATGTAAAGTAAATGTTTGTGGAAAAATGTAAAAATAAATAAATGAAAGAAAAAAGAAGGAAAAAAAAGATGCATAAGGAATGAACCCTCCCAAATTCTTTCTATGAAGCCTCCTTCACTCTTATTTGAAAAACAGACAACAACATCACAGGAAAAGAAAAGGACAGACCAATATCCCTGATGAACACAAATGCAAAAACTCTCAATAAGAGACTAGCAAATCATATCCGACAACACATTAAAAAAGTTATACACCATGACCAGGTTGGCTTCATACCAGGGATGCGAGGGTGGTTCAACATACTCAAAACTATAAATGTAAAAAATCACATGAAGGAAAGATAAAAACCATCTGATCATATCAATCAAGGTAGAAAAGCATTTGATAAAGTACAACATTCCTTCATGATTAAGGATTTCAGTAAAATCAGCAGAGAAGGGACTTTTCTTAACACAACAAAAGCCATCTATGACAAACCCATAGTTAACATCATAATGAATGGGAAAGAGCTTTCAGCTTTTCCACTAAAATCTGGAACAAGACAAAGCTGCCCCCTTTCTCCACTCCTCTTCAATATAGTTTGGAAGTTCTAGCCGATTCAATTAGACAAAAGAATAAAATAAAGGACATTCAAATAG
>NW_006198133.1:982936-986188 GCF_000334495.1 Tupaia belangeri chinensis
TAAGTGAAATTATCTCTATTTGTAAATTACATAATTATTCACATAGGAAATCCAAAAGAATCCACCGAAATCTTCCAGAACTGATAAATGAACATAGGAAAGTGGCAAGATACAAAACTAACATACAAAAATTTGTAGCATTTCTATACTCCAACAGTGAACAGACTGAGGTAGAATTGAAGAAAGCAGTTCCATTTATAATAGCCATATATATGATGTAAAACATGGAAAAGGATTAAAAAAAAGTGGAAAGACACTCCATGTTCCTGGATTGGAAGAATTAACTGAATTAAAATATCAATTCTACCCAAAATAATTTATAAATTTAACACAATTCCAATTAAATCAACAGAAACATTCCATCACAGATTTAGAAAAAAAAATCATAAAATTTGTCTGGAATCATAAAAGCCCCAAAACAAGACTGTGCCAAAAGAATGAAGTAGGAAGCATCTTACAACCTAACCTTAATATTTATTACAATAAATATTAAAATAAAATATTTATTATTGTGATAATCAAAATGGCATGGTACTGACACCAAAAAAAATAAGTAAATAAATTTTTAAAAGTGTGTAGACCAATGGAATAGAGTACGGAACCTGGAAATAACCCCTCAAATATATAGCTAGCTAACTGATTTTTGACAAAGGCCACAAGTTAATCTAATGGAGAAAAGAAAATCTTTTCAGAAAATGGTGCTGGGAAAACCAGATATCCACTTGCAGAAAAATGAAACTTGACCCCTACCTCTCATCATTAACAAAAATCAACTCAAAATGGATTAAAGATCTAAATATAAAACCTCAAGCCATAAAACTACTGATGGAAAATACAAGTGATACTCTTGGAGATATCAGAGTTGGCAGGGACTTAAAATAAGATCCCCAAAGCACTGGCAATAATCTCAAATAGACAAGTGAGATTACATCAGGTTAAAAAGCTTCTTGGGACCAGCAGTTAGCGTAATGGCTATGTCACTGGACTCCCATTTAGTTGACCGCAGTTGGAGTCCCAGACCTGGTGGCTTAAACTTATGCCGGGTGCATGTGCATGCATGCCCAAGATCCTGAGAGGAGAATGGAGGAGAAGGGATTGCGGCATGGCCATCCCCCCTGGGGGGTGATTTCTCACTTTCCATCTCTCTGTCTCTCTCTGTCTTTCTGGTGAGCGCACGCGCCCTATAGTGAAAACCTCTAAAAAAAAAAAAAAAAAAAGCTTCTTCATGACAGAAGAAACAATAATTAGAGTGAAGAGACAACCTTCAGAATGGGAGAATATATTTCCAAACTATGCCTCAGATAAGTGACTGAAAACCAGAATATACAGGGAATTCAAACAGCTTTCCTGGAAAAAATAACCCAATTAAAAAGTAAGGAAATGAGACGAACAAACAACTCTCCAAGGAAGACATACAAATAGCCAAAAAGTATATGAAAACATACTCAACATCCCCTATCATAAAGGAGATGCAAATCAAAACCACAATGAGATACTACCTAACCATTGTGGCTAACCACAGAGTATCAAAAATATTTAAAAAATAAAAAAAGAAGAAGGTAATTGTTGAGACTGTGGTGGAAAGGGAACTCTCTTGCACTATTGGTGGGAATGTAATTAGTACAGCAACTACCATATCATCTAGTAATTCCACTCCTGAGTATGTACCCAAAAGCTAGGAACATACTCAGTTAGAAAAGTATTTGCACATCCATGTTTATTGTGGCATTATTCACAATTGTTACATAACGGAATCAACTCAAATGTCCCAGAACAGATGAATGAATTGAAAAAGTATGGCACATAGGGGACAAGCAGTTAGCGTAATGGCTATGTCACTGGACTCCCATGGAGTCGACCGTGGTTCAAGGCCCGGACCCAGTGGCTTAAACTCACGTCGGGAGCGTGTGTGTGCATGCCCAAGATTCTGAGAGGAGAATGGAGGAGAAGGGATTGTGGCATGGCCATCCCCCCAGGGGGGTGATTTCTCACTTTCTGTCTCTCTGTCTCTCTCTGTCTGTCTGGTGAAGGCATGCACCCTACAGCAAAAACCTCTCCCTCCAAAAAAAAAAATGAAAAAGAAAGTATGTCACATATACTCTATGGAATACTCTATGGAATACATATACTCAGCCACAGGAAAAAAATGAGATCCTGGCATTTGATAGAAAGTGAACAAATATGGAGGATTTAATGCTAAGGGAAGCAATCCAGACTATGAAAGAGAAACATTGTATGTCCCCACATACTATATACAAAATATCTGTACTCTTTGACAGAAACTGAAAGATTGGGAGGTATAAAGGCATGGAGAGCAACTGTGGATACTGGAGACAGTGTGGGGGCGAGTGGGCAGTTGTGGGGAAGGAGAGAGGGAAGGGGGCTGGGAATGAAAAGCAAAGAATTTAACAGACACAAAAGTGTAAAATCATGTGTTAAGGAAAATGCGTATTATAATATCTTTGACTGAACTAATATGCAGTGTATTCACGCTTGGAAGATTTCTTTTGTGTGCTGCAAAGATGAGCAGTGATGAAATGTAAATAAAGCAAATATGGGAAAAAAGAATTAAATAAAAAATATAGAAAAATAAAATATTTATATAAATATTTTTTAGATAAGGAATATATTCTGCTTCAAGAAGTAAAAATTTCTAAGTTTCATTTTTTAATTTCCTTCAGAGAAAATTATTCAGGAATATTGTGTAATGCTGTTCTCTAAATACAGCTACCATTTTCATTAGTGTCAGAATACTGGCCAAGAATTCTTATAATAGAATTCCTACTTCTCCATTCTTTTGTGGCTCAGAACAAACAAACCAGGAAGCCAAAAATATTCACAACTGTGATTATTACAGGCATCATTAAACTTTGAGTGGTAGTCTGAAAACATTACTTACTAAGTATGTCCATAAGCTTTGTAGTGGATTTTTAGAGCATAGAAATTTAAAGACTGTTATTTTCTTTTTCTTTTTCTTTTTTTTTATTCTTAATGTGTCAAATAGTTTTTTTAATTTCAATTTATTTATTTGCATTCATTCACTGTACATCATTACAGCATACAAAATGAGATTTTCCATCCAGAGTACACTGTATATTGTCTCAATCAAGCACATCAACAAACATGTTATTGTCAGCAAATGATCTTTCATTTCTTGTTTTCTGTATGTTTTGCTTTTTTCCCCCATCCCTTGATTCCCTATCTCTTACCCTCTGGCATCTCCCACTCTCCTCCCACACTGTCTCTGGTATC
>NW_006198133.1:986396-999044 GCF_000334495.1 Tupaia belangeri chinensis
TACATAATCTAACTACTTTCAATGGTGAGTTCACTCATTACTACTAAGAAAACCAGTTTTAATTTAAGTCAAAGAAATGCCAAGGAACTTTGCTTAAAGCCAGGAAACAGGTTAGGATTCTGTTCAAATTGTAGGTGCATGAACCTATCAGTCTAATGTACTTTTATCTTCTATTCTGGTTCAATTTTCCTGATTAAATTCTGGAATATACTATTCAACTCCAGACTTGTCCCTATGATTAAGTTGGCCACTTTCTTAGTTTTTTTTTTTCTTTTTTTGGAGAGATTTTTGCTACAGGGCACGTGCACTCGCCAGACAGACAGAGAGAGACATTAGAGACAGAAAGCGAGAAATCACCCCCCAGGGGAGATGGTCACGCCGCACTCGCTTCTCCTCCATTCTCCTCTCGGGATCTTGGGCACGCACACACACGTGCCCGGTGTGAGTTTTAAGCCAACGGGTCCGGGACGCGAACCGCGATCGTCTACATGGGAATCCAGCTTCATAGCCATTACGCTAACTGCTGGTTCCCTTAGTTTTTGAACTCTTATTTTCGTGTGTCTGTATTTAATTTTCCTGATACAGCACACCCTTGAGAACTTCTTGGAGATCTGGTCTGGTACTGGTAAATTCTTTCAGGTTTTGTTTATCTGAGAATGTTCTTGTCTTTTCTTCCCACCTGAAAGATAATCTTGCCGGGTACAGTATTCTTGGCTGAAATTGCTTCTCTATTAACACTTTGAATATATTTTCCCATTTTGTCCTCACTCGTATTGTTTATGATGAGAGATCTGCTGTTAGCCTGATGGGATGTCCTTTGTAGGTAACTTGATGTTTTTCTCTTACCAATCTTAGTATATTGTCTTTGTCTACATTTTTGGTCAACCTGGCTATAATGTGTCTTGGAGAAGATCTTGGGTTGATTCTATTTGGGGTCCTTTGTATTTCTTAAGACTGGATCTTCAAATGCCTCTCTAGGTTTGGAAAGTTTTCTTGCAGGATCTCATGGAATAGATTATCAATGCCCTTATGGGTTTCCTCACCTTCTGGAATGCCAACGTCCGGATATTTGGACATTTGATGGTATCCAGTACTTCTCACATATTATTTTCAAATTTTTGGGCCATTTTCTGTCTTCAGCCATTTTCTCTTCTACATCTGAGATTCTATTTTCTGAATGATCTAGTCTGCTTTTAATACTTTCAAGGGAGATTTTGACTTCTTGTATTATAGACTTCATCTCTAGCAGTTCCGTTTGAGTCTTTTGTAAAGTGGGTAATTTCTCTTTTAGATCTTGCAAGAATTTCCTCATCTCCTGGAACTCATCAACTTCTTTCTCCTTTCTCTTTAGCAGTTCATTATCTCTCTTCTCTTCCATCTCTGTTAGCTTAGACATTATGAATGCTCTAAATTCCTTATCAGACATTTCCATGATTTTCACCGAACTGCTTGTGGATGAAGAAGAGTTACTCTTTTCCCTTGGAGGAGAGGTATTTTCTTGTTTTCCCATATTTCTCGTGATCCGGCAGTGATTTCTTGTCATCTGATGGATGTGTTTCTTTCAAATTCTTGAAGTTCAGCCTGAATGTTCAAGAGCAAGCTGACAAGGTGATCTAGAATCTCTTTGCTGTTCTGTTGTGATCACTGGTGCAGCAGATTTAGTAGATATTGGGGAATATTTTAATCCTATTAGTATCTTGATGTTTAGCTATAGTACTCTTAGATCCGTCTAAAAACACATTGAATGGATATTGGAGGGTGGAGAGACAAGAAAAAGGAAAATGAAAAAGAGAGAGAGAAACAACAACAAAAAGAGAAAAAACAACAAAAAAATTAAAAATGTAATTACTGTTCTTCTTTAAAAAAAGAAATCACAAAATAGAAAGCCACGCAGCACACAAGCATGCCGCATGAAATATCTAGTTCGCTGGAGCCATGTGGAACCTTCTTCTGAAGGCCCGGCCTCTTCTGCCTGAGTGGGAGGACCAGAGTGATAATTAACAAGAAAAAAGGTGGAGCTTAGAGCCAGAGAAAAACTGTGCCTTTTAAAAAAAGTGTAAAAAGGAAAAATTACAAAAAAAAAAAAAAAGGGGAAGATAGAAGCAGGGAGAGACAGGAACTGAGACACAGAAACAGAGATAGAAGGCTGGGGGTCCGGGGGGGGGGGGCTCCCTATCGCTAGCTTGTTTGCTGGAGGCTGAATTATCAGTAGAGAATCTTCATTCCCTGTAATATCTAGTTCGCTGGAGCCATGTGGAACCTCTTCTGAAGGCCTGGCCTCTTTTGCCGTTAGCTCGTTTGCTGGAGGCTGAATTATCAGTAGAAAATCTTCATTCCCTGCAATATCTAGTTCTCTGGAGCCATGTGGAACCTTCTTCTCAAGACTGTTATTTTCAACCTTCAGAGGTTACCTTATTCAGCTTGGGCAGCCAAAATACAATTTCATAGACTGGGCAGTTTAAACAACACAAACTTAATTTCTCACAGTGCCAAAGGCTGGAAGTTCAAGGTCAGGGTGTTGGCATAGTCAGCTTCTGGAGAGAGTCCTCTGGGTGGCATATGACTGCCTTCTCACTGTGTCCTTATGTGGTGAGGAGAGAGTAAGAGCAAACTCTCTGGTATCTCCTATAATGACACTAATCCCACAATGAAAGCCTTGCACTCTTGACCTCATTTAAGCCTCGTCAACTCCCAAAGACCCATCTCTAAATGCCATCATATTGGAGATGGCGGATACTGGGGACACGCACACATTCTGTCCATACCAGAGCTCTTTCTTAATTATCTCTCAGACTTCAGCTAGACCCTGAACATTTTATTCCTAAATAACAAGTCGGTACTATAGAATGGAAGAGTGGGAGGGAAGGTAGTTTGCTTAAATACCCCCTGAATTTTTAACCACATGGCTTATAATCAAATGAAGGTAGGATTGATAATTGTTCTTATTGTGGGTAGGGCAGTCTAATCCTAGCACTGAATGTTCTATTCCATTTTACTCATGCTTTCTTCTGCTTGACTCTAAGCCACAGTTTTACATCTGATATATAGGAGAAACAATATGTAATTTTCAACATAATGTAACTAACTGTAAAAATGAAACGAGGAAATAGATAAAAAGTCACTTCACTTACTGCTAATTCCACAATAAAGCAACCCAAAGGCCATGCCACAAGCAATAAAGTAACTTCATTATATTTTGAGTTATTGGCTATCATCAGTGAAATACATTAAGACTTATCGGATGTCTTATTTTGAGATTTTTTTCCTAAATAGCCCACATTTCCTACATAGATAGTGTGTGTTTTTGTTTGTTTGTTTATTAATTTCAAGAAAAGCAGTTTTAGCTTTAATGAATCAAAATTTTAAACTGTGAAAAAACTTGCTTAAGACTTAAAGCCAGGAAATAAAGAATTCTGTCCAAACAGTACATAGATACCCAAAACTCAAAAACAAATATGTACAGAGCTACAATCTAGTAATAAGGGCACTGTAGTTTTTTTTAAGAAACATTTTTCTTCTTTCCAATCCCACTTGTTACCAATGAAAAGCATAGTAAAACTAACTTATTTGCAAATAAATAAGTTTAGTCTTAATTTGGTCTGTTATTTGCACAAAGTCCAATATGAATACTAATCAATTTAGTTGGCTTTGCTGGAACCTCTTATAAGGAACTTCCGCTTAGACTCTTTGAGAAGCCTTCCAAGGCTACTGAGCCAAGTCAGGAATCCATCCGCTGATGGTGCCTTTAAATGCCTGTACTTGGAAGTTTTGGGGCCTGTCAGGAAGTGACATTCTTTACTTACCTGCCAGGCAGAACTGCTTGTGGTGCCAGGCAATCTTTCCAAGAGCAACTGTTGGCTTCGTTGAAATCAACCTTAGTTCCTTAGCTTTCTGGTCATATCTTTAGATATGACATGCCAGTCAAAGTCCTGGCAATAACCAGTGTTTCCAATTTCTGATGCAAGGCAACAAGTATTACTGAACTTATGCAAACAACCATACTGTCACAAAATAAGAATGCTCACCTATATTCTCCAATTCCAGGGGGTCAGAAAGAGAGAAAAGTTTGCTACAATTTCAAAAGAAAAAAACTTTAACAAATTGCTGAACCTATCAACAGCTCAAGAAGATAAAAATCCTTAAATCTGGAAGACAAATCATAGAAGAAAATCAGTAATCTTTTAGTCCAAAGTCAAAAAATTCTATTTTGACCAGTTTAGTTCCAGGTAATTAATGTCTCTCTTGTTGAGTTTGCAGTGTTACTATGGTCCATTCTTTCCATTTAAGTCCTGGAAGTTCAGAGATACAATCTCAAAGTTATCAAAAAAACCCTATATTTAAGAGTACTTTATTGGGAGCTAGCAGGTGATGTGGTGGCCAAGGTACTGGACTCCCACATGGCTGATCACAGTTTGAGTCCCAGACTTGGTAGCTGCCTTCTCACTATCCCTACTGAGACAAGGATATCTATATCAATTTGTCTCTACTCAAATCGAATAGTAACAATAACGATAAATAAACCTACATAAACAATTCTTTAAAAAGAGTACTTATCAGAGTCTTTTTCACTAATTTTCTTAAAAGAGGCAATTTTTGGATTAGCGCTTATCACAAAATGTTTTAGAAAGAGGCTCAGAATAAAGCATTTTAACTATAGACAGCAAAATTTAAAATGGCCCTGGTTCGAGATCTGATTTTACCATAACCCAAAACAGACAAATTTGATCATTTCTGTGACAAGCTACATTAGAACTATGTAGCATTACAAGTATGACTAATAATACACTAACATATAACAGATATTTAAGAATCTCATACAATTTTGGAACACCCGTTGAAACAAATTTGTATATAGAGAGCTAAATATCATTTCATATTTGACAATATTTCCCATATAATTTCAAGCATGTCAGAAAGTCTAATCTGTCTTTCTCAGACATCCAAGGGCCCTGTTAAGAATTTTCAAAAGCTAGTTTAAAGTAAAAAAAAAAAAATTAAACTGGAAGTGAAGTTTGAAGGGGGATGTCTGTCCAATATCAAATGTTTGCAACACTTGATTAAAGCAGGATCAGGGCACTGTGACTATCTGTTGTGTGTCTTGTTTTACCAAAGTTTACATGGAAAGGATTCCTGATGTTGGGGACATGCTTATTTTGGAAAACTTGTGCTTACAGAAAAATTGGCATAGAATGTCCTTGGCATTGCTGCAGCTTCTGCACACTGTCAGTCAGACTTGGGGATTAATCAAAGAAACTGTGAGTCTTACACAAAGAAGTTAAAGAAAAAGCAGTAAGAAATGTAAAAGTTTGCTACATTTGCATACGTACATTGTATCACTGCCCAACTTCTGGGTTTTATTGTTTTGGGTTTTTTTTTCATTTTCTCAAGTTTATTTATTTATTTTTCTGTGAGATAGAGAGAGGGAGAGACAGACACCTCTAACAGAAGTTCCTAGCTTGGTTGCCTAGGTGATTTCACTAAAATAGATGATTCTAGAGGAGGAGAAACTTCAAGGAGCAAGATTATAATACAATTTATACATGAGATGGAAAAAGTTGATATTTTATCATGTTTTTAAACTTATTTATTTCTTATATGAGGGAGACAGAGAGAGTGAATAAGGGAGTGAACGACAGGGAGCTCCAACCAGATCTTCATACCACAATCCACTCTCAACCGCAGCCTGAGCACAAGTGCACATGCATATGACCGGCTGAGAGAGACCAGTCCCAGGACACACAGGAACCTTCCCTTGTGTGCCCAGCTATATTACTGCTGTGCCACCCGCTGGTCTCAAAATGGGCATCCCTTAGTGCAATTTCAGGCAACTTTCACTTTATGGAAGGTGTATTTTAGGATAAGAGATATTTAGTTTTCATTGAGTTGACAAATTACTCTTTCATAGGTAATTATAAGACAGTATTTGGCAAAAGTATTTGCCTCCTAGTTAAAAAAAATACTCAAAATAGTATAAGAAAAAGTTGGATGCTAATTTTTCCACTCCACCTTTCATTGCTCTTCATTATAAGTTTTTATTTTTATCTTTGTTTTCTACTATGGGGAGCACATACTCACCAGAAAGACAGACAGACAGACAGAGACTGAGAAATCACCCTTGAGAGAGGATGGCCACACCACAATCCCTCCTCTTCATTTCTCCTCTCAGGATTTTGGTCACACATACACATATATCGAGTGTGTTTTCAAACCACCAAGTCCAGGACTCAAACCACATGGTTGGCCATGTGTGATCCAGTTCCCTTTCCCACCATGCCACTGTTGGCCCCACATTAGACATTTTAATGGTAATATCGCTCTTTTGTATTTTGATGAAATAAAAAAATTACTAAACAATTTTGGTTCAAAAAATGAATATGTTCCTCTTGTTTTGTACTCTCCCATCTTTTCTTCCCCCAAACTCCCTCTAAAAATCTTCTCAAGTCTTTAAAATGATTTGAAGTAAGAATTGGTCATGAGCAGAAAAAAGACAAAAATTTACGTAACTTTGGTGACCTACTTGTCTTACTCTCATCTTTGTTTATAAAGAGTGAAAGATTTAAGCCATCTGTGGATTTAATGCATTTTTTTCCTATCAGTTTTAAGAATACTGCTTTTCTATGAAAATGATCAAAAATGTTCCTGTTATGAGGGGTTTTTTTAAAGAGTGACAAAGTTTTGTAAACATGTGTACTAAATGTTCAAGTTTTGTATCATCATTTAATCAGAGTCTTATTAACTGGCTGAATCACTACCGCCACCGTTATAGAATGCTAATTTTTCTCCCTTAATAGAATAGATGAGTGGTTGAATATAAACCGCTGTCCATTCATTCATGAGTGTTGCCTGATAACTGAGTCATGAATCATTCTTAATTTTTAATTAAGAAAACACACGCACACAAAGACAGATGAGAGAGAAAGAGAATGAGCATAAATATTTCATGAATTTATATACATAGATTTTTTTGCTATAGGGCACATGTGCTCACCAGGGAGAGAGCAAGAGATAGAGATAGAGATGAGAGAGAGAGAAAGAGAAATCACCCCCTGAGAAGAATGACATGCCACAATCCCTTCTCCATTCTCCTTTAAGGATTTTAGGCACACATACCTGTGTGCCTGGTGTGTTTTTCAAGCTGCTGGGTCCAGGACTTGAACTGAATAGTCGGCCATGTGGGATCCAGTTGCCTTAACCACTACACCACTAGCTGATCCCATGGGTAGACTTCTTTATCACTCCTCAAGAATAATTTACTTCTTTGCCTGTCATCTAGGAATATTCCTTAACAACGTGCAGTTTGAATGTTTGAATATGAAAACCAGGGGGTTTCCTTTTACATTACAAATATGTAAATAGCAATTTATTTCATGTCCCCATCTTGTCTATTGTGAATAATGCTGCAATGAACATGTGAGTGCAAATATTTCTTTTAGATGTGGACTTTTTAAAGTGTATTTGTTATTTTCCTTATTAGAGAGAAAGACAGAGGCAAGTGTGGGGAGACAGCAGTCCCAGCAGGGGCTAACAGTGTGACCCAGCCCGACTGCAGCAAGCTCAGGATTCTAGGCACCACCTGCCTGGAGCACTCAGGGAGGTCTCTGGGCGAACTTGGAACCTCTCCATTTGGGTCACCCTTGCAAAGCGTTGTGCTTCTTCATTGCACCACCATCTGGCCGTTGGAAATTCTGATTTTGCTTCCTTTCAATATATACCCCAAAGTGAGATTGCTTAATTGTATGGTAGTTCTACATTTAAGGTTTTGGTAAGCCTCTGCATGTTTTCCGAAGTTGGACCAATTAACATTCCCAACCCACAGTGTACAGAGTTTCCTCTTCTCCCTATCCTTGTCAACATTTATTATCTTTTATCTTTTAGGTGATAGCCACACTTACAGGTGTGAGTGAGGTGATACCATTGGGGTTCCATTTGCATTTCCATCATTAGTTGTGTTGAGCACCTTTTCGTATGTCTGTTGGCCATTTGTATGTCTTCTTTGAAAAGAAATGTGTATTCATGTCCTTTGCCAATTTTTTAAACAAAATTATCTCCCAGAATGTTACACCTATACATGTGTCATGTCAGAGCAATGAAATTACAGCCTCCTTTTTTTTTTTTAAAGAGGTTTTTGCTATAGGGTGCATATACTTGCCAGCAAGACAGAGAGAGACAGAGAGACAGAAAGCGAGAAATCACCCCTCAGGGGGGATGGCCATGCCGCAGTCCCTTCTCCTCCATTCTCCTCTCAGGATTGTGGGCACACATGCAAACACACCTGGCGTGAGTTTAAGCCACCAGGTCCGGAACTCGAACTGTGGTCAACTACATGGGAGTCCAGCAACATAGCCATTATGTCAACTACTGGTCCCTACAGCCTATTAAATGATTTAGATAATCAGTTTGGTTTTGGACAGTTGTGGGTAAGAGGTCACGAGAGTTTGTACATGTGTCGGACATACGATCTCTCAACAACGGGTTGAGAGGAGGGGCCCTAAGAAGGTGACTAGGCCACTGCAGCTGTCCTTGTGAATGTACCCCTGCCGTTATGCGGCAGAGTGTCCAGTATCTCAGGAGCGGTTCCTGATAAGAGAATTAGCTTGTCTCCTCCCTTCTCTCTCTCTCTTGCCCTGTGAGGTTTCCCACCATGTTATGATGCCACAGGGCAGGGTCATTAGGCATTGGCAAGCTTTTTTTCTTATAAAGGACCAAATAGTAAATGTTTTCAGGTTTGTGGCCATGCGGCTTCTGTCGCAACTCCTTGGCTCTGCTGCTGTAGTGTAAAAGCAGCCACTGACGGTGTGTAGGTGTCTATACCCCAGTAAGAGTTTATTTACAGAATCAGGAAACAGGCTGGTTTTGTCCAGCGAGCTGTGTGCTGACAGACCCTGCTTTGTGTGACACTCATGTTCACATTCAAGCCCAGCTCTCCAGAGCCTCGGTAATGCTCAAAAGGGACACGGATTCAGGTTTCTTGAGTAAGTGTATTATTAAAATGGAATGGTAGAATAAATATATCCATATCCATTCACAAATTTAACAAGTAGGCCTTGATTATTGGGGCAGTTCTAGGCTCCGAAGTTCCCATCGTGGATTAACCAGCACCCCTGCCCCACAAAAGTCCCCGAGGTAGCAGAGGTGGTCTTCTCAAGGAGCAGCGGACACTAGGAAAGATGCTAAGAGAACGAGTGGGATGTAAGATGGAGGAAGTGCGTAAAGGGGGCAGCAGGTGAGATAGTGGTTAGGGTGCTGGACTCCCTCAGGGCGGATCGAGTCCCAGACCTGCTGGTTTGAAAATGACTTCGCGTGCATGTGCTTGTGTGCCCAGAACCCCAGGAGGAGAATGGAGAAGGATCATGGTATGGACATCCTTCCTGAGGAGTGCTTTCTCACATTCCCTTTCTCTGTCTCCCCCTCTCTCTCTCTCTCTCTCTCTCTCTCTCTCTCTCACTGGCGAGCACATGAATTCTGATAGAAATGTAAAAAAAAAAGAAAAAAAAGTTAAAGAAGACACAAAGGCTAGAGCCTGCTGGGGAATCATCCTGTTAACTAGGGTAGCCGAGGAGGGCTTTCCGTAAAGGTTACAGTCCAGTAAACGCAGAGGGATGTAAAGCATGTTTTAGGCAGAGGGCACAAATGCAAAGATTCGTTTTAAATTTTTTCAGTTTTGCTATAGGGTGTGTGCGGTCACTGAAGAGAGACATGGTATAGGGAGTAGTGAAAAACCACCCCCCAGTATGGCCATGCCGCAATCCTTTCTCCTCCATTCTCTTCTTGGGATTTTGGGCAGACACACATATATATGCTGGCATGATTTCCATACACTGGGTCTGGGACTGGAACCACTTAATAGGTTATGTGGAATTTAGTGACCTAACCACCATGCCACCCACTGATCCAAATGCAAAGTCGCTTAAAGCAGTGGATAAGTATTTTAAAGGGTCAGTTCTTCCTATATTTTATTTTGGAGAGATTTTTTGCTATAGGATGTGCCAGAGAGACAGAGAGAGAGAGAAAATGAGAGATCACCCCCCAGGGGGGATGGCCATGCCACAATCCCTTCTCCTTCATTCTCCTCTCAGGATCTTGGGTATGCACACACATGCGCCTGGAGTGAGTTTTAAGGCCCTGGATCCAGGATTCGAACTGCAGTCAACTACATGGGAGTCCACCAATGTAACCATTACACCATCTGCTGATTTCTCTCTATTTTCCTTATATTTTAAACAAAGCACTTTTGCAAATAGGTGTTTATTTATATGTAACAACATTTTAAGCTTAGGATGAGACTGTAGATTTTGGTGTTATGCATACTATATCCCACTAGTACTAGAATATTTGACCAAAATAAATAAATAAATAAATAAAGACAAAGAATCTGTGCAGAAGAAAAGCGTAATTTCAGTCATAGAAGATCTCTCACAGCATTTCATACTGGCTAAAACAGCATCGATTCAAGGCAAAAGTTCAAAAACTAGGTAAAAACATATCTAGTTTCCCCTTTTTAGATGACTTATTGTTTGTTTTCCTAATTCTCCTAATATACTTCATCCTTTACTTCTGGAGGTAGTTTTAAGACTGTTGTACTGTGATATGGTCTCTTCTCGAGGCCCGCTCCACTGCCACTAGTCATGGTGGTTACTGAGCAACGAAGTGTCTGCAGTCACGTGCTCTACGTGTTCAGATCTCAGACTCGGAGAAAAAAAATCAAGCAACCCTTGCGTCATTTTTATATTAATCGTATGCGAAATTATATAATATTTTGGATATGTTGGGCTAAGTAAAATATATCACTGAAATGAATTGCACCTTTCTTTTTACTTTCTAGTGTAGCTACTAGAAAATTATAAATTACCTATGTGGTTTATATTATTTCTGCTAAGCAGTGCTCTTTAGATATAATCATTGATTCCCTCTCCACCAAACTTGTCTGCGGGGAGCTGTACCCCCAGCCGGGGTGGGTGCACAGGGAGGCGACGCGGGTGAACAGGAATCAGACTAAGACCTCATGCCCTTAGCATGTTCTTAGCCGGCTACAGCCAGAGTAAACTCCAGACTGCAGCCCTGATGGCCAGAAGTCATGCGTATTTATTATAGAAGGAGTTTTACAGCAGTGGGATGGGTGAGGGGAAGTAAGTGAAACATTTTGCTCTAAAAGGTAAGGCATTTAAAGTATAGGATTAATAATTATAAAACATGACGTCTGTTTTGTTTAGGTATAAACAGTCATAATTTTTAGAACGAGGAAGTCTATTTTTTGGGTGCATCTTCTTTTTAGATCTTGATTACCAGGGAGGGTCTTTAGATGAGAGGGTCTCTAGGAATTTTTAGTCCCAGACCAGCTTGATTACTTTAGTCTTAGATTGGCTTGAGAATTTTGAGCCTCAGGTCAGCTTTTGAGAACTTTAGCTTTAGGCTAGGGTGGCAGTAATTACAAGAGCCTAGAAATAAATTTTGTCTGGTTTAGTAAAGACAAGGTTAGTGTATATACTAAAGCGAAATACTTATGTTATCTCTGGGGTAGTCTACAGCTAAGAGGGTGAGTCTACATAGGAAAGGAATGTGGTCTTGTGAGTAGCTAAAGGTTACAGTGTACTTGGGATTCTCTACATGCTGTTCTATACAATGACTGTGGCTTGGGGAATGGCAATTTTCCCTTGTCTTGAGAGTAAGGGTGGCTTATGGTCTTTGGGGTGAGTCCCTGAGCCCCTCTCGGCTGCTGAGATCCTTCGCTCATTAGTAATCCCCAGTAGGAGAAGTGAATGTAGCATTTTTTATTGACATTTTTCAGGAGGGTGGGATGAGTCTAATGGGAGTAACTCCTGTTCGCAGCCGCCGCCCTACGCAGCTGTCGCCTTAGTGGATTTGCATTTTTTTAGGATTATTGTAAAAGTTATAGTAAGGCTGGGGGTGCCTTTATGGGATACCGGGGTATGGCAATAAGGCCCATGGCAGAGAAACTGAGTGCAGGTCAGTACAGTAACACAATGAAGGTGAGGTCCAGAACTCGTAAAACTGTTGACCTTGCAAACAGTTCTCCTCAGCCGAGTCCTTGCTCTAGGCCTGAGGGGCAGTTCTTTCATACTCAGCTTGTGTTAACTGCATGGTCCCAGCACTTGTCAGTAACACACACTTTTTCTTTTTATTTCTTTTTTGAAGAAGAAGAAGTTTTCGCCATAGGGCGCGTGCGCTCGCCAGAGAGACAGAGACAGAGAGATAGAAAGCGAGAAATCACCCCCTGGAGGGATGGCCACGCTGCAATCCCTTCTCCTCCATTCTCCTCTTGGGATCTTAGACACGCACACACACATGCCCGGCGTGAGTTTTAAGCCACCGGGTCCAGGATGTGAACTGCAGTTGACTACATGGGAGTCCAGCGACATAGCCATTACGCTAACTGCTGGTCCCAGTAACATACACTTTTAACCTTCTGGTTCCAAACTTACATTTCTTTAGTCTCTTCTTGCATTTGATTTGAGATGTCAGTTCCCCACCATTAACCTGTCACTTCTTCCTGAGCCCTTGGTCCCAGGTTTCCATATATCAAAGAGGAGAGCATGTTTGTTTTACGTTTATTGATTCCAAAAAACCATGTTACATTAAGAGTTTTACTGTTTTGGGCGCCGGCCCACCGGGGCCCGGCGGCGGGCCCCC
>NW_006198133.1:1000676-1006229 GCF_000334495.1 Tupaia belangeri chinensis
ACAATGTAATACACTGTAAAGTTATATGTAATCCAATGTAATATAAAGAAGATTATGATGATGATAATAAAAAATAAAATTAAAAAAAAAGAAAAATTAAGACGAATAAATAAATAAATAAACAAAGTTAAAGAAAAAGAAAAAAAAAGAGTTTTACTGTTTTGTTGAACAGTCTTTCTAATGTGTATTTGAAAGCAAATTGTTACTATATAACATATGCCAGAGACCTGCTCCAGCCGGGGTGGGTTGAGGTTCATACACAGGAAGGCGACGCAGGCTAGGAGCAATCAGACTGAGACCTCAGTGCTCTTTAGCATGTTCTCAGCAGACTACAGTCAGAGCCAGCTCAAGACTGCAGCCCCGGTGGCTGTCAAACATACGTATTTATTGAAGGATATTTTACAGAAGTAGGAGGGGTGAGGGGGAAGTAAAAGATTTACTCTAAGAAACAGGGTATGCAAAGTATGGAAACAATAATCATAAAGCATGATGCACTGTTCTGTTTGATCAGGTGAAGCCAAACACAGTCCTCAGAACGAAGGAGTCCATCTGTCTGGTGCATTTTCTTCTTAAATCTTGATTACCGGGCAGGGCCTTTTTGGATGAGAGGGTTTTGTAGCTCAGGAGACAAAACAGGATGTTTTATTAGCAGTTTTTCATAGTTAATAGCACACAGATGAGAGACTCCTTGTAGTTAAAGACTATCTGTTGCCTGCCTGAATTAGATAAGACTTCCAGCTAAATTAGGTAATCTTCCCCCTGGACCCTTCAGGTTTGTTTATTCTGTCACTGTTAGCCAGGTCTATCCTTCCTCTATTAACCCACGGGTCCCTGTATTTTATTTGCTGAATTCCTGTCTGTTAATCAGTGAATTCTTGTGCTCTATCTTTGAATCCCTGTCATGGCGGTGGATGCCCTAACTTGGCCTAACATAAGCTAACTTGGCCTGCAGCTTTAACAAGGGGTATTTATGTAAAATTAGCCTTAAACTAAATTAGCCTTAAACTAAGTCTACATATGCTACTAATGCTAATTTGGCTTATACTAACTTAGCCTAACATATGCTAATTTGGCTTAATACAGGCAGGGGGGGGAGTCTCAAATTTCCTGATCCTTGCTGTCACCTTAGGGAACTGCATTCCTTCAGGATCACTAATTGGCTTTATTGTAAAGTTGCAGTAAGGCTGGGGGTGTTATTTTACCCTTGTGGGGTACCGTAATAACAGTAAAACTCATGGCAGAGAAATTGAGTACAAACCAGCACAGCAAAACACAATTAGATACTGGAGTCCATAACTGTTGGCTTTGCTCACAGTTCTTCTCAACTCAGTCCTTGCTTAGGCATGAGAGGCAGCTCCTTTATGTTCAGCTTGTGTTGGCTGCATGGCCCCGTCAATCAAGAATGTCTCACTAGGGACCAGCAGTTAGTGTAATGGCTATATTGCTGGACTCCCATGTAGTCAGCTGTGGTTTGCGTTCCCGACCCGGTGGCTTAAAATTCACGCCAGGTGTGTGTGCATGCATGCCCAAGATCCTGAGAAGAGAATGGAGGAAAAGGGATTGTGGCATGGCTATTCCCCCTGGGGGGTGATTTCTTGTTTTCTATCTCTCTGTCTCTCTGTCTGTCTGGCAAGCGCATGCGCCCTATAGAAAAAACCTCTCCAAAAAAAAAAAAGAATGTCTCACTAATTAAAAACTTATAAAGCAATTATGGAAATAATATTATGTATATCTCTTAACTGCTGCTGTTTTAAGATCTTTTTTTTTAATTTTACTATCTAAATATCCTAACATGCTTGACTGTTCACAAGTAATGAGGTCCCTACTTGGATAGGAAGATATTTTGGGTTGAATATAAATACCTCGTCAATTCTCTTGTGTATAAATGCATACATTTGCCCTGACTCAGCACATATAGCTTACTTTTTATAACTTTCAAAATGTATGAATGCTAAAAAGTTGGATATAAGGTGTTAATCTAATAAAGAGAATAAATTATTTTTGGCTCTGATAAGAATCACTTGATGACTTCTATAGAATTTAAACTTTAATTTCTTTTCTTTTTTTTTTTTTGAGAGATTTTTGCACTCGCCAGAAAGAGAGAGAGAGACAGAGAGACAGAAAGTGAGAAATCACCCCCCGGGGGGATGGCCACGCTGCAATCCCTTCTTTTCCATTCCCCTCTCAGGATCTTGGGCATGCACGCACACGCGCCCGGTGTGAGTTTAAGCCACCCGGACTGGCGTGAGTTTAAGCCATGGGACTCAAACCATGGTTGACTACATGGGAGTCCAGCGACATAGCCATTACGCCAACTGCTGGTCCCAACTTTAATTCCTTTTTAAACCCTGTGCAATAGCCTGCTGCCATTTTGAACCCAAGGCAGACTGAAATTGGTCTACACCTGACTTACCTATTCCAAATGACAGCTAATGGACTCGTATCTCTACAGCAATTTGCTTGCTGATGTGGGAGGAAATTTGCTAAAACTTTTATTACCCTTGTAATTGTTATAGCGTCTTCTCTACTGAGAGGTAGAAGGGCCACAGTGACATGACATGCTGTCCAATCATCTGTGTGGGGCCATATTTATTATGTATTTTATATAATGTTTCAGATTACAGGAAAAACAGCAGTTTTACTGACAAGCTTGGAACTGGATATGTATCTCCATCTTACTACTATCACTTATATCGCTTCTTCTCATGTATGTAGACGGACTAACTCTCCCCTGACTCCTTGACATAGTTTGTTCTGTATCACTTTCCATCCTTCTTGTAGAAGCATTGTTGACCTTAACCACTTGCCCTCTTTTTCAGAAGCTCTCCTATACTCCACTCTCTTTTATTCCTGTTTTATAGGGAAACGTCTCTATTACGTACCCCTGAGTGAAATTGCTGGGTCAGGGGAAGTGTGGGTGGGCTGTAAGGTGGTTCTAGGCCCTATTCTAGGGGATGCAGAATATCCTAGATATTCAAAGACGTCATGACACCTGCTGTCTGATGAGTCCTTGTGTTCCCAAGTCTCCTTTACTTGGAGTGCTATTCACTTTTCCTCTCACACAGGCACATCATCACATGGAGGCTAAGCTAACAGGGAATCGTATGATAGCTTGCAGGCATTGAAACACTTGATACTGTCCAGCTCCTATGAGTGCTTTATGTGCAGTGTCCCATCAGAGCAGCATAATGAAATCCATAACATCGATGAACACATTATTTTTATTTTACTGGTGCAGAAGTTATGACTTAAAGAAGTGAAATAGCATGAATTAGGAACAGTAGGTTTTAAACATCTACTGATTTGTTATATACTTAACATTTTTTTCAGAGAGTATGTGCATTTACCAGAGAGACAAGGAGAAAGGGAGAATGCACCCCTACAAATGGGGTGTGGTCACATTGCAATCTTTTCTCTGTTACTCTCTCCTGGATACAAGAATACTGCATCCAATAATTACGTGTTATTTATTCTTTCCAAAGAAACACAAAACTTTCACAAAATTGACTGTATCCCTTCAAATGACTAAAATCTCATAGAGCATGTTCTGTGAAGTTCAAACAGTAATCCATAACAAGTGTTCACTAAAATATCGCCATATGTTTAAAAATTAGAAAATCTCTTCCAATTCATAGATTCAATTTGAAGATGTGGTATCAACCTTGGTGCCTGGAAACTGATGAACAGATAAATAAATGGGTATATACATACTGGAATACAATTCTGCCGTACGAAAAGATCAGTTCCTGCCTTTTGAGACAAAAACGAATGACCCTGGGAGAAACAGTGCTGAGTGAGATGAGCTGGGTGCTGAAGACAGACATAGTATGTGCACTCCCCTGCCCCTTAGCAGAGGCTAAATGATTTAGTCACATTGAAGTGGAGAGTGTAATGGTGGATACCAGAGGCTGGAAAATGGAGAGGAGTGGGGAAGGATGGGGAGAACTTGTTAGCAGATACAAGATGCATATGAACAATGGAATGGTTACAGAATACACAGTGCAGTAAAGTAAAGAAAATAGATGATGACTGAAAAACTATTTCAAAATAACCGAAAGAATAGAGTTGGAATGAACACAACATGAAGTAGTGATAAATGTTGAAAATATAGAACTTTTTGATTTGGGGCACAAGGTAGTTAAAAAAATATATCAGGCAGTTTCATTAGTTTAATAAGTCAGAAGATGGATGTTAGTGCTATCAAAGTGACTAAAAAGAGAGAGGAAAAGTTTCAGGAAAGAAAGGGCCATAGACTAAGGAGTCCAAAATGCTGCATAGAATCTTAGTGAAAATCTAAGACAATCCCTGATATACACAGTCACTGTAAAAAGCCAAGCAAATGAGGCCACATCTCAGAGGCTAGAAATGCTGAGCAATGATTTTTAACTGACGAACACACATATAGAATTTGGAGCTTAAAACAGCAAAGTCAATTGCTTGTTAAAGCATAAACCGGCAATCAAAACAACAACAACAACAACAACAACAAAAACCCAGAAACAAAACACTAACAATATAGAGAATACCATGTATTCTCCACAACACTCTAAAAACTACAGACCATAGTACACACAAAGTATGAAGCATAGCTGAAATAAAA
The DNA here is from genome assembly GCF_000334495.1 of Tupaia belangeri chinensis. Classification (NCBI taxonomy): domain Eukaryota; kingdom Metazoa; phylum Chordata; class Mammalia; order Scandentia; family Tupaiidae; genus Tupaia; species Tupaia belangeri. The sequence continues at coordinate 1,005,277 of NW_006198133.1, forward strand.
AGTGGTCAAAAGAAACTGATCTTTTTGGAATTAACAGACAAAAATAATAAACCTATTATTATAAGCATAACATAGCATAACTTCAAAGACTTAATGTGAAGCATGCCCACAATGGTTGACAGAGATAAAATGACAAATAAGACAAATGACGATTCTAGACTGGAGATAAGAGAAGAAAGGTTAGTGAATTTGGAGATAGAACAATAGAAATGATCACAACCAGAAAATAGAAAAAGTATAATGTGCAAAAACTAAACAAGGCTGCAGGAACCTATTAAAAAATTATAATGCTGGACACTCCCATCTTTCGACCCCTGGGCCAGGAACTTCGAGGGAGGACTGCCCCCTGTAGCTTCAGAAACCGGGATCTCCAAGCCAGATACCCCTCTTTCAGCCAGATACATTTTTTTTCTTTCTTTTTCTGTCCCCTTACCCACGTCTTTCATTTGTAAATTTCTCTCTTCTGATTAACACATAGGAACGCCCTCAGTCCTACCACACCACACTCCCATCTTTCTTTTTTTTTTATTTTATTATCATCATAAATCTTCTTTCTATTACACTAGATTACATATAACTTTACATTGACTTCCATTGCTTTTTCAAAAGGGAATGCCATGCATGTCAGTCAATACAGAGATATCAATCTCCCCGCTTTATCATTCAATATCTTTTCCATGCTTTTCCCAATAATTATTATTATAATTTTTTAAACAGTCAATCACTATTTCTCATTTTGCTTATTAAAAAGACTTCACCCATCATGAAATACTTTCCAGACCGGTTCAGTTGAGAATACTATACATGTCATCATCAACAGGTAATAAACCATATCTATTTCTCATTAACATCCTGCCTCTCTATTGTTCACTGCTGTCTTTATCCTCTTCTCCCTCCTTTTTTTTTTTTTATACTTTGTTTTTTATTATAAATTTTTTTTTCTCATCACAACA
>NW_006198133.1:1012162-1046260 GCF_000334495.1 Tupaia belangeri chinensis
AAAAAAACAAAAAATGATAAGTGCTGGAGGGGGTGTGGTGAAAAGGGAACTCTCTTACACTGCTGGTGGGATTGTAAATTGGTCCAACCACTGTGGAGAACAATTTGGAGATTCCTCCAAAATCTACAAATAGAACTACCATATGATCCAGCAATCCCACTCCTTGGTATCTACCCGAAGGACAGAAGAATACTTAATCGAAAAAGTGCTTGCACATCGATGTTTATTGTGGCACTTTTCACAATTGGTAAGTCATGGAAACAACCTAAATGCCCACAAACTGATGAATGGTTAAAAAAACTGAGGCACATATACTCAATGGAATACTATTCATCCATAAAAAACAACAAAACCCTGGCTTTTGAAAGGAAGTGTATGAATATGGAAGACTTACTGCTGAGTGAAGCAAGCTATGCTATGAAGGAGAGGCATTGTATGTCCCCACTTAATATATACCGCGACCATACTGCTTCTGTTGTTATAGAGTTATAAAATTATACAAAATTATGTGCATGTATGTGCGTGCCCAAGATCCCAAGAGGAGAATGGAGAAGGGATTGCAGCGCGGCCAACCTCTCTGAGAGGGGTGATTTCTCGCTTTCTGTCTCTCTCTCTCTCTCTCTCTGTCTTTCTGGTGAGTGCATGCGCCCTTTAGCAAAAACCTCTCCAAAAATAAAAAAATTAAAAATAAAAAAGGGCAGAAAGAGAAAAAATGAAAAGAAATTAAAGACTTTTCAGATAAACAAAAACAGCAAGACTTTTACAATAGCAGATATGTACAGTGAAGATTGCTAAGGGAACATTTTTTTTGTTTTTTCTTTTTTTTTTTTTGGAGAGGTTTTCGCTATAGGGCGCGTGCGCTCGCCAGACAGACAGAGAGAGACATAGAGACAGAAAGCGAGAAATCACCCCCCAGGAGGGATGGTCACGCTGCAATCCCTTCTCCTCCATTCTCCTCTCGGGATCCTGGGCACGCACGCACACGCGCCCGGCGTGAGATTTAAGCCACCGGGTCCGCGACACAAACCACGGTCAACTACGTGGGAGTCCAGCGACATAGCCATTACGCTAACTGCTGGTTCCCCAAGGGAACTTTTTTTTAAAGAATTATTTATTCATTATTATTATTTTTTTAATTTCACCAGAGAGAGACACACAAAGAGTGATAGGGAGACAGAGAGAAATAGGGAAAGTGAGAAAGTAATCCACCAGGTTCGGGACTCAAACCATGGTCAGCCATGTGGGAGTGTCCAGCATCTTAACCACCATACCACCTGCTGGTCCCGCTAAGGGAAGTTTTTAAGACTAAGGGAAACCAGTATGAACTGGGAAGACATGAAAAGCACAAGAAATATTAAATATATGCATAAATATATATTTATTTTCTTTTAATGTGTTTGAAAAATACATGACTATTTAAAGCAAAAATGACAATATTGTATATTAGGTCTCTGCAATATTTATCATTACTATAACACATTCCATATTAACTAGAGAGAAATAGGAGAGGGGAAAGATTATTTTTGCTAAAATATATCTTTATCTTTATATATATATTTGACTTAAGAAATAGCATAATGTTTGAAGTCCTCCTTGTTGTCATCTCAGTTGGGTATAGTCCATTGTCTGGTGGGGTGACACAGCTTTTCTTGCTAGAAGGTTGTTCTATTAGCATTTGTGGTACTTACATTCATGTGCACTTTGCCTTTTCCTTGATGTCCACCACACAGCATTGAAGTAGTGAGATGTGCGGCAGAGAGTACGTCCACATTCCAGCAATTCTCCTCCTTCCCTTTCTGTGTAATAACAAAATCATGTTCTTTCTGTGGCCAGGATCAATTACTCCGGCCAGTAAATAACTTCTGTGGCCCACTTATAGTGGTTCCATGGCAGCACAAAGCTCTGCGAGGCCAGAAGTCACGTGAAAGTCTGGTGTTCAGTTCCCAGGGAGATCGAAGCATTCTGGGCACGTGCATATGTGGCTGTGACCACAGCTGGCTGGGAAGACCGAGAGGACATGAGACCATGGAGGGTGCTGGCCTTTCTCTCCTCTTCTGTCTCTCAATAAATAAGTACAAAAAAAAAAAATCCCTTCACTCTGTCAGCTGGTTCATTACATGAGTAGTTCAGATTGATCAGGTAGCAATACTGTTCTACCATTAATAAAAGCTATATTATGCTTTCTGGTAGATATAATTGTGTGTTGGGACCAGCAGTTGGTGTAATGGCTATGTTGCTGGACTCCCATTACTTCCTTGGGAACTAGAATGTCTAAACCAATAACCTAAAGCTGTCCATAGAGAGGAAATCACTTCCATGTGTAGTCCTTAACTACAAGATTCTTAAATCCTACTCATGGTAGAAATAGAACAAAAGTGATAATTCAGAAAATATACCATATTATGGAAGATATAACTGCAGCCCCTCAGAGAGTTTGCTTTAATTTGGCATCATAACTGAGTTTAAAAATGGCATTTCATCATCATCATCTCGGGTTTTCTCCTTTAGAAAGCATGACAATAAACAATGATAACACAAATCAATTCCATGAATGTGAGCTAACTGCCAAATTTCACTTGATAAAATACGTGTTCCATGACTCTGCAGAATCACATGACAATGAACAAAGCATCGTGTGGCTGCGTATAGTGGTTTTGGCAGATGTAATGTGCTCAGGGACGTGAACCATTTCCAGAGTAAATATGTGCTCCAGTGAGAGTAGAGTGTGGCCTGCTTTACACTGGAAATGGTCCAATGTAATCAGTCTGCCACTGGTGACTGACTGGTCCCCTGGCAAATAGTGTCATGTCAAGAGTCACCGTTGGTTTTTCCTGTTGGCAGGCTGAGCGTTCAGCAGCAGCGAGTAGAAAGTCATTTGGTAAGCAGAATTTCTAGCCCTGCCAATGTGGCTGATTTGTTCATGAGCCTGCTTACCAAGACTAGGGCAGCTGAGGAAGGAGGCTAGCTGTTATTCCAGAAAAGAGCCTTGTCCCCCTCATTGCTAAGATACACTTCTGTTGAGATTACTATTCAGTGAATATTCACATAGGACAAATACTTTATACCTGGTGCTCACTGGAACACTCCATTCACATAGCATTTTCCCAGACAGCCTTTTCCTCAGTTATTCGGTCCAGCTCCTTGTAAGTCTCTGTTATCCCAGCCAAACCATTAGCTACTGCCCATAAACCAGTATGAAAGTTCACCTCTGGTTATCCCTCCTTCCAGGTCAAGTAAACTGGATGACCACTGGGAAGATTTTCCTTCAATACTCTCTTTTAAGACCATCCACGAAAGAGGCTATGTGCCCAAACTGTCCAATTTTAAGAGATGCTAAAGTATATTATAATTCAGGACCATTTCTAAGCCATCCCTGAAATGAATGGCTTTATAACTTTTTCAAGTTATAAATATCTCCATATTTACTAAAGTTGAGGATACAAAAAGGAAATGAATAGCAGGAATAGGATCTGGAAATATGATTATAAAAAGGAGATGAATAGCAGGAATAGGATCTGGAAATATGACATCAGAGAATACACACACACACACACACACACACACACACACGTCTCCTCCAAGTTACCAAAGTGCATTCGAAGCAATCAAACAACTACACAATGCTCCTTTATTTTTATTAAAATATCCTATGGTGACAATAATTCAGTCTTCAAAGATGCAACCTGTAGGTGGGGAGGAAATAATTTAAGTCACTATCTTATTACTGCATACCATGGACAGCTAGGATTCTATTTATCCTCAACAAAAGGATCATTGGCCTGTATGAGTAGAGGGAGGCTGTTCCCTGAGAGCCCCTGCCTCGCGCGCTGCTCGGAGTTTGAAGGGCCCAGCGCCGCGCGCAGCTCCTGCAACCTCTGCCGCCCGCTTTCCTCCACCGCTGCTGGGGACACGAGCCTCGCAGGGCCGGCAGCGGGATGCTGGACCAGATCTCTGTCTCTGAGTTCATCGCCTAGACCACCAAGGACTACAACTCGCCCACCACGTCCAGCTTCACCACGCGGCTGCACAACTGCAGGAACACCGTGACGCTGCTGGAGGAGAGAGACAGCACCCCAACAGGGTCCTGGTGCTGTGATCCAGCCCCAGCAAGCCCTGGATCACGGGCAGGACCTCCCACTCTTGGGAAGATCTCCAGCCTCGTGGGCCTGCCTTGTAGAGCCAAGTGCCACCACTGTGTCAGCGCCCAGCCCCTGTGAGGATTGTTTTGAATGGAATAATGGGTGGGGGAGAGTTCTGTAAACATGCTGAATGTCCTCTAATTGTAAGGGCTTTTAAGGAAAGACTTTAAGAAATAAAAGGCTGGGATTTGGGGAAAAAAAATAGAATCATTAAAACTGTGAATTCTAAGCGGAAAAAATTTTTTTGCACAAAATCTAGACAATATATGTGAAGCAGTAGCCATTACTTTCTTAAGGTCATAACATCTTGCAGCTAAAGGAGCCTGACTCTCTAAATCCCCTTGCAGGCTCCAAAATGTCCGATCATGACAGCTCTTTAGGAGAGCGGACAGTTCCTTAGAATCTAGCGCAGATAGTTGCTTAGTGAGTTTTCTCTAGCTCACGAGTCTACACATTTGGACTTAGGTACCTAGCTTCTCCTGTTGTTAAAGAATAAACCACTTACTCTATAATATGCTTTATGTTCGAACCCTTACTGAGAGAAAAGTCACAAATTAGAACCCCCAGGAATGAATGAACGGTTATTACTGAAGAGCCTACAGACTTCTTTAAAAAGAGAGTATTTTTCCTAATTGAGTGTTGTTCTGCCCTTTGGATAAATACCAAGGAGTGGGATTACTGGGTTGTATGGTAATTCTATTTGCAGGTTTTTGAGGAGCCTTTATGTCATTACTCATAGTTGCCATACTAATTTACATTCCCATCGAAAGTACAAGAAGGTTTACTTTCACTATGGCCTCATCAGCACTTGAAGTACTTGTCCTCCTTTTTAAAAAATCATAGTCATTCTGACTGGGGTTATGTGGTATCGCATTGTGGTTTTGATTTGCATGTCCCTTATGATAAGGGAATTGAACATTTTTTTTTTTTTGGAGAGATTTTCACTGTAGGGCGCGTGCGCTTGCCAGACAGACAGAAAGAGACATAGAGACAGAAAGCGAGAAATCACCCCCCAGGGGGGATGGTCACGCCGCAATCCCTTCTCTTCCATTCTCCTCTCGGGATCTTGGGCACACACACACACGCGCCCGGCGTGAGTTTTAAGCCACAGGGTCTAGGACATGAACCGCGGTCGACTACATGGGAGTCCAGTGACATAGCCATTACGCTAACTGCTGGTTCCCAGGGAATTGAACATTTTTTCACATGCTTTTTAGCCATTCATATGTCTTCTTTAGAGAGTAGTCTGTTCAGCTCATTCGCCCCTTTTTAAATTGGATTATTCATTTTTCCGTGGGTAAACTGGTCAAATCCCCTATCAATTCTGGTTACCAATTCCTTATGTGAAGCATCCGTGTTTATTACAGCATTACTCAGAATTGCAAGGACATGGAATCAACCTAAGTGCCCAACAAATGATGACTGGATGGATTCTAAAATGTAGCATAGAGAATCCTACTCAGCCATAAAGAACAGTGAGACTCTTTCATTTAATACAAAGTAGATGAGTCTATTGATAGAAAATTTAAGAGTAAGTGGAAATAAGCCAGACTGTGAAAGACAAACATGATATATCCGTGCTTATTACATACTGCATGTCTACGCTTTATGTTATAAATGGAAAGACTCAAAGACATACTAGTAGGGCGGACAAGCATAGATACCAGAGATTGCATGAGAGGCGGTCAGATAGAGAGGCATGAGTGTGAGGGGCTCAGTAAAACATGTAACAAACAGAAGAAAGTAAGTTTCTTTGTTGTAAGCACTGTATATGATAAAATCCTTGATTCGATCATCAAGCACTGCACACTTGAGAAACCATATTGTATGTCTTAAAAATGTACAATTAAATGGAAACAGAAAATATAAACTTAAAAGAACTATAAAATAAAAAATAGTAAGGAAACATCAACAACATTTTACTGACGTATTTGAAAACTTAGAAGAAATGGACAAATCCCTCGAGGAATTCAGCTACCCAACTGTTAAAATAGAAAATATTCAATTTCAATATTTCTATTTCTATTAAAGAGATTGAATTCAAAACAAATAACCTTATTCAGAAGTAATTTCCAGGTGCATATAGTTTCACTGGTGAATTTCAGTACATAAAAAAAAGTCTTGCAGAAATATTGAGAAAGAAGTAGTAGCAATCCTATACAAACTTTCAGAAAATAGAGGAGACTGGGACCAGCAGGTGGTATAGTGGTTAAGATGCGGGACTCTCCTACTGTGGATGGCAGTTCAAGTCCTGGACGTCATGCTGGGCACATGTGAGTGGGAGGCCAAAATCCCGAAAAGAGAATGGAGGAGAAGGGATTGTGGCATGGCCAAGCCCCCAGGGGTGTGATTTCTCCCTTCCCCCTCTCTCTTTCTCTCTAGGGCAAAATCCTTACATTTAAAAAGAATATAGAGAAGATTCCAAAATAGTCACATTTGAGTGTATGTAATATCACAACTTTACAGAGGAGAAAAGAATAAAAAGATTTCTTTTTTCCGGAATTGTTTGAGAATGAGATACAGACCAGATATCCACTGACACTTCAGGCTAAAACCCAAGAATGGTGGCAATTAACAGTGTTGCGGGGTATCAGCAAGAGATAGATAGGCCGAGGAGGCTTTTGCAGGAGCATAGTGATTGATCAGTGCTGACACCAACTCAGCGGATTCATATTCAAAGGCCGAGCCCAGAAATTTGGGGGGCCCTTTCTTTTATTTATTTTAGTTTGTCTCCCTTATAAGGTTACATACACGTTTACATACCTTTGATTGGGTAACTTATATGCTTTTACACAATGGCAACAGGGAAAAGCATCTTTATGACCACTTAACCTGCCTGGGTTCCTGTCCTCACTACCCTGTCCAGTTCTGATGGTTAACATGCCAGTGTAGCAGCCCTTGTCACAGAGGGCTGCCAAGTCGGAAGCTGAGATACCTCAGTGAAGAGAGAGATGGTGAACAGGTTTTCATTTTCTTGTTCATTTGTTTTTAATGACTCGATGAAACTGTTAACGGATGGAAAAGTGTTGAGCTGTGCTGTGAACTCCTTGGTTCCTTGGGTCCAGATCACTAAAATTAGAGATCTGTCCCTAGGTGCAAAATGAAACCGCAACCAAGAGTGAAATAGATAGGAAAGAAAGTTTAATAGAAAGGAAAGGAAAGGAAAGAAAGGAAGTACACCCAAGAGGCTTTTGGGTGGGCAGATTGCCAAGTGGCAACCACGCTTGATACTGGTCAACCGTTCTTCTTATTACTAGAGGTCATGAATATTCATCAGTGGGCGGCCCCCTTACGCTGCCTATGTTCTTCCTTTAAATTTGAATCCACACATTCTCTCCTGCACCTGCGCACCTTCCTCACAGGCAGAGTGAGGAATTTGGTCACCTAATTGTGTACGCCCAGAGTGAGCCAGGCTGCCCCAATTAGATTGCCCAATTAGATCGCCCAATTAGTCTATCGTATTAATGACCAAATGCTTGCTTGGGTCCTTTTGACAAAAGAAAAATCTATGAACTATCCCTGTATGCTTCCCTCAAGCCTCAAGGAATTAATATGGCAAATTGCCTCACCCTCCTGGCACCTGGAGCTAAAATAGTCACATTTGAGTGTATGTAATATCACAACTTTACAGAGGAGAAAAGAATAAAAAGATTTCTTTTTTCCGGAATTGTTTGAGAATGAGATACAGACCAGATATCCACTGACACTTCAGGCTAAAACCCAAGAATGGTGGCAATTAACAGTGTTGCGGGGTATCAGCAAGAGATAGATAGGCCGAGGAGGCTTTTGCAGGAGCATAGTGATTGATCAGTGCTGACACCAACTCAGCGGATTCATATTCAAAGGCCGAGCCCAGAAATTTGGGGGGCCCTTTCTTTTATTTATTTTAGTTTGTCTCCCTTATAAGGTTACATACACGTTTACATACCTTTGATTGGGTAACTTATATGCTTTTACACAATGGCAACAGGGAAAAGCATCTTTATGACCACTTAACCTGCCTGGGTTCCTGTCCTCACTACCCTGTCCAGTTCTGATGGTTAACATGCCAGTGTAGCAGCCCTTGTCACAGAGGGCTGCCAAGTCGGAAGCTGAGATACCTCAGTGAAGAGAGAGATGGTGAACAGGTTTTCATTTTCTTGTTCATTTGTTTTTAATGACTCGATGAAACTGTTAACGGATGGAAAAGTGTTGAGCTGTGCTGTGAACTCCTTGGTTCCTTGGGTCCAGATCACTAAAATTAGAGATCTGTCCCTAGGTGCAAAATGAAACCGCAACCAAGAGTGAAATAGATAGGAAAGAAAGTTTAATAGAAAGGAAAGGAAAGGAAAGAAAGGAAGTACACCCAAGAGGCTTTTGGGTGGGCAGATTGCCAAGTGGCAACCACGCTTGATACTGGTCAACCGTTCTTCTTATTACTAGAGGTCATGAATATTCATCAGTGGGCGGCCCCCTTACGCTGCCTATGTTCTTCCTTTAAATTTGAATCCACACATTCTCTCCTGCACCTGCGCACCTTCCTCACAGGCGAAGTGAGGAATTTGGTCACCTAATTGCCTTCGCCCAGAGCAGTCAGGTTGCCTCAATTAGATCGCCCAATTAGTCTGTCGTATTAATGACCAAATGCTTGCTTGGATCCTTTTGACAAAAGAAAATCTACGAACTCTCCCTGTATGCTTCCCTAAAGCCTTGAGGAATTAATATGGCAAATTTCCTCGCCCTCCTGGCACCCGGGGCTAAGTGAGCCTTTCGCTTTTCTCTTAGGGCTGCCCTCTCATGGCTAACTAACTGCCTACCACAAAACAGCATGTGAAATTTAGTGAAATTTAGACTAATGAAAGGAAATACTATTTGTCTCAACTAAGCACATGAAAGACTGATTTAAGAATTACTACAGACAGGAAATAACCATCAATGGAAATGTTTTCCAAAATTTACAAATAAAAGAGCCACTCTTGAAAGAATCAAGATACACCTCATTAAAAGTCGTCATCAGGGTGGACTTCCATGCCCTTGGGGTTAGTCCTGGTCAGAGATCATCTGAATGTTCATGTCTGAATCATTTTATAATTCCTATATTCTTAAGGTCAGATTAAATGAACAATTTTTTAACCCGTGAAACTTTTATTCAATTATTCCAAGTACAGTGCAGTGTGAATTAATAACTACTTAACATTTTGCCAAAATACTGTCTTCGTCCTTCGATCAGATCAAGTGCTTCACATGTCCCACCCCAGCACACCCACCCTGGGAACAGAATACTTCACGAGAGGAAGCATGTGAACAAGGATTCTATTCAAGATCGCAACAAAAGCCAGTCTACTATTTTTTAAAAGATATATTCAGTATAAAATTTAGAAAGACTGATCCAGAGAGTTGAGCTGTTAGACTTGTTCTAGTGTAATGTGCAGCACAAGGGTATGTAAAGAACACGGGTTGGTAAATTATTCATGCATTAAATGGCAAACATTTCATGAAGGAGGCTGTTTTATTTAGATATCCAAAAACTGCTTAGAAAGTGTCTGTACCTCCTAATATCAGAAATGAGTTTTTGTTTGTTTATTTTTATTTTTTTTCCATAACGTGCATGCACTCACCAGAGAGAGAGAGGAGAGAGACAGAGACAGAGGAAAAGTGAAAAATCACCCCCCCAGGGTGAATGTCCATGCTGCATTCCCTTCTCCTCCATTCTCCTGGGATTTGGGGCATGGATGCACATGTTCCCCTTGTGATTTTCAAGCCCTCAGTTCAAAGATAGCTGTAGGCCATGTGGGTGTCCGGAGCCTTAACCTTCATGACGCCTGCTTCATCTCCCACCACCACACGTGATGGCCTGCATTTGGGCAGCTCACATAGAGGTGAGAAGATGTTGGGTGGAGCACGATAGGTCAGCAGGCTGTAGGCAGCAGGGTGCCAGGTTCTGGAGCTGCTGTCTAGGCAGCCCAGTCTTCCAGACACAGGAAGCCAAAGCCTGGCAGTGGCCACCGCCCAGATGGGACATGCCATAGGATGTGTGTGTTCACTGGAAAGAGACAGAGAGAGGTAGTGAGATGGAAAGTGAGAAATCACTCCCCAGGGGAGATGGCCATGGCACAATCCCTTCTCCATTCTCCTCCAGGGATTTTGGGCATGCATGCACACATGCCCAGAATGATTTTCAAGACTCCAGGTCCAGGGCTCAAACCATGATCGACCATGTGGGAATCCAGCATTTTAACCACTACACCACGTATTGGTCCCCAAATGTGACAGTTTTTAAAGCAGTGATTTGATGAGCTTGTGCTTAAACCTGTAGTTCCAGATGCTTTACCATAATTCATCAATTCCCTAGTATCATTAGTTTAAAATATTTGCCAGGTTTTCTTCATACGGCATATTATTCCATGTGCCACTGTGCCATTTATGCCAGCATCACTGAACGATTTATGACATACCCTAATTGCACAGACAGAATTTGTTGGAGCATTTTCCTGTCATGTAACAACAAGTATTGGATTTAAGCTTACATCTTTTGGGCATGGCAATAATTTATCATCTTTATCACTAACAAGCTAAGTGCCTATAAGAGCAAAAGATCCCTCCCTGTCTTACAGAAAGGATGTATGACATCAACATGTTGGCCAGACTTTCGATGCTTCTCCAAGAACTTTTCTTCTGAAGCACACTGAAAAGAGTGTTCTAATGCTGCATCCCGGCCAATAGTCTGACATTACTGAAATCCTTCAGTGTGATTTACATCCCAACTGAAGTGTGTCATAAGACTTAGTTACTAAAGGAAATGTTTGGAGAAGCGTTCTGGGAACATAAGCTTAAATCCTACAACTGATACTGTATGGGTGTAGAGGTCTCCAACAGCTCCATGTCTTGACAGTGAAGACATGTCTCATACTGTTTAGTGAATTGTTTAGTAAATTATTGTGCTTATCTGAATGATGTCATTAAGTCCTAGTGCCACCCTTTCATGGTCAAAATGAAATGTTAGAATAAAATCTTAGAACTGTGAATAAAGGTATAAATTTTAACATCTTTGAAAAATATTTTAAGAATTTGGAAGAAGCTGAATATGATAAAATACAGACTGAAATGTACATATCAGGATCTAGTAGCTATATTAGTATAGTTATCATTATCTAATACCTATATTACCTTACAAGCTTACCCTACTTTTAAACAAAATTATCTTTTTTCATGGTACAAATTATGTTATATGCATAATGACGGAATGTCCAAATTTGTATTAAAATCTTCAAGCTAATGTATTTAATATATTTTATCTAAGTACTTTTTCTGCTTGTAGCACTAAGCCATGTTCTGAGAGGAATAAGAAAAATATATCCTTTAACTTTAGCTTTTCCATGATTCAACAAGTGCATGCTACCTAGTTTACCAAAGTCTAAGAGGAATTTTCCATTTGTACCAACACATTTCCCTTCTCTGCAAACTGTCCCACTTCTGTCAACAACAACAGCGCTCAAATCTCGGTGATATCTTTCTTCTTCCTGCTCCTTGATACTAATATTCAGGTAACCAACATTTTGGGCTATCTTTCCCTCCAAAATCTCTGTACTTCTCTTTCTACTCCATCCAAAGTCTTTAAATTATTATTATAATTTCAGGGGCCAGCAGGTGGCATAGTGGTTAAGGGGCTAGACTCCCATGTGTTCAATTGCAGTTCAAGTCCTAGACCTGGCAGCTTGAAATTTATGCCGAGCGTGTGTGGATGCGTGCCCAAAATCCTAAGAGAAGAATGGAGGAGAAGGGATTGCAGTGTGGCCATCCCAGCTGGAGAGATGATTTTTCATTCTCTGTCTTTTTGTCTCTCTCTGGTGAGTACACATGCTCTATAGCCCAAAAAAAAACAAAACAAAACAAAAACAAACAAACTTCCTCTCTCAAAAAAAATCTCACTTCTGAATAAGTCCTTCTTGGACTTCTTGTCTTCAGTTTACCTCTTGTTCAATCCAGCAGAATAATGATCTCAAAGAATTCCTTCCATCTTCCTATCCCATTATTTGAGCCCCTGTGACTTGACTATGATATTAGACCCAGAATCTGGTCATCTCTTCACCTCGACATCGCCCCACGCCCTCCCTGGACTTCTTGCTGTCTCTTCCACTCAGCTGTAGACCGTCTAATCATCAGTCTCAAATTCCATCTCCACCTTCCTGTGGCGAATCTAAAACTATTCTCCAGCCTCACTTCTCATCTTCTCTGATCTCACCAGTCCATGCTGATGCTGACCTTCTCTGAATCATGTCGTTTTGCCTATCTATGTCTAGACAACCATTTAAACACAGCACTAACACTTATTAAATGGGAATTCCCAGTCTGTAGACATAGTAGTTCATAATTATACATCTCCAGTAAAGCACCAATTGCCCATCATTTCAATTTCTGTCCACTTTTAGAAAGATAATCTGAATGAATATGAATGACCACTTTAAGTGTGGTCAGTATAATTTATAGCCTTAACAATTTTATAGAAATTGAAATACTAATTTGTTAATCATCTAAAAAAATCCAACAAGCTTGTCATATCTTAAATTTTACTTTTATTTTCTACAATGTGTTTTTGCAGTCCATTTTCTCAGTCTTCACAAACTAAAATGGCAGCTAAGTGGCCAAATAAGTAGATATTTCAAAGGAACCGGAAAATCTAACATTTCTCAGTCTGAAAAATGTTTTTTGTTTTTCTTTTGTTATATAGGGCACTTGTGCTCACCTGAGACAGAGACAGAGGAGAGAGAGAGAGAAAATGAGAAATCACTCCCACCCACCTACCCCATCCCCTGCCTAGACGATGTCCATACAAAAACTCCTTCTCCTCCATTCTCCTCCTGGGATTTTGTGCACACAAACACACACGCGCCAGGCATGATTTTCAAGTTGGTAGGTCTGGAACTTGAACCACAGTAGGCCATGTAGGAGTCCAGTACCTTACTGACCCTGCCACTTGCTGGCACAAATGCCTAGTGTGTTTTTTAAGCTTCTGGGTCAGACATCAACTCTTCAGTTGCCTAGGTGGGATTCAGCACATTAACTTCCATGCCACCTGCTGGCCCAAAGAATGATTTTTATACTGTATGTTGTAAGCAATCATACATTTAATTTGTACTGTTCTCTGTATTCTTGTAAAAAATTGAATGGAATGTGAACTACTTAATGAGTCATTTGGCAGATCCATTTTCTGGTATGGACTAATTTGTCCAAATTACACTGGAATCCAGTAAGACGCCATAAATTGTCTTCTCTCTTTTTAAATTTTGCCAGATAGAGTATGTGCTTGCCAGACAGAGGCACAGAAATGGAGGGAGAAAGCACCCCCCAGTGGGGCAGAGTCGAGCTGCAATTCCTTCCCTTCCATTTCTCCTTCCTGTTGGGATTCTGGGCATACACGAGTAAGTGTCCAGGGTGTGTTTCAAGCCATCAGGGATTCAAACTGTGTGGCTGGCCATGTGGGATCTGGCTTCCCTAGCTACCAATCCACAGGCCTGTTCCAGATGTGGTAACAGTTTTGTATGACCTTTGAATAAAATCATACACAAATGACAGTTGATGAATATAAATATATTTAATCTATTTACTTGTGTTACTCTTTATTTGTCAGTATAAAGACAAAGACTCAAAATTATCAACTAGTTTCAATATCTTTTATGGTCCTGCTTGCCTTGTTACCGTAATACACAGTATTATATAATACCGATTTTTAGGAAGTAAGTAATGCTTCAAAATAGGCCTAATAGATCTAGTTTAAATGACAAATAATAAAATAAGCAACTTCTAGAAATGTTTTTAAGAGACAGTTTGGTGTCTACATCCTTGAAGAGACATTGACGTGGATTCTAGTTGTCTGTAATCAATGGGACACACATTTATGGATCCTTTCCCCTGATCTCACTGCAACGAGCATGAAAATGCACTAAAAGGAACAAATTCATAACATAATTGAAAACAGAAAGTGAAGGGCATCGGTAGACTAGCAAGTTTGAAAGGTGTGAAGGAAAAGAAGTGATATTCCTTACATGAGCAAAAGTGAAAACCAATCTGTGCCTGGGGGGGACCAAGGCGAGGCAGCAGGTGTGGTGAGTCTCGTGGGACTTTGGGGCAGTGAGAGTCATCGGACTCATTACTTCTAGGACTGTATACTGAACGGTGACTCCCACCTGTGCTAGAGAGATGGCAGATACCGCATAACCGAGAAGCAGAAGTAAGAGACTTTCACTGAGGAGGGCTCAGCTCCTGAATGTGAGTATGGGGGACCTAAAATGAAGTCCTTTTTAAAAAAATGTTTCTGGGAAGTCCTTATATTTTGACATGAAAGTGGATGAAGGTCACTAGGCAATAGCTACTGTGAACTATGTGTGTTACTGAGCTGGTAACTCTTGACTTCAAATCCGCCTGTCCACGCTCTGTCTTGCTATATTAGAGCTGGGACTCTGACCCACACTTCCCCTTTGCCGACTTATTCCCTGCTAGGCTCTGTCAATAGGGGAAGCTGAAGGGAGATTGCAAGGCTCTTTCTAACAGTGTCACCCCACAGCGCTGTTCTCTCTGGACAGAGCAGTCTATCGCAGGGGTAACTGAGCACAGAATCCATACACTGAGCTCTCCCCACTCCCCTCCCTACCTTTGCCCTCTCCCCCTGACACCCAGTGCCAGTCCGGCTGGGCCTCCTGAACATCCTTTGACCATGATTTTCACCTCAGGGAACTGGCCGATGGCCGGGGCCACCCAGAGGTCCGCACACCCCCACACTGCTGTTCCTGGATTAGGGCACTAAACCCTAAACATACTCTGCTGATTGCTAGCCGATAAACTGACCTTTACTGTGGCCCTCGAGCGACGTTCAGACCAGATCTCTGTCTCAGTGACAGGCAGTCTGCACTGACCTTTCATGGATTTACGAATGTTTTGTTCTTATCACATAAAAACTGACTGCATGCTTATGGCCACAAGGGCCATTTTCCATGTGGCCATCAGTGGAACCTTGTTTCCCCCAATGTGAGTAAACCCATGTCTTCTGCTGGACCTCCGGGTGTGTTCTTTGGAATCCGTAAATAATACGGGCAAGCCCTCTCAAATGTGGGGCTCCCCCAGAACACTGTTGATTCTCATTTAAAGTTTTCCTATCACTCACAGAACCAGCTTTATTGTGAAATAATAACTCCATACTTGGCTGTTAGAGAAATAAACCCCACCCTCAAACTTCAGCCCAGCTGTGCTGAGTCCCCTGAGGTTTCCCATCTCAGCCCTACACGGCCCGTGCATTGAGCTTCTCAATCCCAAAATGAGCCAAGAGGTGCTCCTTTGGGGAGACTAAGAACCAGTGCCACAGGCCCTTCTGCACTCCTGAGGCACCTGCAGCAGCCGAGCAGAGCTCCCTCCTCAGAGCCCTTTGCCTCCAAGCCACAGGATAGACCCCGCAACTCCCCAGCTGTGAGAGCTGTAGCTTCTGTCACCCCACACTCCCTCTGCCATTACTGCCGACTGACATTGCCTTTGAGAAAACTGTGTGCCCTTGTTCCTTTCTATACCCATTTAATAATTTTCATGTTAAACACTCTTTGTTAACATTAATAAGCCTGAGTTTGTCTTCTGATTGAACCCTGGCTGGCACAGAAATAAGCCTCACCCACAGAACCAAATCCCAAGGCAGTGTTTTCAGTTAGGGTGGAGCTTCTTGGCCATGCCGACATATGCAACCACACAGCAAACACTAATAAGCCTAGTCCTTCATTTATCAATAGCAGAAAAACAAGAACCTTGAGTCATTTTGGGGAAAATGCAGCATAAAGTATAAAATTCAAGATAAACAGATAGTAACACTGGCACAATTAGAGATATATTGGGAAACACATTTTTTTGTTGTTGTTAGAGATTTTTGCTATAGGGCATGTGCACTTGCCAGGCAGACAGAGAGAAACAGAGAGACAAAAAGAGAGAAAGCACATCATGCCACCCCCACACCCCTCCAGGGACCACGGCCATAGTGCAGTTCCTTCTCCGCCATTCTCCTCGTGGGATTTTGGACATGCACACACACATGCCCAGTGTGAGTTTTAAGCCACCAGGTTCGGGACTCAAACTGTGGTCAACTACAGTGACATAACCATTATACCATCTGCTGGTCTCAACACAAAATAATTTAAAGAATAATTATACCTTGCACTCTATAAAAGACATGAACCTATATTGTAGCTGTATAAAGAGGCTGCTTAAAAAAAAAAAAAAGGAGAAATTCATCGAGAGAGAAAGCATTTTTGAAAATGGGAACTGCAATAGTATATTTTTAAAAATATCCAATACTTATAATAGACTTATTTAAACTTTAGAACTTCATGAAATTTCAGAATACCGAAGGCCAGGGCCAGCCAGTGGCGTGGTGAAGACAGTAGCATTCCACGTGGCCGACTGTGCAGTTTGAGTCTTTGACTCTGCAATTGGAAAAACATGTGGGGTGTATATGCCTGTGTGCTCAGAATCCTGACAGAAGGGTGAAATGGAGGAGAAGGGATTGTGGCATGACTATTCTTCATAGGGTTTGCCTCCTTGCTTTTCTTTTCTCTCTTTTTCTGTTTCTCTCTGGTAAGTTAAAAAAGAAAAGAAAAGAAAAGACTTTAACACTACCCAGAACGTAAAACAAATCACTTGAAAGGAAAAGAGAATTGGATTTTTCATCAGCAAGATGAGTAATAGAAAAATAAAAAAATCTTCAAGGTGAAAGGAAAAAAATGAATATAATTTTTTTTTTTTTTTTGCTAGAGGTATATGTGCTTACCTGAGAGAGAGAGAGAGAAAGTAAAAAAATCACCCCCCAGGATGGATGGCGAGGCCACAACCCCTTCTCCTTCATTCTGCTCTCTGGAATTTGGTCATGCATGCCCACACACAAACCCAGCATGTTTCTCAAGCTGCCAGGTTCAGACCTTGAACTGTGCTGTTGGCCACATGGGATCTAGCATCTTAACTGACATATCACTGGCAGGGCCTCAGATTTTTAACTTAACCAAAAAGTTAGTAAATGGTCGAAGAAAAACAAAGCTTTTTCGTATGTGTAAGAAAGTCATAAAGTTTTTGCAATGCACTTTTAAAAATCAATTGAAGATAATTGAGGTAAAATTAAAAACAGGAGTTTAAGAGAAAAGGAAACAAAATCCAAAGAAAAGTAGACCTACATGAGAAGTAAAAACAATGGAAAAAATCTAGAAAGTTATACCAAAGTCTAAGAGAGCCATCCCAGAGTTTTAAGGAGATCACAGATTTCTCTCTATTTAATTTTTTAATTATTATTTTACATTCAGTCACTGTGTATCCTTACAGTATACCAAATGAATTTTCTCATCATGAACATTGGTCCAGTCAAGGATATTATCAAACACATTACCATCAACAAATAATTTTTCATTTTTGTGTCCCGTAAATGTTTTACTTCTTTCTTTTTCCCTTTGATTGCCTCCTTACCCTCCTCATTTCTCACCCTCCTCTTAGGCTGTCTCTACTATTGACAGTTGCTTTCATGCCTATATCCTTCAAATCTTTCAGTTTCTGCCATAGAGTGTAGAGATTCAGTATATATTGAGTGGGGACATACAATGCCTCTCTTTCATAGTCTGGCTTGCTTTGCTTAGAAGTAAATTTTCCATATTTTTCCACTTTAGAGCAAATGCCAGGGTCTCATTTTTTTTTTTTATAGCTGAGTAGTATTCCATAGAGCATATGTGCCACACTTTTTCAATCTGTTCATCTGTTCATGGACATTTGGGTTGGTTTCATGTCTTAGCAATTGCGAATAATGACACAATAAGCTTGAATGTACAAGTGTTCTTCCTACTGCGTGTATTCCTATCCTTTGGGTAGATACTCAGGAGTGGAATTGCTGGATTCTATGGTAGTTCCATTTGTAGGTCTCTGAGGAACCTCCATGTTGTTCTCCACAGTGGCTGTACTAATTTACATTCCCACCAGTAGTGGAGGAGATCTTCCTTTTTTCCACAGCCTTGCCAGCACTTACCATTCTTTGATTTTTAATCTTAGCTGTTCTGACTGGGGTTAAGTGGTATCTCATTGTGGTTTTGATTTGCATGTCCCTAATGATAAGTGATGCTGAGCATTTTTTCATATGCCTTTTGGCAGTTTGAATGTTTTCCTTAGAGAGTTGTCTCTTCAGGTCACAAATTTCTAAGAAGAATATTTAAGAAAATGGATACCATTATTCACATTTTGTAAATAAGAAGTCATATGATTTTTAACAACCAGGTAAGATCATACATTTTTCTCAACAAGAGAAAAGAAAGTTAAAAAAAAAAAGTCTATTAAAACTGTAACAAGTAAATCTTACTTTTGATATGAAACAAATGTAAGTGTGGCTTGATTTGACAATTGATGACATGTAAGAAGAAAGACTCACTTTTTGTTTTTTTGGAGAGGTTTTTGCTATAGGGCACATGCGCTGGCCAGACAGACAGAGAGAGACAGAGAGATAGAAAGCGAGAAATCACCCCCCAGGAGGGATGGCCACACCGCAATCCCTTCTCCTCCATTCTCCTCTTGGGATCTTGGGCACGCACGCACACATGCCCGGCGTGAGTTTTAAGCCACCGGGTCCAGGATGCGAACTGCGGTCAACTACATGGGAGTCCAACGACATAGCCATTACGCTAACTGCTGATCCCAAGAAAGGCTCACTTTAGCACAAGAGCTTACTTACTTCTTTCTCCTGAAGTGCACAGGCTAGTAATAAAAACCTTTTGTTATTGTTGTTAAATCTAACCACATACTTGCTTCTTAAATGATTGGCTTTTATGTTTCATAATCAGCCTAGGCAAGCACAGATGATGTCATTATAGCTATGGAACATAAAACAAATTTCCTTTCTTTTATTTTTTTAAAGTTTTTGCCAGAGGGCATGTGAACTCACCAGAAAGGACAGAGAGACAGAGAGAGGAAAAGCAAGAAGTCACTATGCAGGGGTGATGGCCACACAGGCAATCCTTTCTCCTCCATTCTCTTTCTAGGATTTTGGGCAAGCGTGCACTTGCACCTGGCGTGATTTTTAAACCACCATATCTGGGACTCAAATTGCAGAAGGTCAAGTGAGAATCCAGCATCTAAACCTTCATTCCACTTGCTAGCCCCAATATAAATTTTTTAAATCTTGAAAATGTAAAAGTAATGGTAGGTTTAGTGACAGTTGTGGGTTGTAAGGTGAAGAAGAGATGAGAAAATTGTCATTGTCTTACATATTGTAAATATAAGAGCTACTCTGAAGCTGAGGTTAAAGAAATATAGGTCTTAGTATAGCAATGAAAATTATAGAAGATATTAATAAGAATTTACTGTTAAGGGACCAGCAGTTAGCGTAATGGCTATGTCACTGGACTCCCACATAATCAACCACGGTTCGAGTCCCCGACCCCGTGGCTTATACTCACACTGGGCGCATGTGCATGCATACCCAAGATCCTGAGAAAGGGAGTAAAAGTGATTATGGCGTGGCCATCCCCCATGGGGGGTGATTTCTCGCTTTCTGTCTCTCTGTCTCTCTCTCTGTCTGTCTGGCGAGTGCATGTGCCCTATAGCAAAAAGCCTCTCCAAAAATAAAAAAAAAAGAAAAAAAAATTCACTGTTACCATGTTATTGGAGTAGAAGCAGCTGTTTACTGAGATTCATCTCTTGTTTCCATGGAGTTATATCTGCAAAGCAGTTATCTAGCCCAGGGCAGTATTTTCTTGCTCTTATTTTCAACTCTTAGATGTGGCTGTGCCACTGGCACTTGCCAATAGAAAGTGATCAGAAGTGATGTGTGTGTTACTTCTAGGCCATTGGCTTTAATAGGTGGGAGTGGACTGGCCCCATGATACGGTGGTTAAGTGAAGTGCAGAGGAAGTCAGACTCCACACGGCCAACCATAGTTCAAGTCCTTTCCATGGCAGCTTGAAGAACACACTAGGCACGTTTGTGTCTGTGTGTGTCCCAAATCCTGACATGATGGAAAACAGAGGAAAAAGGATTGAGGCTTGCTCATGCATTCTCAGGAGAATGAGGGATGCATTCTTTGTCTCTGTCTCTATTTCTCTCTCTCTCTCTCTCTCTCACACACACACACACACACACACACACACACAAAACCCATTAAAATAATTTTTGTTTATTTATTTATTTTTATTTACATTTTAAATACATTCAATCACATTATTTAGCTTACAAGGTGATCATTTCAATGTAAGAACATTTCTCCCCGGTCAAGTTGATCAAAATATAACAACACTACCTCCCTGTTTCAACAATGCTGTCTTTGCATCTCTCTTCCCAATGTTTTTCCCCAGACCCCACTCCTCCACACACACCACATCTGGCATTCACATCCACCTCTTGTGTTTGTACATCCTTTAACCCATCAGTTTCAGTTATAGAGTGCGGATATTCGGTATATATTAAGTGGGGACATACAGTGTCTCTCCTTCACAGCCTGGCTTGCTTCACTCAGCAGTAAATCTTCCATATTCTTCCACTTCCTGTCAAAAGCCAGGAAGTGTTATTTTGTTGTTCTTAATGGCTGACTAGTATTCCATAGAGTATATGTGCCACAGTTTTTCAATTCGTTCAGTCGTACGGGGGCTTTTGGGTTGGTTCCATGTCTTAGCAATCGTGAAATGTGCCGCAATAAACATTGATGAGCAAGCACTTTTCCAATGAGAAATTCTTCTGTCCTTTGGGTAGATGCCAAGAAATGGGATTGCTGGATCATATGGCAGTTCTATTTGTAGATTTTTGAGGAATCTCCAAATTATTCTCCACAGAGGTTGGACTAATTTACATTCCCACCAGCAGTGTAAGAGAGTTCCCTTTTCACCACACCCCCTGCTAACACTTATCATTTTTTTGTTTTTTTAGTCTAAGCCATTCTGACTGGGGTTAGGTGGTAACTCATTGTTGTTTTGATCTGTATTTCCCTTACGATGAGGGATGTTAAGCAATTTTTCACATGCCTTCTGGCTATGCGTATGTCATCTTTAGTGAGTGCTCTTTTCAACTCCTTCTCCTATCTTTTAATAGGGTTCATCATTCTGGAAATAATTTTTTAAAAATACAGGGTAGTTTTTGCATATTTTTCTTTTCTTCTACTGGCTAGAGGATAGTGAAGACCACCAGCAATGATAAAGCCAAAAGACAGAAGAGGCCCCTATGAGTGGAAAGAAACTGCATCCCATTTGAGTGCGACAAAAGCAACAAATTGAAGAATTTAATGGACTAGCTTTGCTTAATTCTAGTTTATTACACCAGTGAAAATTAGAAGTAAATTCTATGATTCCTAGTGGAAAGTCCATAGGTATTGTCAAAAGCTAATAAATCAAGTAATAAAGGTACAAATACGTGATGTAGAGATCTGATGGAAATAAAAAAATCTAAAACCAGACACGGTTAAAACTGGATACCTTTGCAGAGTAGGACTGAGGACTGACAGCATGGCAGAAGAAAGAGGTTTTTTCTTAAAATTTAAGTTTTGTGTCCAACTACATCTCTGTCATTTACTAAATATGTGCTTTTATTTACTAAATATGTAATCTTGGACAAAAATGTTTAGCCTTTCTTAATTTTAGCTTCCTTTTGTATAATATGGAAAATAGCTCAACTACCTCATAGCTCTCAAAACTATATTCTGTTCTAAGCACATGCAGAGCAAAGTGAACCCAATCAGCTTAAAACTATATATATTTATATATGTAGTCAAGAAGGCATTTTAGTCCCTATTATACAAAAAATAAACTGCATCTTAAAGGAGAGAGTTGTTACTTGTCTAAAATCATGTTTTTATTCATAATAATAGAGGAGCCCCACAGTGTAGCAGTTACGCACTGTGCTTAGGGAGCTGGATTCCACATAGCTGACTGAGGTTCAAGTCTTGGCCTCTGGTAGCTTGAAATACACACCAGGTGTGCATGTGTGTGTGTGTGTGTTTGTGCACATGCATGCTCCCCAAATGCTGAAATGAAAGACAGATGAGGGAAAAGGATTACAGTGTGACCATACCCTGCTTTCATTGGCAAGTGCTTTACCTTCTATCAATAAAAATATATATAATAATAATAATAATAGAAACAAAATTGGAACTGTGATATTTTTATTCTAATACAGAATTTTTTTCAAAAGTTTGTTCTTTACTATTAGTAGTAATAGCTATTACCTTAGGATCTTTTTTCCCTAAAAGACAAGTGTCACTGTGGCTCCATAATTGAAGTCATAAGAATAGGTGAGACTGCCTGAGGTAATGGATATACTGCGATAAATAGAAGACTTAAGACATGGTCCCCAGGAAGCACAACATCTAAGGAAAGGCAGGAAAACCTGCAACTTGAGAAAAAATGGCAGATGAGTAGAAAGGAACTGAGGGAGTGAGTGTAATGTCACAGAAATAAAAGGAAGGGAATTTTCATTTAAAAACTGAGTGGTCTAAAGGGTTCGATTATGTTCAAAGAAAGACATCCCTTTAGTGGTTTTGGCAAGAGAAATTTCAGTGGGGTGGCCGGAGTAGAGGTAGTCTATAGTGAATCGAAGAGTGATATGAGGTGTGAAAGGTCATTGTTGACAAGAATTTTGTCTGTGAAGAAAGGAGAATGGAAAGTAGCTAGAGGGGAATACAGGATCATGGAAAGATTTCTTTTTGTGTTTTATTTTAATATAGTGGAAACTTTGGGACCAGCAGTTGGCATAACGGCTATGTTGTTGGACTCCCATGTAGTAGACCGCAATTCGAGTCACAGACCCAGTGACTTAAACTCACGCCGGGCATGTGTGCGTCCGTGCCCAAGATCCCAAAAGGAAAATAGAGGAGAAGGGATTGTGGCATGGACATTCCCTGGGGGGTGATTTCTCACTTTCTGTCTCTCTGGCAAGCACACATACCCTATAGCAAAAACCTCTCAAAAAAAAAAAAATATATATATACACATATATATAGTGGAAATTTAAACATGTTTAAATGTTGAGAACAAACTACAAAGCAGCAAAGAGGAAGACATTTAAGGCACAAGAAAGAAAAGTGACACCAGTTGACTGAGATCTCTGAATGAGAGCCATCCAGGGTTCAGTTGCAGGAGGACCCCTTAGGAGAAGAGTGATCTCACTTCCACAAACAGGAAGGAAGGAATAAAAGATGGCATGGATGCAAGTGAGTGTATGGTTTGGTGGGGAACAGAGTTTGGATCAGATAGCTTTTTTTGGTTTTGAGAAGTAATAAGGGAAGTACAAAGAGATTTAAATTCAAATCAAATGGAGACCATATAAAATGGAAACAATAATTTACAAAGAAAACCCAGAAACATTCCTAAACAGCATTAAGAATCCAGTTGGAGGGGATGGCAAGTGGTGTGGTGGTTAAGGGTGCTAGACTCCGACATGGCTGACCATGGTTCGAGTCCTGGACCAGGCAGCTTGTTTTCTCACTTTCCATCTCTCTCTCCCTCTCTGTCCCTAACTGGTCAAATTAAAATAAAATAAATAAAGTTAAATAAAATAATTCTTTAAAAAGAAGAATCCAGTTGGAGATCATAAATTTATTAAGGTAATAATTTCGTGATTTTTCTCCAGCAGCAATAAGCAAATAAGTAGTTGGCATAAACATTCCTAAACAGCATTAAGAATCCAGTTGGAGGGGATGGCAAGTGGTGTGGTGGTTAAGGGTGCTAGACTCCGACATGGCTGACCATGGTTCGAGTCCTGGACCAGGCAGCTTGTTTTCTCACTTTCCATCTCTCTCTCCCTCTCTGTCCCTAACTGGTCAAATTAAAATAAAATAAATAAAGTTAAATAAAATAATTCTTTAAAAAGAAGAATCCAGTTGGAGATCATAAATTTATTAAGGTAATAATTTCGTGATTTTTCTCCAGCAGCAATAAGCAAATAAGTAGTTGGCATGGGATCAGAATCTTAAAAAAATACACACGTAAAAAATGACTACTGTCTGTTGGCATGTGCAAACATAGACAAAATTCAAGGTTATTGGAAAGCTTTCAAAAATACCTTTATAGCTCCTGATACTGAAAACAGCCAAAAACGTAAAACACAGGTTTGCTCATGTCAGCCATGCTCCAAGCTATCAGAGCTGCATTTACTACCATTCTGAACAACTGAACTAGAGCCTGAACTCTGCCATTACCAGACTGGTTCTACAGTCAGGTGATATCTCAGAAGGAAAATTGCTCTTTATTCATGAGAAAGGATGGATTTCGCAATTGTGCTCTCAAAATTCCAACAAGGCCCTGTGGTTTACAAATGGGAAAGTTGCTGTAATTGCAGGCCACACAGATTAATTAGGTGAATTCCCCAGTGCTTTAGATTTTCCAGCTTCTTTACATATGCCAGAACTTTAAAAGTTTAACTAAAACAAACAAGTTTTTTTCCCCAAAATTTAATACCACATCAATGCCATTTTATTTATTTATTTTTTTGGAGAGGTTAACCATTTTATTTATTTATTTATTTATTTATTGGAGAGGTTAACCATTTTATTTATTTTTTTGGAGAGGTTAACCATTTTAGCATTTTCAACATTTAACTCAGAGGCTCTGTCTCTTCTCCAAATGAACCACTCCAGGATATCCCATGTGGCAGCTCATCTCCAGTCCACGTTTGATTTTGCTTATCTTTCTGTCTTCTAAATTCTGGGATTTTTCTCTATGTGAACTCCCTAAATGAAGTCAATCTCATGTCTGTAAATACCTTGTATTTGTTGTTTTCTCTCTAATTTATGTTATTAGCGTGGACTTCTCTATTGAGCTCAGACCCGTGTACAGTAACCCACCTGACATTTGTGTGCACATGAGTAGTAGGCATCCCACAGCTAGCTTGTCCAGGCACTAGCTCTTCATTCCTCCCCCATCACCAATATTCTCAAACCAACTCTTACTTCAGATTTCCCCATTTTGCTTCATGGAAACTCCATCTTCCCATGTTTCTTAGGCCGCAGATGCTTGGGACATTCAGGGGTCTGCACTGTATCTCTTACCCTTTCCTTATCACCATCAACACATAACTGTTAGCTATGTCCACTAAAATTGGTTTCTAATTTATCCCCTTCTCACATCCTTCACTGATACCATCAGAAGAAAACCGATGTTATTTTTTGTTTCTGTTTGAATCAAAGTTACAACTCATCTCTGCTGGATAGGACCCTGTCCGTGTCTGGGATAGCTGTGTGTTGTGAGAAAAGGCTACCGTACAACTTGAGGGAATGTCAAGAATAAGGCTAATCAGGTTATTCTCCACTCCACTCCCCACTTGCTGGAGACGTTGATGAGAAGAGCATTGGCAGGTGGAAAGAATCTGGAGGAAGACGGCAGAAGGGCTTCTGTTCTCTCCTTGGGGGCCTCGATGTGTTGCTCTGATGCTCTTGCTCCAGGTAGATTTAGAAGGCACATTTGGTCACATGACTTTGAAAGTCAAATGGAAATGTCTTTCTATTAAAACAAAAAATTAACAGTTACCAGGCAAGCCCTGCAGCCTTGAGCCAGCCTCATTAGGCTAGTGGTTAGGGGAGTCAGATCCTACATGGCTGCTATGGTTAGAGTCCCGACCCACTGGCCTCAAAAACACACCAGATGCATGTTCTTGCACATCTAATGTCCTGAAGGGAAGGGGAAATCGAGGAGGAGGGATTGGACAGTGACCACACTCCAGTGGGAGTGCTTTCTCCCTCCCTCTCTCTGTCTCTCTCTGGCAATAGCGCATGCCCCTGACCAAAAAAAACAAATAGTTAGCATTTATTTAGTCCTCACTAGGTGTCAGGCTGTTCCCTGAGCACTGTCCATATGCTATTTCTTTCAGTCATCATAGCAGTCTTCCTGTTCTGGGACACCCGTATCCCATCAGAGTGGAACTGAAAGAAATCTAGGTGTCTCCATTTCTGGAACGTGGTGGGCACATCTCATGGGAGAAAAAAATGAACTATACACACGTATAGCACCACAGAAAGACTTTAAAAACAAAATTTGAGTAAAGGAAGAGAGACTGAGATTTCTAACATAGTACCACTTATGTAGAAAAAAAAAACAGTAATTTCAAACACCACGGCCAAAGATATATACATATCGAAAGATGAATATCAAACACGTTAGAGTGGATGCCTAAAGGGAGAAGTAGATTGGTGTGAGCGGCATTGAGAGTAACAAACAGTCGTAAAGGGAGAGACCTTGTGTAGAATGGTAAGGATATTTCGCAACGAGGGAAATATTTAACTCTCTACAAGTTCAAAAACATTTCAAAACACCACAAATCATAGTTAGAATAACATATATGGAAATGTGGGGTACAGTTAAAATTATGCATAAAAGAATATGCACAAAGGCCTGGTGATGGTGCAGTGGCAAACATGCCACTGCAGGGTTGGCGTGCATTGGCGGGTCCGTGTCTGGCTGTGGGGACCTCCTTGGGTACACCAGGTGTGCATGTCCATGATTCAGAGTTGGCTGGGGCAAGGGCTAGATCATGGCATCAGGGCTGGCTGGGGATGCCTCTCTCTCTCTCTCTCTCTCTTTCTCTCCCTCTGTCTCCCTCTGTCTCTCTTGCTCATGGAAGAAATAAATGGATGAACTTTACATTTTTTTAAAGGAGAATAACTTATAGACTTTACATATAATTTGATGGTAGAAAATAACTCCAGAAATTAAGAATATCTAGTTTAAGAAGTTAGAAAATGAACAGCAAAGTAAACCAAAGAATAAAAACAAGATGGGAAAATAAACAGACGCTAACAAGGGCACAGTACACAAGAGAAAGAAAGCAAAGCCAAAAGCTAGTTCTTTGGATTCATGAAATTGTTCATTTTTTTCATCTTGTGCACCAAGAACATTTTTTTTTATTTATTTATTTTTAAATTTTTTTTTTTAGGAGTTTTTCGCTATAGGGCGTGTGCGCTCACCAGACAGACAGAGAGAGACATAGAGACAGAAAGCGAGAAATCACCCCCCAGAGGGGATGGCCACGCCGCAATCCCTTCTCCTCCATTCTCCTCTCAGGATCTTGGGCATGCATGCACAGGCTCCCGACGTGAGTTCTAAGCCACCGGGTCCGGGACACGAACCACGGTCGACTATGTGGGAGTCCAGCGACATGGCCATTACGCTAACTGCTGGTTCCCTCCCAAGAACATTTTTAAAAGAGAAAGGCACAAATAAGTAATATTAAATATAAAAATGGAGCCTGACTACAGAATCACCAGTTTTAAAAAAAATAATAATTCAAGAATAATATGGAAATATCTTGCATTTATGTTCTTTCTTCCTTCCAGCCTCCAGTTTCTTGTTGTTGGCTCATGGTGGGAGTGCTGTCCCCAGCCAAGCATCAGCACAGAGGCTTCACATGGCCACCACACTTCAGAGAAATCGTGCTGAAGCAGTCAAATGGCGTTTTGGAGGGAAATGCAAGTTGACCCAATAGTCTATATATTTGAATGATCTGAAGCATACAGAATTAACTATTTAGAATTAATTAATGAAGGGGCAACAGGTGGTGTGGTAGTTAAGGTGCTGGACTCCCACATGGCTGACCAGGACCTAGTGCTTTGAAAATCATGCTGGGCATGTGTGCATGCATGCCCAAAATCCCAGGAGGAGAATGGAGAAGGGGTTACAGTGTAGCCATTTTCTCTGGCAGCGGGGAGAAGGGACAGATTTCTCATTTTCCCCTCTCACTGTCTCTCAGTCTCTCTTAGGCCAATGCACATGCCCAGTGGTAAAAAACAAACAAACAAACAAAAAACTAAAAAAAAAAATTAATACATTAATAAGTCGGATGTTAGTACACAGGCTTTACTTATATGCTTTTTTCATTTGTTTTAATTTGCCCTAGGGTGCATGTGCTCACTAGAGAGAGAGGGAGAGAGAGAGATTGGGAAAGTGAGAAAGTACCTGCAGGGGAGGATGGCTATGCCACAGTTCCTTCTCAATCATTCTCCTCTTGGGGTTTTGGCACTCATGCACATGTGCCTGGTATCTTTTTCAAGTGACCAAGTTCAGGACTCGAATCGTGTACTTGGCCACATGAGATCCAGCCACCCCAACCATCACGCCACCTGACTGACCCTATATTATTTTCTTTATTAAAGAATTTTAAAAGTGCCTAAGTGGGTGGTGTGGTGGTTAAGGCAACTGAGCTCTTAGATGGCTAACCATGGTTTGAGTCCTGGACCTGGGGACTTGAAATTCATACTGGGCATGTGTGCATATGCACCCAAAATCCCAGGAGAATAGAGGAGAAGGAATTGTGGTGTGGCCATTCCCTCTGGGAGTTGATTTCTCACTTTATTTCTGTCTTCCCAGCAAGCACACATACCCTATGACAAAATAAAAAAAAAAATTTAAAAAGTGTCTAAGTAATTATTTTAAAATGAGTTCTTTCTCTTCCCTATGTGTAAGTCCTCTAAAGTTTCTTTTCTCTTATATAGAAAAAATAAATTAAATTCTCCTAGATCTCACCTATGTATCCCTCTGGATAAACTTTCCTCTTTTTTTTCTTCTTTCTTTTTTTTCCCCTGAGTCAGATTTTGTTTTGCTGACCCTGTAGCTAGACTTGAGCCCTGCTGTGTCAGGGAGGTATCATACAGTACTTCTTGCTGTGCCTCCCTCAAACTTCTAGGAGTGATGCTGAATGACAATTTTCAGCTTTCAGTCCCCTTAGGAACTTCTGCTGCTGCAAATTGCTGCCTTGCCAGCTTCATGTTTCCTGCTAGAAGTAGCCAATATTCATTGACTTGTTAACATCGAGACTGGACAATGAAGGTTTGGCTCCCTCACACCAACTCAGACAATATGAGGCCATTGGGTTGACCTTCTCCAGTGAGGTTGGCTGAGCCATTGTTGTCACTGCACCACGGCCCAAGTTCTTGCCTTTGCACAATTCTACTTTATTCTTCAGCCCCCTCAAGCAGTGACCCCAAGAACATTCCTTATCAAATATCCCTTCTAATGTACATCACAGAGCCAGCATCCTGTGGAAGCCAGGCTATGCAGAGGCCATGCAGCATGTCAGAAGTGAGCAGGTATGAAGTCAGACATGTTTGGTTCCATCTTGGTGCCACACCAGCTGTGCAGCTGGGGCTGGTCGAGTCTTTACACACTCATATGCAAAATGAGGATATTTTCCTCGCAGAAGTTTATGAGAATGTATATAAGTTCTAATAACCACAGAAATGATGATGTTAATAATGTATTATTTTTATTTAAATCAGGTAACATCACAGGGTTCAGCAAGAGCGACAGGTCTCCCACCCTTCCTTCTTTGTCTTCTTCCTTCCTCCCTTCCTTCTTCTTCTTCTTTTTTTGACTGAAATCATATGTGGATCCTAAATGTGACCCCTGAGATACATCTGCAGAGCTCAAAGATCCCTCGGGGCACAGCATTGAAATCACCTACCTAGAGAGGGTCTGAGATACTCAGCCTGATAACTCCTACAAAGAGAGCAGCACCGTGACACAACACCCTGTTGCAAGCCACATGTCAGGAGTGTTAGACTTCGGGTGGACTTCTCCTCCGTCACCACCCTGGCAGAATAAAGCTTATCCTGGCTGATAAATGAGCCTGTCAAGACTTCTGTATGCACTTTAATGTATTCCTTGCTCATTATTATTTAAACTTACTTTTTGAGAGGACTACAAGAATCGTCTCTTCCTTGATGTGAGTTATCAATTCCACTTTTTTAGTAAACTTGATTGCTTCTTTGGGATCCACTACACATTAGCTTTTCTTTCTCTTCTTTTTTACTTTGAAATATTTAAAGATTACAGTTCTTTTTTTATTTTCCATATAGGACTTAAGATTTATTTATAAGTGTCTATCTTCACACCAGCTTCTTTACCTATGGTAATTATTACCCTTAAGCCAGTCATTTCAGAATTATCTACCCAGTTCATAAATTAAGGAAGTACAATGCAAAGGTCAAGTAACTCCCCCAAGGTCAGATAGGCGGAGAAAAAAGGGTGCGGATGTGAACCCATGCTTTTCTAAGCCAAGTGTTACATCACCTTTACTATGCCTCTCTTCTTCATAAATTAAATTTTACTACTCTCTGCACAAATTTTTTAAAATTTAAATTTCAAAATAAACTCTTAATGATGCTTGATTATTGTGACTGAATTACGGTTGGAGATTCAAATTCAGTTCTGATTAATTCTTCATTACTGTTTTCTATTTTAAGGACCATGGTAGCTACTCAAAACAGAGACCGTGTAGGAAGGCATTATCTCTCTCGCCATCACTGTTTCTACATGTAGTACTATGTAAATTAATATATGCAAAGTCTGGAGTTTTCTGTACGTGCATGATCTGTGAGAGCTGCCAGGTAACCCAAACGTGTTGCTCAACTTCCCAGGTGTGAGGATGAGCTGTTAGATGTAGTAACAAAAACACACAGCGACTCTATGTCATATGAATTTTAAGTGGGAAAATTCATATGAAAATTACTATATTAATACCTGCTTGAATAACTGGTATTGAACATAACTCTCCCACCAGAAAAAAATACTCTAAAACTGCAAATTAAGTGTGGCAACTCTTTTCAAATAGTGCAGGGCTGTGTTCCTTGAGAGAAGAACAAAACACAAGGTGAGCTTCATATTTGCTCCAGACCAACACCAATGTGTATGACTCCCATGGATGCACTGAGTCATCCACTGGACAGGACAGAAGAACGAATCTCTGAGCTTGCAGATATGTTAACAGACACTTCCAAAACAAAAAGGAAAATGGGGGGGGGGGTCTGAAACAAACCTAAAAATCCCCAAACAGAAAAACCAGCACATATATCTAAGGCTGGCAGGACAACTACAAAAGGAAAAACAAAAGCAAAATGGGAATATTAAAAAAAAAAAGGAACAGAAAATGTTTAAAGCAATAGTTACCAATGTTCCCAAATTAATGCCTGATGATAGACTACAGATTGAATGAGCTCAGTAAGATCTGATATCCTACTTGTTAGCAGGATAAATGGCCAAATAAATAAATAAAACCCAAAATGAAACAGTAGATAAAAAACTACACCTTAGCACATCATATCCAAACTATAGAAAATCATCACACAAACAACAAACAATCTGAGAGCATCCAGAAAGAGGGCTAGTCCCATGGCCTGCTGGTTAGAGAGCTGGATGCCACATGGCTGACCACATGTTCTGAATGTTTTGCAAAACACTTGGGGAAGTGTACGTACATGCTCCAAATCCCAACAAGGTAGAGAAATGGAGGAGAAGGATTCGTGACATGATCACGTCTCATTGGGGAGTGCTTTCTTCCTCTCCCTCTGTCTCTGTCTCTCTCATTAGTCATATACCCTCTGGCTTATAAACAAAACAAAACAGGGGGAAATAAATCTTACTTATAAAGAAGCAAAGATAGGAATCCTATCCAACATCTTGATGTCATCCTTCAAATGTGAAGGAGAAATAACAACTTTCTTAGAAAAACAATAACTGAAGGAGCTTGTTTTTAGTAAACATGATTTGCAAGAAATATTAAAAGAAAATTTTCAGAAAAAAGTAAAATGATATAGATCACCAATTAAAAAATATAGAACAGAAACTTAAACCTGAATAAAGGAAGAAAGCATTAAAGAGGGTCAAAATGAAAACTTTCATTCTTCTTAATTACTATATATTTTTTTAGAGAGAGTTTTTTTCTATAGGGCATGTGTACTTGCCAGAGAGACAGAGATAGAAAGACAGAAAGTGAGCTATCACCCCCTGGGGGAAGGGTCATACTGTAATCCCTTATCCGCCAGTCTCCTCTTGGGGGGTTGGGCATGCATGTCCATGCACCCAGGATGAGTTTTAAGCCTCTGGGTCCAGGCGACTACGTAGGAGTCCAGCGATGTAACCATTAACGCCATCTGCCGGTCTCATCATTCTTTTTATTCTTAATTAATCTAATAGATAATAGCTTATCCAAAACAATAGTCATACATGTATGCTATCTATATGCAATATTATGCTTACATATGCAGTGATAGCAGGTATGGGAGGGAGGAATTAGAATTTTTGTGTCACTATAAGATATGTGTGCTACTTATCAAGTGTTACTTGAAAATGGGCTTTGATTAGCTGAAATGTTTACTATAAACTCTAGGGAAATCATTTAAAAAGTTTTAAAAAAAGAAAAATAAGTAAATGGATATGCTAAGAAAAAACAGAAAACAAAATCATAAAAACTGTTCAATTAAGCCCACAAAAAGCAGAACAACAGATGAAGACAAAAATAGAAATAAAGAACAAAGGCAAAGAACAGAAAACAACAAATATGATATACATTACTCCAACAATGCCAATAATCACCTTAAAAGCCAATGATCTAAATGCACTAATTAAAAGAGATTGTCAGAGTAAATCAAAAAACAAGATCCAGCTATATGTTATCTACCAGAAATTTAATGTAATATAAAGACACAAATAGATTTAAAATGAGTAGAAAATATATACCATGCTAACCCTAATCAGAATAAAGGGGAAGTAGTTATACTAATTTTGAAAAGGGCAGACTTTAAATCAAGGAAAGTCGGGAATAACAGCGGCATCACTTAGTGTTAAAAGGGTAAGTTCTTCAAGAAAACATAATAATTCTTACTATGTATGATTTTACACCAGAACATCAAACTACATGAGGTAAAAACTAGAACTGCAAGGAGAAATATTAGGCCATTGGGAGAGTCATGTCGTACTTTTCTATGCAAAAGCGCACTATGACTTTCCTGACGACCCAATAGGTGAATTCAGTACTATAGGTGGAAACTTCAAAATCACCCTGTTGGAAATACTCAGGAGGCAGAGCAGCAGGAAGAATAAAAGTGAATTTAATAGCACTATCCATCATCTGGATAAAATTGACATCTGTTGTGTACTTCATCCTACAACAGCAGGTTACACATTCTCGAACATACACGGCACATTCACTTCAGCCATGCTCTGAGCTATAAAACATACCTTATTATATTTAAAAACTAAAAATGTCACTGAAACTGACTTGCAGAAATCGTTCTCCTGAAATTAAAAACACTGAAAATACTAAATGTCTGAAAGGATTTGGAGCATCTGATGGAAGTGGAAAACGGCAGAGTTAACTTTGGAAAACCATTCAGCAGTGTCTACAAGAGCTGAACATACCCCGACCCTCTGATCCAACACAGGATTAGCTATATATATGCAGGCCTCACTGCAAAATAAAAATTCAGGGTTATTGGGTCAAGGAGTAGGAAAAAAAAGTGCTATTACAGGTAATTAAATACAAGACTTCGTATTTCTTCTATTGTCTTTCTCTTTTGACCTGCCATGGTGTTCTTGTTCATTTTAGTGCTTTTCTCCTTCCACTTGCTATTTAGTGTTGTCCTCGCCTGGGCATGGGAAGGCCACAGGAAAAGTGTAGATGTGACTTGGATGCTGGAGGGTCCTGCTTCCTGCCTCAGCAAGTGTGCACAGCCGATTGGGGTCACCCTCACACTTTACCACTGGACCAGTGCTTTGTGCCCCAGCCAGCACAAGGAAGTTGAGCCAGACAACTACTCTTCTTGGGAGCTGCGACCTCGCCACAGCACACCAGTAACTTCCAAGGGTATTTTAGCCACTGCATAGACACACTCCGGGCACCAAAATGGTGGGGTAGATGGCGAAAAGCTTATTCTGTAGTCACTGCTAGTCCCGGATGGCAAGAGCAGACACAGCGCCAAGTCTGGTGATGGTACATAGTGAACACTCTGGCCCCAGGCCTCCTGGCTCCCTTGCACTGGATCCTGCGAGTACAAAAGAAACAGAAGTAGGGCCAGCAGGTGGCATAGTGGTTAAGGTGCTAGACTCCCACATGGCCAGTTGTGGTTTGGGTCTCAGACCTGGTGGTTTAAAACTCACACTGGACACGTGTGTGTGCATGCCTAAAATCCCAAGAGGAGAATGGAGGAGGGGGATTGTGGCACGGCTGCATGCCACCC
>NW_006198133.1:1046361-1052145 GCF_000334495.1 Tupaia belangeri chinensis
AAAAAACCTCTCTCTAAAATAAAAAGAAGCAGCAGCAGCAGGAGTTTCTGAGTAAGACAGGGAGAGAGAGGTCAAGCCTGGCACACTAAGGTGTTGAGGTTGGGAGCAGCTGAGAGCCCATCCCAGGGAGACAGACAAGAAAGTGCTATGAGGCAGGACAACCCAGGATTCAAGCACCCAAGTTGTTGGCACTTGATCTGTTGTCTTATCAATCTTTACTTACGTAAGTACAAAGATAAAGAATTTTAGGATGGCTATTGCAAAGCCTTAAAAACTCCAGGCAGGGAGCTCTTCCTAGCTCAAAGGACTGAGCTTGACTGGTGTCATAGTCTAGTCAAAAGCCTGCCCTGTCCTAGAGATTCTACTCCTAGGTACGTACCCACATGAAAGAGTTATATGTCACCTGAGATACCTAAAAATGCTGAGAGCAGTATTACATATAATAATCAAAAGATTAATACAACCAAGGTATGCATCCAAAAGTGAATGAGAACTGGTGATAGGGTGATACATAGGTAACACAGGTGAATCTCAGAAATAAGGATACAAGAATCTGTATTACATGATTCCATTTACATGACATTAAAGAATAGACCAAACTAGTGGTCTATTAATGGTGTTAGAATGATTTTTAATAAAAATGAGAGCTTAACAGGAAGGAGAATAAGAGATCCTTCCAGGGTGCTGGCAGGTCTGTGTTTTATCTGAGTGATAGTTGTATGGATACACTAATACGTAAAATCCCACTGTGCTGTACTTAAATGTGAGATTCGTGTATTTTACTAATGATATATTTGGAATAGGAGGGAATAGAAGATGAGAAAGAACAGGAGAGGAGGAAAAGCAGTTTTGGAATATGCTCATAATACACTTAGAGCAAGAGTTCTCTGTCCAGAGTACTAAAATGTTCTAGCACTGGAGGGAGTTTTGAAAACTTTTTCACTATAAATTAAACATTGTGAGTTTTTTATGTACATTTTGTTAGGGAGAAAAAGTATAGCATCAGAATTGCAAAGGCATGTACAATACCCTAAAATAAAACATGAAATGAAAGAAAAATAAAATAGGAAAAATGTTAAAACCACTGAATCAGAAGAATGATCAGATAATAGTACTTGGATAATTTTTTCTTCCATAAATGAAAAAGTGTTATATTAAGGCAGAAATATGAAAATGATCTTCTATAACATAGGAAATATATTTGTTATTTTTATCAGTCTATTTAAAAAATATTTACTGAATGCAATTATACTGAATGGGAAAAAGCTGAAAGCTTTTCCACTAAAAGTTGGTACAAGACAAGGCTGCCCACTTTCTCCGCTCCTATTCCGTATAGTAGTGGAAGTCCTAGCCAATGCGATCAGACAAGAGAAGGAAATAAAAGGCATTCCAATAACAAAAGAAGAGCTGAAATTATCTCTGTTCGCAGGTGACATGATTGTATATGTAGAAGTCCCAATAGTATCCATGAAAAAAAAACTACTCTAAGTAATAAATGCTTATAGTAAAGTGGCAGGATACAAAATTAACTTATAAAAATCTACAGCATTTCTATATACAAGTAACAAGCAGAGACAGAACTGAAGAAAGTAATCCCACTTACCATGGCCACAAGGCATATAAGATTGCTAGGAATAAAACTAACCAAAGAAGTCAAAGACCTCTATAAGGAAAACTATGAAAACCTTATAAAGGAAATCAAAAAGGACACAAAAAAGTGTAAGGACATCTCATATTCTGGGATTGGCAGTATCAGTATAATCAAAAATGGCAATTCTACCCAAATTAATCTACATATTTAAGGCAATCCCTATAAAATTACAAGAGACACTCTTCAAAGATCTAGAAAAGACAATCATAGAATTATAGAATTTGTCTAGAATCATAAAAGATTCCATATTGCCAAAGCAATTCTGTGTAAGAAGAGTGGAGTGGGTGGCATCTCACTCCCTGACCCCAAAATATATTACAAAGCTGTGATCATCAAAACAGCATAGTATTGCCACAGAAAACAGACATGAGGGCCAATGGAACAAGTAGAGACCCCAGAAATAAACCCCAAAACATGCAGTCAGCTGATCTTTGACAATGGGTACCAGTCAATCCAGTGGGAAAAGGAAACGTCTTTAGCAAATGGTGCTGGAAAAACTGGGCATCCACCTGCAGAAAGGTGAATCTGAACCCATCACCATTAACAAAAATCAACTCAAAGTAGATCAAAGATCTAAACTTAAGACTGCAAAGTATAAAATTACCGGTGGAAAACACTGCTAAAACTCTGGGAGACATTGGGGGTAAGCCAAGACTTCTTAAACAAGACCCCCAAAGCACAGGAAATATTCCCCAAAATAGACAGGTAGGATTACATCAGATTAAGAAGTTTTTGCACATCAAAGGACACCTTAATTAGTGTGAATCGACAACACTCAGAATGAGAGAGAATTTTTGTTAACTGTGCCTCAGATAAGAGACTGATAACCAGAATACACAGGGAGCTCAAGTGCCTCACCCAGAAGAAAATGATTAACCCAATTAAAAGATTGGAAAATGAGCTGAATAAACAACTATCTAAGGAAGACATATGAATAGTCAAAAATCATATGAAAAAATGTTCAACATCCCTCATCATAAGGGAGACACAGATCAAAACTACAATGAGTTACCACCTAACCCCAGTCAGAATGGCAAAAATTTAAAAAGCAATAAAATGATAAGTGCTGGTGGGAATGTGATGAAAGGGGAACACTCCCACACTGTGGGTGAGAGTGTAAATTGATCCAACTACTGTGGAGAGCAATATGGAGATTCCTCAAAGACCTTCATATAGAACTTACATATGACCCAGCAATTCCACTCCTGAGTATCTATCCAAAGGACAGGAGAATGCTCGGTCAGAAAAGCACTTGCTTGACTATATTTTTTGCAGCATTATTCATGATTGCTAAGACATGGAACCAACCCAACCACAAACAGATGAATGGACTGAAAAATTGTGGCACATATACTCCATGGAAAACTTTTCAGCCATAAGAAACAAGGCCCTGGAATTTGATAGAAAGTGGACAAATATAGAAGATTTGTTGCTGAGTGAAGCAAGTCAGATTATGAAAGAGAATTTTATGTCTCCATTTAACATACACTGACTGTCCACTTTCTATGGTAGAGACTGAAAGACTGGAAGACATAAAAGCATTAAAAATTGTTATGGACACTAGAGACAAAGTGGAAGGAGAGCGTGGGAGGGGAAGACCATAGGAAAGGAAATTTGGGGGGAAAAATATAGAGGTAAGACATTTGTGGGATTTGTTTTATTATCTGTTGATGAAGATATGTATAGTATTCTCAACTGGGCTGGACTGAGGTGTATATCATGCTGGGTAAAGTCTCTTGACAATCTAAATGATATGTAGTGATTGAATATATAAATAATAATGATAAAGAAGAAAATAAAAATGAAATTATGCCCAAACTGCAGAAGTGGATTAGGGTGGTGATCTCTCTTGCAGAAGCAGGCAAGACTGGCCTAAGTACATCTCTTTGTCACGAAATGAGAGCTCAGGAAGAGGTATACTTTGCTACTTCCCTGCTGGTGACCTTTCCCAAGAGGCAATACCTCATACTGTGTGTTTAAATTTATTATGCCCTTAAAAAACAAGGCTAGGAAATTCTAACAACAGAGTATAGAAAATGTCACAGGTGAAGACACACACACACACACACACACACACACGCACGCACTAACTTGAATCTTCCTTAGTCTTTTCACTAAAACAAGAAGAAATGATTCCTCAGTGGATGCTTCCTTTCTTTGAATTTCCTTATTGAGAGTTACTAATTTTATGACTCCAGAGAACTCTTGCATTTGAAGGCATAACTATGAATAAAAGTATTATATCTTCTAATAGGGGAAAAATGATATGTTGGGTGATCAGAATGAATGAGCCTAAATGAAGTAAATATATTTATTAAAAAAAGAAGCATTTGAGTCTTCCTTTTCCAGGTTCTATGCCAACATGAGAAGAGCTTGGAAATCATCCCTCTTGTCCCAACAATGAGATCGAAACTGAGAAAATGAAATTCCACAGCTTTTCTAAGGTTCATCAGTGAATTGAGGACATAGGATAAACTTTTTCCCTGAAAACTAGAGACAGGCTCATCTCTGAGTCAGACCAGCATGAGACCTCACACCAAAAAACTATTCACCTCAAATTCTTTTCCCCATATACCATGGCAGCTTTCACAAACATGTGAGGAGACAACACAACAGTATTTTCAATTCTTTCGTCTCATCCTTACAACATTGATATCACTCATTTCACTCATTCACAAGCAGTAATCACCCAATGCATTGCTGCTAATAATACTTTGATCAATTA
This sequence comes from Tupaia belangeri chinensis, assembly GCF_000334495.1. NCBI lineage: Eukaryota > Metazoa > Chordata > Mammalia > Scandentia > Tupaiidae > Tupaia > Tupaia belangeri. The sequence goes on from NW_006198133.1 coordinate 1,050,738, forward strand.
TCTACTAGATCAATTAAGGATAAGAAAAATAGGGCCAGGCTCATGGCCTAGTAGATAAGGGAGGCAGTTCCCACATGATTCCACAGTTTAAGACTCGAACCCAGAGGCTTGAGAAACACATAAGTACGTGTGGGCTCAAAATCCTGACAGGATGAGGACATGGAGGACAAAAGATTGCAACATGACCACACTCCATCGAGAGTGCTTTCCCCCTCTCTCCTTTAGTGAGTGCACGAGGTGTGTGTATAGATACATGTGTGTGTATAGATATAAGAATGTACCTATACATACACCATGTGCATGTGCACACATACACACACACACACACACACACATGCATATGTATATGTATATATATATATATATATATATATATATATATATATATATATATATATGTGTGTGTGTGTGTGTGTGTGTGTGTGTGCACATGCACATGGTGTATGTATAGGTACATTCTTATATCTATACACACACATGTATCTATACACACACCTCGTGCACTCACTAAAGGAGAGAGGGGGAAAGCACTCTCGATGGAGTGTGGTCATGTTGCAATCTTTTGTCCTCCATGTCCTCATCCTGTCAGGATTTTGAGCCCACACGTACTTATGTGTTTCTCAAGCCTCTGGGTTCGAGTCTTAAACTGTGGAATCATGTGGGAACTGCCTCCCTTATCTACTAGGCCATGAGCCTGGCCCTATTTTTCTTATCCTTAATTGATCTAGTAGATAATTGATCAAAGTATTATTAGCAGCAATGCATTGGGTGATTACTGCTTGTGAATGAGTGAAATGAGTGATATCAATGTTGTAAGGATGAGACGAAAGAATTGAAAATACTGTTGTGTTGTCTCCTCACATGTTTGTGAAAGCTGCCATGGTATATGGGGAAAAGAATTTGAGGTGAATAGTTTTTTGGTGTGAGGTCTCATGCTGGTCTGACTCAGAGATGAGCCTGTCTCTAGTTTTCAGGGAAAAAGTTTATCCTATGTCCTCAATTCACTGATGAACCTTAGAAAAGCTGTGGAATTTCATTTTCTCAGTTTCGATCTCATTGTTGGGACAAGAGGGATGATTTCCAAGCTCTTCTCATGTTGGCATAGAACCTGGAAAAGGAAGACTCAAATGCTTCTTTTTTTAATAAATATATTTACTTCATTTAGGCTCATTCATTCTGATCACCCAACATATCATTTTTCCCCTATTAGAAGATATAATACTTTTATTCATAGTTATGCCTTCAAATGCAAGAGTTCTCTGGAGTCATAAAATTAGTAACTCTCAATAAGGAAATTCAAAGAAAGGAAGCATCCACTGAGGAATCATTTCTTCTTGTTTTAGTGAAAAGACTAAGGAAGATTCAAGTTAGTGCGTGCGTGTGTGTGTGTGTGTGTGTGTGTGTGTGT
>NW_006198133.1:1061293-1063257 GCF_000334495.1 Tupaia belangeri chinensis
CACACACACACACACACACATGCATATGTATATGTATATATATATATATATATATATATATATATATGGAGAAAAATGAGATATTTTATTTTACCTGTATTTACTTCTTGTCTAATTCCTCAGTTTCTTTATAGATCTAAGTTTGCAAGCTATAGCACTTTTCTTCTCCTTTAGCAAGAAGTTCTTGAGAAACTTCTTTCAATATTTCTGGTACAGCAGATCTGATGTCAACTTCATTTGAGAAAGTCCTTGTTTCTCTTTTACTTTTCAAATATATCATTTCTGGATAGAACTTTTGACCTTTTTTTCAGTTCTTTAAATATTTCACTCCACCCTTCCTTGCTTGTGTTGTTTCTGAAGAGAAGTTGAATGTAGCCCTACCCTCCCTACCCTCATTCCTCTGTAGGTATGGCATTTTCCCCTCCGGCTCCTTTCAACATTATCTCCATCTTTGATTCTCTGCAGTGTGAATACTCCTCACAATCATTTTTTAAAAATATATTTATCCTCGTTGTATATTTGCTGAGCTTTCTGAATTTGTGAATTGATGTCTAATATTAAGGTAGGAAAATTTTCAGTCATTATTACTTTAAGTATTTCTTCTACTTCTTTCTCTCCTTTCATTGTTATTCCCTTTAAACATATACATATCAGACCTCTAGTTGTCAACCATGCCTTCAAGTGCAATGGTTCTCTCAACAATGGAGTCATAAATTAAGTAGATATCAATAAAGAAACTCGTAGAAAGAAAAGACCCATAAAGAACTATTTCTTCTTGTTTTAGTGAAAAGAGTATCTGGGTAAGACTCCAGTTTGCTTTTAATCACCTGCGACATTTTCTGTATTTTGCTGTTAGACTGCTAGCCTTGTTTTTTAGGGGCAGAATACATTTAAATGTGCAGGATGAGCTTTAACCACTCTGGGAAAAGTTCGCCAGCAGCAAAGTAGCAGAATACACATTTTTCCCAAGCTCTAATTTTGCTACAAAGAGATATACTCAGACCAGTCTTGCCTTCTTCTGCAAGACAGAGATTGCCACCCTAATCCACTTCCACAGTTTGGTCACAATTTCTTTTTATATTCATGGCAATACATGGTAAAATGTCATTTTAAATTTCTGTATCTGCTATCAAACTTGGAAATCGCTCTCTCTTTCTCTCTCTCTCTCTCTTGCCAGAGGGCACTTGCAGGATGTGGCCACACGGACGGCCCAGATACGATTCACACCCTAAATCCTGGGCAAGGTTGTACATGCCTGTGATCTCAGCTGCAAGGGATGATGAAGCAAGAAGATTGTAACACAGTGGGAACCTGTCTTAAAAAAAAAAAAAAAAGGCATATATTTTCAAGAGTGAGTCAAACAAAACCTGAACATTACATTGTCTACAAGAATTCATTTTAAATATAAAGCCACAGATTAAAAGTAAAGCTGTGGAGAAGGGTATGTCATACTAACCCTAACCGAGAGAAAGTTGAAGTAGGTATATTAAACACTATGCAGACTTAAGGAGTGTGGAAAATGAGCAGAGATCAGGATGAGCCTTTGAGAATGAGTCAGCGCTCTGAGAAGCTGCATGTGCCTCACAGCAGAGCATCAGGACCCGTGAGGCACAGACTGCTGACCCTGTAAGAAAATAGATCTACTAGTATAGTTCTGACTTCAACACTCTTCTGCTAGTAATTCATAGGTCTAATAGGGAGAAAGTCAGAAAAGACATGATTGAACCAGTACCAGCAAATGACCTAATGGTTACATTGCTGGACTCCCACGTAGTGAACTGTGGTTTGATTCCTGGACCCGGCACCTTGAAGCTCACATTGGGTGCATGTGCATGTGTGCACAAAATCCCAAGAGGAGAATGGAGAAGAAGAGATTGAAGCATGGTCATCCCTCGTGGAGGATGATTTCTCACTTTCTGTCTCTATGTCTCTCTGGTAAGTACACGTACCATATAGCAAAAATA
>NW_006198133.1:1063288-1084785 GCF_000334495.1 Tupaia belangeri chinensis
CCCCCCCAAAAAAAAAGGCATGGTTGAACCAAACAGCACTATCCATCAACTTGATATATTTAACTGCCATTTTATAGGCACTCCAGTCAAGCACTGCATAATACACATTTTTCTCAAAATCACATGAAATATTCACCACGATAGGTCGTATTATGGGTCATGAAACATACCTTACCAAATGTAAAAGAGGAGCCAGTGGGTGGCGTGGTGGTTATAGTGCTGGACTCCCACATGGCCAACAGCGGTTCGAGTCCTTGACCTGGCAGCTTGTTTTCTCACTTTCTCACTTGCTTTTTCACTCTCCCTCTCTTTCTCTCTCTGGTGAGTGCATGTGCCCTAGAGCAAATTAAAATAATAATAATAAATAAAATTAAATCATTCTAGATAAAAGGTCTTACTTAAGGCAGTAAGAAATTAAAATAAATTTAAAAGAATAAGAATCATACAAAAAGAAGTATTTACTAAACTTGTGAAGGAATTGTTGGGAACTTTTTAAAAAATCTGCCTTCAAAAATCTTAAAGTTTAGTAAATGAGAGAAGAATATTTATTCATTACTGATGTGACAAATATTTGTTTAATCCTACTATGTGTTAGGCATTTTTCTAGATGATACTGATATAATAGTGAAAAAGAAATGGCCTTTTTAAAAGAATTATTTATTTAATATTTATTTTATTATTATTATTTTTAATTTTCTATAAGGTACATACACTCACCAGAGAGAGAAAAAGGGAAAGCTGCCAGATTCAGGACTTCAACCATGGTAGGCTATGTGAGAGTCTAGCATCTTAACTACTGTGCCACTTGCTGGTCCCAAGAAATGGCTTTTTTTCTTATAGAATGTACATGCTGGTAGGAAGCAAGGGAAGTCAATAAGCAATAGCATAGTACATTCTATGGTGTTAATAGTGACAGAAAGGAGGTGTTTGACTCCCACTTGGAATTCAGAGAAGGCTCTTGAAGGCAGTGGTATTTCACTTCATCTCAGAAGCAGGAATAAGGATTTATCCAGGCCAGACAGAGAAGAGACACTCCAGGACAGCCCGGCAACGTCACGCTCGGTGGTACGTGGGGCATGCAAGGACCTGAGCCACACTTGTATAGTAGCAGCACAGAACTCAAAGTTGATTGTGGAAGTGAGATTAGATTGAATCGTGAAAACTCTGATACGATGACTAAAGTTTTTCTTTTTGAAGAAAAACAGGAAACCATGGAAGGATGTAAAGTAGAACAGAGATATGATCATATTTCTATTCTAGAAAAATGACCCTGTTGGTGTGAAGAGTGGAGGAGAAATGTTGGACCGATACAGGGAGAAAATCAGTTGCTTTTTTAATTTGGAAAAAAATCTAATCTAAAGAGATATGATGATGATCTAAGAGAAGAAGCAAAGATAGGGAGAAGTGGACAGATTCTAGAAGAGTCCCTGATTACATAACTTAGGACTTAGTGAAGACAATGGTTTGGTTTCTGATGAGCAAGTGACTAAACTTATGTCATGGGGCATTGAGGAGGAACAGATTTTCAGGAGATGATAAGGATTTCCCCCCTAGGTTGAGTTTCATATGCTAAATTGAGGAACAAGTAGGAAATCCAAATGTATTGAGTAGGCTTTTGAATGAGCCTACGTACTGTACTCTTGAATGAAACTCAGGAATGACAAATGGAGGGGAAACATGGTGGAACTGGTGGAGTGGATGAGATTATTGAACACAAGTGTGTAGAGAAAGAAGAGAAGATGACTTAGGAACACCAAGATTTTATTGAAAGTCAGAAGAACACTTTGTAAAAAAGGATTGAAAAAGAGAAGGCAGAGGGGTAACTGAGAGCCAGAGAGAGTGATATGTTCAAAGGAAAGAGAGGGTAGCCTTTCAGGAGAGAATATAAAGTTAATAGAGTCAACTTCAGCTAAGGTCAATATCAAAATATGTTAGTTGGAATTAATACCAAGTATTTTTGGCTGAGTTATGAGGTTTGTTTGTTTTTTAGAGATGTTTTTTGCTATAGGGCACATGAGCTTAGTTGGAGTTAATATCAAGGTGCTCTTTCTAATCATCCAAAAGTATTTTTGGCTGAGTTATGAGGTTTGTTTGTTTTTTAGAGATGTTTTTTGCTATAGGGCACATGAGCTCACCAGAGAGACAAAGAGAGATAGAGACAGAAAGTGAACAAGCATTCACCCAGAGAGGATGGTCACATTGCAATCATTCTCCTTTCAGGATCCTGGGCACACATGCACACATGCCTGGCATGAGTTTAAAGCTGCCAGGTCTGGGACTCAAGCCGCAGTTGACTACGTGGGAGTCCAGTAACATAACCATTATTCCATCTGCTGGTCCTGAGTTAATGGAGTTTAAAGCTAGACTGACAGGGTTCAAAAATTGATGATAGAGAGAGTAAATATCTATACACAAGGACTACAGGAAACTTGTTTTAGGAGGGGCAAATGGTTAGAGAAAGATAAGTTGGTAGCTAAAGAAAGACATGGAATCTAGGGAAGTTTACTGATTTGTCCTTTTTTTTCTGGAGAGATTTTTGCTATAGGGTATGTATGCTTGCTAGAGAGACAGAGAGAGATGGAGAGAGAAAGGGAGGATGGCCACACTGCAATCTTTTCTCCTCCATTCTCCTCTTAGGATTTTTGGCATGCACACATACATAACTGGCATGAGTTTCAAGCTGCCAGGTCTGGGGCTCGAACTGTGCTCAGCCACGTGGGAATCTAGCACCTTAACCACCACACCACCAGCTGCCCCTCTGATTTATACTTTTAAGATGGGAAACACAAAGTGTATTTAAGTACTAGTTTGAAAGTGCCTGTGCAGGAAAATGATGAATTTAGGAGCAACAAGTGATTCCCTGAGTTGACAGGAGAGATGAAACCCAGGGAACAGGTGAAAGAATTGAGTTTAAGTAAGTTAAAGAACTCTCTTCCACTTAAAGTTTTTAAGTAAAGATTAAAATATTTTCACAGGTTACATATCAAAAGTTGTTATGTTTTGGGACCAGCAGATAGAGTAATGGCTATGTCGCTGAACTCCCATGTAGTTGATTGAGGTTCGAATCCCGGACCCAGTGGCTTAAACTCACGCCGGGCGCATGTGCGTGCGTGGCCAAGATCCCGAGAGGAGAATGGAGGAGAAGGGATTGAGTCATGGCCATCCCCCCCCCGGGGTGTGTGTGTGTGTGTGTGTGTGTGTGTGTGTGATTTCTATCTCTCTATCTCTCTCTGTCTTTCTATCTCTCTATCTCCCTCTGTCTTTCTGGCGAGTACACATGCCCTATAGCAAAAACTAAGTTGTTATGTTTTGCTTTTAATAGTTAAATAGGAGAAGTCATTGGCCTGGAGCCTGGGTGAAGTGAGTGGGCCTTCTACACGTGCAGTGTCGTGTGCAGTCACAGCTCTGTCATAGAAGACCTGTCACATGTTGGAATGAACAAAGTAGATCCTTGACTGTATCCAGAAACATGATATTGCCAACTTGTTACAAGAGGAAGATATTCTGGCGATGCCAGGAACATTAGCAAGAAATGGAAATGCCATGGAAATAATATTGAAAAGGAAATGAGGGCAGCAGAGAGGAAGTCAGTAAGTGGCACCTAACTCGCAGGGTTCTTTGAAAACGAAATGAATTCATGTTTGCAAGGCATGTAAAACAGTGACTGACACATAGTAGGTATTCAGTAAATGGTTTTTTCCTACCTAATTTCTTTTTTTTTTCTGTAGGAAAATAAACATTAGGTCTTTAATATTCTTAAATAAAATTTAAACATTAACATTTAAAGTATACCAAGCATACAGTCTAAATATTTTGAAAAAGTCCATCTCACTAGGTACCTTGGAAGTCGTTAGTAAGTAGCTGAATATATATGTATATTTTTAAGAGGTTTTTGCTGTAAGATACATGTGCTTTCCAGAAAGACAGAGAGAGATGGAGAGACAGAAAGCAAGAAATCACCCCCCAGGGGGGATAGCCAGGCTGCAATCACTTCTCCCCCATTCTCCTCTCGGGGTCTTGGGCACACATGCACACACACTCAGCAGGAGTTTAAGCCACCGGGTCCTGAACTCAAACCGCAGTCGACTACATGGGAGTCCAGCGACATAGCCATTACGCTAACTGCTGGTCCCAAAGAAATATTTAAATTCCTCCTCTTTATTCTATATAGAGACACCAAATCTGAATAGTTCATTAATTTCTAGTCTGCTTTAGGAAAAGAAAAAAGTTATGTAACAAAATGCTTTACAAAGTTAATGAATTGAAAGTTTCACTAAATTTTATCCTTAGGCAGAATCATGGCCCAATGACACAGAAAGTGTTGATATCCAAGCTAAGAATTCAAATTTGTTTAATAAGAACACTAAATAATTTTACACCATCTTAAGGATCTTCTGGGGTCTTTATCAAGTCAAACATGAAGCAGTTTAGATAATCGTACACTAACTCCCACACAGAGAAGCATGTAAGGCAAGAACTAACATCAAGCTTAATTTTAATCCAAGATGATAAAGGGTTATGATGTGTTAAAGTTGGAAGTAAAATATCCTCCTAATTTTAAAGGAGCTTTTCCAGGTCAAAATTTAAAATTAGAGGGACCAGCAGATGGCATAATGGTTACATCACTGGACTCCCACGTAGTCCACTACAGTTCAAGTCCTGGACCCAGCGGCTTAAAAGTCATGCTGGGTGCATGTGTGTGCTCAAGATCGGGAGAGAAAACTGGAGCAGAAGGGGTTGCAGTATGGCCATCCCCCTGGGGGTGATTTCTTGCTTTCTGTTTCTCTGTGTCTCTGGCTAGTACATGTGCCCAATGGCAAAAATCTCTCTCTTAAAATTGTTTTTAAATTAGAACTTCTTACTGGATTTTATTTTCATTTTTTTTGTTTTGTTTCATTTCTAAAGTATTCAACTTTAAGAAGAAGAGAAAAACTACATATAAATAACCAAAAGTCATGTGTAAATTACTAAAAATTATATCCCAAACAAATTTTATTCTGCTTTGTTTGGCTAGACAATCTATATTCAAATAAATTACATTAGCAGGCAACAAATGAGACACATTTTCCTAATTGTTTGGCGCACTTAAGGAAATCAAGAGATTAATTCCAGAGAGGAACTTTTTACTGTAAAACAGTGAAAGAAGCAGACTTTTCATTAGATCTCTTCTGAAGGTGGTAAAGAATAAGACATGATATTTCATAGATATTATATCAACTTATTTGTAATATCTCAAATAGACAACCAGTCCTAGAAGTTTTGATATATTTCATGGTGGTAGATTTTGTAGAATATAATTCAATTTTGTGATTTTCTGAAGTATGAAAAGGCCTCAGAAAGCTAATGGAAAATAAAATTAAAGTATGAGTTTACTTTGGTACAAAAACTGGAAATCCAAACATAGTTTTTTCATAATGTGTATTTTCAATGAACTTTTTGAAGACTATACATAACTCACAGAAATACACACACACACACATACACACACACACACACACACACACACACACTTGTGCTTGCCAGAGAGAGACAGAGAGAGAGAGATAAAGTAAGAAGTCACCCCCCCCCCTCCAGGGAGATGGCCATGCAGCAATACCTTCTCCTGCAATACCTTCTCCTACCTTCTTCTCTGAGGATTTTGGACATACACACACATGCACCTGGTGTGATTCTCAAGTCACGGGGTTCAGGACACTTGAACTGCAGAGTTGACCATGTGGGTTCCAGTACCTTAACCTCCATACCACCTGCTGACTCAGAAATATATATATTTTAAGCTAGCAATCATATCTTTGTTTGCTAATTCTGTGTCTGTTTTCCCTTCTAACAGTTTTAAGTCTTCTATGACTATAATTGCATTGTCTTTAACACTAGTTTGATAAAAGGTGGAATTAATAGCATTTACTTAAATTATTTCTCACCCTATTCTTCCTGTTTGACCAAGAAGAATATTTCTAATAATTGTATAGGACATCCCCAAACAATCTCAGTTATAATCCTGGCACAGTCTTCAACAACTACCGTATTTTGAAGATGTCACAAAATTGGTGATACTAGACCCAAGGTTAACATCTCCTGCCATCTTACATAGCCTTTAACACTTTTCCTCAGTATCTGTTTGAAGCATTCATTCTTTCACATAGATGATATCAGACCCTGGTTTTCTTCAAACTACCTGGAAGATCCTTCATCCTCTTTTTAATGTCAGTTCTTTAGAATTTTACCAAGATCCACTTTTCTTCATATTCTATTCACACTGTCTGAATATGTTTCTCAGCTTCTTCGAATTCAGAAGTGGACACCTTTAGGGTAGTGCATTATACTCTAATCATTTTTCTTTTTTAGTAACTGCTCCCAAATTCAAAGTGATTCAGTTTTTCAGTCTCATCTGTGTAACAAGAATCTGCCCTATTAGTAAAAATAGTCACTCATTTCGAGATGAACTAATGACTATCTCTTCTAGGAAATCAAAGTTGGATATTGGTCAGTGGCTCCAGTGAAGGAGTGCTATAAAACTTCATAATGTTGAAGACAAATGGGAAGGTTCTGGGTTCTAAGGTCTCTCTGTGCAGCCAAGGCATGCGTGTGTGTCCGCAATTCTGTCTGGCTGAGGTTGGGGATAGATCACAGCATGGAGATCCTACTGGGGTCCCTCCACTCTTTCTCTGTTAGTTTTTTTTTTCTATGGAAGAAATAAACTTAACAAAAAAAATTGGAACCAAGATTAAATTTAGCATTTTGTTTGTTTGTGTCATATCATACACTTGGGTAACATGAGCCATTGGTTTCTATGCAAACAAGAAAGGAAACTAAATTATCTTGCACATAGAAATAAAAATTAACAAGATGTGCAAACAGAAGGAAAAAAACAGAGAATAATGCTAGACTTTCATTGTTTCCATATTCTCCACCTGCTGACTCAGAAATATATATATTTTAAGCTAGCAATCATATCTTTGTTTGCTAATTCTGTGTCTGTTTTCCCTTCTAACAGTTTTAAGTCTTCTATGACTATAATTGCATTGTCTTTAACACTAGTTTGATAAAAGGTGGAATTAATAGCATTTACTTAAATTATTTCTCACCCTATTCTTCCTGTTTGACCAAGAAGAATATTTCTAATAATTGTATAGGACATCCCCAAACAATCTCAGTTATAATCCTGGCACAGTCTTCAACAACTACCGTATTTTGAAGATGTCACAAAATTGGTGATACTAGACCCAAGGTTAACATCTCCTGCCATCTTACATAGCCTTTAACACTTTTCCTCAGTATCTGTTTGAAGCATTCATTCTTTCACATAGATGATATCAGACCCTGGTTTTCTTCAAACTACCTGGAAGATCCTTCATCCTCTTTTTAATGTCAGTTCTTTAGAATTTTACCAAGATCCACTTTTCTTCATATTCTATTCACACTGTCTGAATATGTTTCTCAGCTTCTTCGAATTCAGAAGTGGACACCTTTAGGGTAGTGCATTATACTCTAATCATTTTTCTTTTTTAGTAACTGCTCCCAAATTCAAAGTGATTCAGTTTTTCAGTCTCATCTGTGTAACAAGAATCTGCCCTATTAGTAAAAATAGTCACTCATTTCGAGATGAACTAATGACTATCTCTTCTAGGAAATCAAAGTTGGATATTGGTCAGTGGCTCCAGTGAAGGAGTGCTATAAAACTTCATAATGTTGAAGACAAATGGGAAGGTTCTGGGTTCTAAGGTCTCTCTGTGCAGCCAAGGCATGCGTGTGTGTCCGCAATTCTGTCTGGCTGAGGTTGGGGATAGATCACAGCATGGAGATCCTACTGGGGTCCCTCCACTCTTTCTCTGTTAGTTTTTTTTTTCTATGGAAGAAATAAACTTAACAAAAAAAATTGGAACCAAGATTAAATTTAGCATTTTGTTTGTTTGTGTCATATCATACACTTGGGTAACATGAGCCATTGGTTTCTATGCAAACAAGAAAGGAAACTAAATTATCTTGCACATAGAAATAAAAATTAACAAGATGTGCAAACAGAAGGAAAAAAACAGAGAATAATGCTAGACTTTCATTGTTTCCATATTCTGATCTCAGAACATTCTAAGCCAGAGTATGTTATCGGAAATGAAACAAAACAAAAACATCAGCAGAAAGTAAAACAAAGTTTACTACTGAATATTAGCTGACATAATGCCAAATAAATAAAAATTTAGAAGATACAGAACTTTGTGTTGATAATAGCTAAGTCTCAGGGATAGGACAGAATACTTACAGACCAAAGGGCCAGGCAGTGGCAAGGTAGTTAAGGGGACTTGATCTCACATGGCCAGCTGAGTGGTGTTAGTCCTGGACCCTGCAGCTTGAAAGACATGTCAAGAACGTGTGAATGTGTGCCCAAACTCTTGAGAGGAGAATGGAGGAGAAGGGATTGTGATGTGATCATCTCCTCAGGGGCGCTTTCTCACTTTCTCTCTGGTCAGGAACACTCAGGAAGACCCATGAGGTATATGGGCGTGGGTTAGAACTATGATCCAAGGAGAAGCCATGTCCTGGCTCATCTCCTTCTCTTCCTTAACACTCCTTGAAATAGTTTTCTAGCAGCAGCAAGCTGCTCATTTCTCAGCATGTTCTAGTTGGAGAAGACCAGCACCTTCCCCACAGACCAGCACTGCCACCTCACCTCCATGGCCTGTGAATGGCATTATTATAACTTATCTTCAAGGACAAACTCATGAGTAGATGAACCACGGAGCCTTGTACAACTCTGGATGTTAAAAGAACCCTTCTCCAGGGAAGGGGAGCAATTTGGGACAATGTTAAGTGAATAACATTGGAAATGCTATGATATTTTTATTCCTATTCAGTGGAGGAGCCATTTTTCTCCATGGTTCATAATCAAGAAGATAATTTGCTCTGAAAAAAAGGTTTAGATGCGTCTTTGTATTGTCACAGCATGAACACAAACGGCCCTGAGGAGGTTGTAGGGGACAAAACAGAGACCCCTCATATGCAGAGTGGAGCTGCTGCTATCAGAGGGACTTGACTTAAATAGGCAACTGTAAGGTGGCGTTAAAAAGAATTCACCTGTAAATCAACTGACCAATGTTGCATTTACGGTAATACTTGACAACCACTTTAGCAGAGACTGAGGATAACCTATACCTAGTTGGGGGTGGGGGTGGGAATAACACAAGGAAGCAAGTAATTACAGCCTTATATCAAGATGATAAGTGACTCCAAAGGGGATCTGAAAAATCCAGTGGAAGACTGACCAGGAAAAAGCTGGTCAGAACCCATAAATTTTTATGCTTTTGCTAGGGTATTCCAAAAAGTGAATTGGTAATATCTGGCAAATATTTATTTTCCATTTCTATAAAAGCTTAAGGTGATTTCTCTTAAAAACCTGAAGTGATTGTGTTATCACTGACCATTATGGTCAAGAATTGGGTATCCAGAGGGGATAAAACCAGATGAGAAGACTAACAGAATTCTATCCTACCCGGGCACTTTTCTGACTAGGTAAGCTACACATCTCAATATGACTTCAGAACATCTCTTATTTACACAAAGCATGTATTTTTTCACTTGCTGGAAGAAAGCCTATATTCCTTAAATAGAAATATAGATTTCTATTTCACCATCAGAGCAAAAACAGCATGTAAACACTTCCTGAAGGAACATGTTGACTCAAATGCTTTCATGTTAGTGTATAATTAGTCAAAACACACCACATGAAAATGGCTCATATTCCTATCATTTCCTGTTCAACTATAAGATGAAGGGGACTTTTTTTTCTTTTGAGAGGTTTTTGCTATAAGGCATGTGCGCTTGCAAGAAAGACAGAGAGAGACAGAGAGACAGAAAGACAGAAAGCAACAAATCACCACTCTGCAATCCCTTCTCCTTCATTCTCCTCGTGGGATCTTGGACATGCACACACACGTGCCCAGCGTGAGTTTAAGCCACCGGGTCCAGGACTCAAACCACATGGATGGTTTGCATGGGAGTCCAGCAACATAGCCATTATGCCAACTGCTGGTTCCGAGTCAATGGGGATTTTAAGAAAGAGGACTCTGGGCAACTGAAAATTGTAGCAGAAGTATGATGACATGAAAAGCTGGAGACTTAAAAAAAAAATAGCCAAATCATTGCAATTCATTTCTGTTTTAGCAATAGCATGAGACACAGGAGAGAGAAGGGCACTAGGGGCATGAGGTGGGGAGAATAATGCTACCAAGAAGCCGCAAACAGGAGAGGCTGCTGCAGTGCAGGACTGGCCACACCAGGAAGTTTAACCTGGTAAGAAACATGACAGACTGAACACATGTACTTGTTTCTGCTTCTCCCGAAAAACACTCAAAGAAACGAAAAGACACAGTCCTCTAAAAATAAAATAAGACAGAGCAGCAAAAGATAGATCAACAATTTTGGAAGATGAAAAATAGTTTGGGGTTGGAGTTGGCTTGACAGGGCCAGACAAAGCCAAACTTCAGTCTCTAGAAGGGAGTGGAAGAAGCCAAGAACTCAATAACAGAAGTGGAGTAATGGTGCATGCCCAAAGCTGCATGAGCAGAGTGGAGCGGAGGGGCTCACATGTCAGCAAGTGGAAGGGAGTACGGATCAGTGTACCACAGCTAAGTTAAAAAAAATGTCACTGACAATTCAATTTAAACTTGCAAAACAAAACAAAACTGGTAGACTTATTATTCAATGTGTACAGTGTGTAATGGTCAATGATGAAGAAGATAAATATGTCTATATCCATGATTCAACAATTATACTGTATGCATACTATAAAAAGTCATAAAAAATAATAAACTAACTAAACCACAAAAGAAAAAAGGAAATAAACCCATTCTCACTGCTGGATTCCCTGATTAAGAAGGTGGATTTCACTACACAAAATAAGTGTGAGAGATGATGAATGTGCTAATTAGCTTGATTAAATCATTCCACAATGTAAGTATATAGCAAAATATCACAGTGTACTCCATCAAAAAAATCATACTACACCCTATTAGATATTACTCTCAATTTAATTTTTAATAAAAAACCATTAAGACAGAACCAACTGATTTTGATATAATTTTAGATTTTTTTCAAAATTTTTGTGATTATCGTTTATTATTTTTTTTAAGAGGAACCTATTACAAAAATGAGATTTGAAATGTGGAGCAGTGGTAGGTGACAGCAAAATCCATGGAGCAGTAATGCAAATGGCTCTGTAGTATCAAACTGCAATCCCTTAACCTTGAACGTCCCAAGGGATTCTGCGCTCAGGCCACCGCACATTATCAACACGCACACTGAAATGATCAAGATGGTGGTGGCGCTTCAGGCTTGTAAGAAAGTGAGCCTGGAGATTGCCATTTGAGGGAACACCGTGGGCTATGGAAAGCAAACACTGGTGGGAGATCATTTGTATTATTTCTGAGGCGCTATACATTTTGGATAACAAAATAAACTCACCTAAAAAATAAAAAATAAAAAAGCCTGACATTCCGAAAGCACATGGAGACCAAACCGTGCAAAGCTTCGTCTTGGCATTTTCTGCTTCTCCTGAGCAGCACTCTCACCCAGCTTCCACTCTAGCACCTATCCGGTTTTGCAGCATGCACTTGACCAACGAGCCTGAAACAGCGAAGCTCCTCCTGGACGCTCAGGTTTGCTCTTGCGCTTTTCTTCCAGGGAAGGCACTGTGTATCATCATTTCAGTCCTGTCTTTCATCACATTGGCTTCTCCCCATCAGGAAAAGTGAAAGTGAACGGGAAGGGAAGGTGAAATAATTTCCCTTGATTTCGAATTAATGTGTCAAGTGAGTCATTCACATTTGTACAGGAGCTGCAAAACTTTCCATTAAAAGGAAACATGTTTTCACTTGATCATGCATCCTTAGTCTGCCATCATCTTTCAGTTATGCAGGAAGAAACGCACACCTCCTAAGCCGAGGTCTCAACGACTTTATGACTTGGCCTCACCTTAATTTACTCAACGTGGTTATGTTCTTGCCCAGTTCTACCTTCACCAGGGCACGTCCTTGTCAGACCTATCAGGACTTGCCCTCCTTTTCCCTGAGGGGCTTGTTGAATAATCCATCTTCTGTGCATGTAACCAATGTTTTAAACTAGTTCAGTGAACGAGAATACGCTGAAATATGCTCTTTTCAACACTATGCCAGGTCTTGAAAGACGATCAGAATTTTAAGAATCCAGACAATGATAAGCAAAGTGATGAAGAAATAAAGAGAAAAAGAAAGAACAATTTAGAAGTGAAAATAAATGTCATCCTGTTTAGTGCATTAGAAACTAGTTAAAATGTTTGCTTTCCATGAAAGGTGTTAAATAAGTAGGCTATAAAAAAGATACTAACTTCGTGTACCTTTGCAAATTTGCATGAATTTCTTCACCTTGATCTACTTTCATTTATATATCTACATTTTGTTTGGGCTCAGACTATATCTTTATCTACATCATGAGATAAATGTGTATTAGTATGGTTCTAACTGAATTCGGAAAGGTTCCATTCTGGGTTAGAGCTGAAAAAGTGACTAATGCAAACCTATTTTTCTTTTTGTTCTCTATGAGTAAGCACGTTTATGATTCTGCCATCTGAAATTTCCTTATCTATGGAATAAAGTCATTTTTAATGTTTTTAACTCACTTCAGCATAGACTGATAATATTTTGAATTTACCTCAGTGTAGGTTGATTTCCCTTCATCTCTTCCCAAGTCAGTGCTGCTGATTTCAGGAACTTTGGTAGCACCAGATCTATTGACAGACTAGGAGGACCCAAGCCAGAACTTTGGAATCAAGATGCAAGTTTCAGGAGTAATATAGGTGATGAGAAATGGTGTTTTTCTAAAACATAAAATCTTGCTAAAAGATGTCTTTGTACTTACTAAAATTACTAAAATTTCGAATTTTTTAAATATGTGTTTGTTAAGCTGGGACAGACCTACAGCTAAGTCTTACATGGCTACTAGCATCAGGGAATCAATCAGCAACTGAAGATCCCGTGACTTAAATCAAACTTGCCCTGCTCTGTGTAAGCATATGGTTTTTAATCTTCGCCTTGTGTTCCTCGGTGTATGGTTAGAAAATATCACAAGAGCTAGAATCTTATTAGCAAAGTATTTGGTAAATAACTTCTCTTTATTTTAGTTCCAAAGAGCTGCAAAACAATGAATAAAACACAAATAAGGTTTTTAAAAATGAAGAGCTAATAAGAAAAAGGAAGTAAAATGTGGATTGAATGAGAAAGCAAAGGGGCAACTCCATTTAAGGAAGTACTGGAGGATGTGATAGTGAGGGCTTGCAGAAAAGGCCTGGACGTTGAAAAGGATGCAGAAGTGAGTGGATAGCAACAATTCGGTTTCTATTTTTGGCCCAAGTAGTGAAGTGACATCACTGAAGACTCATTCAAAAACTAGAATTGTCAGCTTTTCCTGGGAACTGCATTTTTTTCTTTGGCTGACTGACTGAGTCAGAAATGTCTCAGTGTACTAGTCACACATATCTTAAGCTGTATTTTTCCGCAAAGTTTTCCAACATTGTAAAAAATTACATCACTTGTTAGGCCTAGTCATTTTGGGGACTTGTGGTTCCTCACAGTCTTTAATCACCAAGCTGTTGTTCTGCCACTGTACATGATGTATATTAGTAGCTCAAAATATTTCATTAGAGCTTGATTCAGATTAAGGAGACTTAAAACATTTGCAAAGCTAGACAACAAGATGGAAACTTTATCTTAATCTTTTTTTTAAAATTTAGGTTATTCTTTATTTTCAGTTTCAACAAAATATTGAACTCAACTATGATCTTCTGATCAGAGTCCTTCTATTTCCTTCTGCTATAAGCATTCTCTAAGCCCCCATTTATCATGGGAAATGGATCTGTGTTCTTTATGGGGTATATTTTGAACTTTTCATTTTTAAATAATTATAAGCTCTAAAGTTATAACATTAGTTATATAACTCTTTATACTAACAGTTTGGGAAAAATAGTATTAAGAGTCTTATATGGGACCAGCAGATGGAGTAATGGTTATGTCACTGGACTCCCAGGTAGTCGACTGTGGTTCAAATCCCAGACCCAGTGGTTCAAAACTCATGCCAGGCATGTGGGCATGTGTGCCCAAAATCCTGAGAGGAGAGTGGAATAGAAGGGATTGTGGCATGGTCATCCCCCCTGGTGTGTGATTTCTCACTTTCTCTCTCTCTGTCTCTCTGGGGAGCACATGTGCCCTATAGCAAAAATCTCTCAAAAAAACAAAAAAGAGTCTTGTATGGGTCAGCCAGGTCGTGTGGTGGTTATGATGGCTGGATCCCACAAGGCCGACTGCATGGTTAGAGTTTCAGCCTGGTGATTTGAAAACTATGTTGGGCACATGTGCTCGCATGCCCAAAACCCTGAGAGGAGAATAAAGGAGAAAGGATTGTGGCCTTCCCTGCTGGGAGATGCCATTTCACTGCCCCTTGCCCCACCCTGTTTCTCTCTCTGGTGAGTACATGCACCCTACAGTAAATCAATTAACTTTAAAAAAAAAAATAGTCTTGTAAAGTTAGTGCAGTCTTCTATGCTGAAAAAAAAAAAAAAGAGTCTTGTAAAGTTAGTGCAGTCTTCTATGCTCCTCAACTACTTTCCCCCAAGGATTCTTTTTTTTTTTTTTTTTGTTGAGGTTTTTTCTCCCTGTGGGGCGCACTCGCCAGACAGACAGAGAGAGAGACAGCGCATGCACTCGCCAGACAGAGAGAGAGAGAGAGACAGAAAGCAAGAAATCACCCCCCAGGGGGGATGGCCATGCCACAGTCCCTTCTCCTCCATTCTCCTCTTGAGATCTTAGGCACGCATGCACATGCGCCCGGTGTGAGTTTTAAGCCACCGGGTCCGGTGGACCGCGCTCGACTACGTGGGAGTCCAGCGACATGGCTATTATGCTAACTGCTGGTCCCAAGGATTCTTTTTATATAGACGTAGGACCATTTCAAAATGAGGGAGATGAGGTTGGTACATCACTGTCCACTAGATTGCAGCTCTTCTTCAGTTTTCACCACTTTTGAAAGCTTCAATTATTCTGTGCATTGTATAGATGCAATTTTATCCCAAATATAAACTCATGTAACCATTACAACAACCAAGATATAAAACTGTTTCATCATCACAAATGAACTTCCTTGGGCTACCTTTCTGCATTCTCACCCACATCCACCTCAAGTCCCTGCCTTCTCCCAGACACTAAGCCACTAATCTATTCTCTGTCTCTAAAGTTTGTACTACTGATGTTGAGCATCATTAACTCAGTGGTCAGCCTAACAAAGATTTTCTTAAATGCCCAGAACCAAGAAAAAAAATATATAATACTGTCTCAGTTTCTGCTGTTTGTCTCTGAGCTGGGCTTCTCCATAGGTTTAAACAAGATTGCTTAAAATTATACTTTAGCTTTCAGACCCTGACTCCAGATCCCACAGATCAATCAGAGGTAAAAGCCTAGAGACCACTACGTGTCTGGTCCCAGACAAGCACTTTTAACTCCATCTTTCCCAGCAATTGAGGTGGCCCTTCCAAGACCTTATTCCACTAAGCCACTTTATCCTAAGCCTTCTCCTTTCCTAGGCTTTCAATATGCCTCTGTCCCATCCATCATCTTCTGCCTCCAGTGGGCATGAGTAGTATACACTATCAGTCTCTCAGTAGATGCCACTACAATCCCCAAATTGTTCAGTCTGAGAGGTGAGATGCCAAGCAAAGGCCAGTCACTGTACTGATTCCTTAGGTAGCCGCTAGTGGGTATATTAGTCTCCTGGCACCAGCAAACCACACCAAGAACGTGGACCACTTTCTCCACAATTGCAAAACCACAACCATGCTGGAGAATGCTAAATAGTAGTCAGATAGGCAAAAACACGATATTCTCTTACCAAATTCCAGCTGCCCTTTTCTTTATTAAGCTCTGATTGTTGTAAATCTTGGATTAAAATTTTGAGTTCTGATGAAGTATATCCTCCCAGTCTTACCAACTTATTGCTGTTTCAGTGGAGGAAATAAACCTTTGGTTATTGTGCCATTTTGATGCCAGAGAAATGTGGGGCCTCACTAAGCATGTAAGTCTATGGATAACAGGAGTGCTGGAAGGAGAGAAGAAAGAAAATGAACAAAGGCTTAATGGACCAAGAAATAATGGGTGACAGCTTCTAAAATTTACTGAAGAATAATAAGCTACATATCCAGCAAACATAATCAATTCCAAGTAGGATAATCAAGCAAACACAGCATAATAAAAAATCTGTAAGTCTTATGAAAGTAGCAAAAGAAAAACAATTCAGTACTTATGAAGGAACCCTAATTATTAACAGCTGACTTCTCAGTAGAAACAAGTGAGGCTAACGGTAGTGGGATAATATTCAAAATGTTTTTAAACACTATCAAACAAGAATGCTGTATCCATTAAAACTATCTTTCAAAAAGAAGGCAGAATAAAGACTTTCTCAGATAAGGAAAAACATAGCATACTTGATTTTCAAGGAATACTGGATGGATTCTTTAGGCTGAAAGTGAGTGACCCTGTGATGAGTGAAATCCACCTGCAAAGACCAAGAACACTGGCTGGTGAAGGTGAACATGCAGTTACAACATGCAGTGTGAATGTGCATTTTCCTCTTCCTTCTTTTAACTGATGTGAAAAATGCTCCTGCCAGCAGTGGAGCCCGTCACTGAGCCCCCTGGACAGTGCCATTCCCCGGGGTGATCATACAGCTACCTGGGGGACAGGTTGCTTACAGTGAGCTGCTTCTGTTTCAGAAGGGGCAGCATTTTGTCCTTTCTGGAATACACACTTGCCCTGGACATAGATTTGCCTTTTCTGCCCACAGTGCTTTAGTAAAAATTACAGTGTGTAGACTTACATCATACCTTATCCTCCATCATGGTGTTCCACACAGCATTGTTCACCCCATAAAATCACTTTGTAGCCATGGTGGAATGGCAAATGACAGATGTCATAAAATTTGCTGGTAGGGACCAGCAGGTGGCATAGTGGTTAAGGTGATCAACTCCCTCATGGCTGACTGTGGTTTTAGTCCCAGAATCAGCAGCTTCAAACTCATGCTGGGTGCATGTGTGTGTGTGCCCAAAATTCCAAGAGGATTGCAGCATGGCCATCCCCCTGGGGGATAACTTCTTACTTTCTGGCTCTCTGTCTCTCTGGCAAGTGTACAATCCCTGTAGCAAAAATATCTTAAAAAAAAAGGAAAAAGACAAAAAAAGAAATTCACTGATCTTGTCATGTTCCCATCATCCTACAGTATTTGGCTTGATGGAATAATGGAAAGGCCTTCTGAAGGTTTCGCTACAACACAGTTAGTGACAATATTCTGCAGAGCTGGATCAAAGTTCTCCAAAAGTCTATCGATGCCCTGAGTCAGCATCCACTGCATGGGTGATTTCTCTTACAGGCAGGGTTCATAGGTGTAGTAACAAAGGATGGAAATGACACAACAATGATTCTATTGAATTGGAAGTTGCCTCTAATTCAACAGGGAAAGGAGGAGTATTGTGGTGGCTGGGATCATTGATCTGCCCTAGGAATTCTCTTTGGGTATCTCTTGATATTAGCATAAACTGTGTTTAGGCTGATGGAAAACTACCACAATCGGTCCAATCTAATCTATCACAAATGGCCTAAACCTTCAGGAATGAAGGTCTGAGTCATCTTGCCAGGTAAAGAACCTGAGTAGCTGAAGTGCTTGCTGAAGACAAAGGACATACAAAAGGGGTAATAAAAGAGGATTTGACCCCATGGTCAGTTACAGAAACAAGGATTGAAATTGTCATGACTATTTTCCCCTTAATTTTATTGTTAATTCTGCATCATAATGTTTGAATTACAGAATAGAAGAAGAGTAAACATCACTCAAAGACTTTGTTTCCTCTTCTTGGAAACAGATATATGTGATCACTTGCATGCAGGGTTGGGTTATCATGTTAGGTATAAATATTAACCTTATTATTGCCTTTATTTAGAGAGTAAGTTGGCTTAAGGGGATGGGTATAGGTGCCTGACAACGGGTAGACTTGTGTTGGTAAATTTGATGCATCCACCAGCCTGTGTTAAGGGATGCTCAGAGAGCTGGTAAAACATTTAAGGGTGTGTCTGTGGGGTGACTACAGAAGAGGCTAGCATTTGAATCCACATTCTGAGTGAAGAAGCTCTCACCAAGGTGGGTGTCGGCAGCATCCAATCTACTGAGGCCCCTAATAGAGTAAAAAAAGGCTGAGGAAGAATAAATACACACCATGTCTGAGCTGGAGCATTCATCTTCTCCTGCCCTTGGGCATTCTTGTTCCTGGTCTCAGTCCTTCAGATGAAGACTTGGGCTTACACCATTGGAGCTTACACCATTGGGCTTACATCATTGGTTCCTGGGCCTTTGGGTTTGAACTAGAATGGTACCACCAGCTTTCTTGGGCCTTCAGTTTACAGACAGCTGATCACGAAATTTCTCAGCTTCCATAATCACTTCAAAGTCGGCCTCTCAAGGTCAGCAGGTGGCATGGTGGTGGTTAAGGTGACTGGACTTCCACATGGCCAAGTGTAGTTTGAGTCCCAGACTTCGTGTCTTGAAAATCACACCAGGCAGATGTGTGCATGTGCCCAAAACCCAAGGAGGAAAATGGAGGAGAAGGGATTGTGGCATGACCACCCACCCTGGAAGGCGGGGTGGGGAGGTGATTTGTCACTTTCCTTCTCTCCATCTTTCTCTAGTGAGTGTATGTACTTTATAGCAAAAAGCAAAAAGAAAAAAAAAGAGAGAGAAAGAAAGAAGAAAGAAGGAAAGAAAAAAGAAAGAAAGAAAGAAAGAGAAAGAAAGAAAGAAAGAAAAAAGTTTGTGTCTCACAATAAAGCTCTTCTATATCTATTTTATACATCCTTTTTTAAAAAATACATGAAAGTCACTTTTTGGTCAAGAGCATGTTCCGTTTATGTAAATCTTCCATGGATTGCAAATATTGGGTCATCAGAAAAGTGTTATTTGTTTGTTTTTCTATACAAAAAGGCATTATGACTTTCCTGACAATCCAGTATATAATGTTCTTTATCTCGTGTGTGTGAGTGCATGTGCACGTAGGGTAGGATATTATAGAGATCTACTGAGTCAGTGTCGCTGACTGAGTTACTGCTCTCCCAGGTCCTTTGCTTTCTCTTGTTTTCTTTTCAACAGAGTGTGAAGGGTTCTATGCAACATTCTAATTCTGAGAGTCGTATGTTGAAGTCTTCCTCTAAAATTTCATTTCCAACCTGTCCCTTCTAAAATATTTTATATATTCATATGCTATATTTTGGATTCATAGAGGCAATAATTGCTGTATCTTCTTCATAAGTAATGTCTTTTATTATTATTATGTAATATTAATCTTTATCTTACTTAATTCCTTTAATATTAAAAATATTGTCCTTTATCTTACTAAATTCCTTTAATATTAAATTATGAGTAGTTTACTACTGATATTTTTTATTCTGGACTATATTTGATTTTTTTATATCATTTCCCTTTCAATTCCAGGTTCCAAAAGAATTTATTTATGACAGTTGGTTCTTCTTATAGTCCTCCTTGGTACCAAACTACCTACAGCCCACAGTAACTTTTTTATTTCAGACTTAAAAGTGGACAAGTGAATTTTATTTTGGTCACTAATGTCCATTATTTTTTGTTTGTAAAACATTAAAAAACACAATGTGTTGTAGCACATTGTGTATCCACTGTCCTGTCTACTTGGTACTATCAGCATCTAACATGTTTTTTCAGTAGTTGATCTTGTTCATAGAGTTGCTCACTCTACTAGCATGTAAGGTCCCTGGAGGTAGAAACTTTCATTTGACATGCCCAAACCTGAATACACGTCACCCGCCATGGAGCCTGGCACAGACTGAGAACTTAATAAATATTATTGGAATGAATAAATAATTGAGCATATTTCAAAATGGACATACATTTTTTCTTTTGTATTTTTTTACAATGTTTCTAAAATAAACTTGTATTATTAACATTAAGAAATAAATGAAAGCAAACAAATTCTTGCCCTTTCTCTGTGCTTCCTTTCTTTTAGTAATATTCTCTCTCTCTTTCTTATTATTGAATGCATTAAATTTCTCTTTTTTTTCTTTTTTTTTTTTGGAGAGGTTTTTTTGCTATAGGGCGCATGTGCTCACCAGAAAGCCAGAGAGAGACAGAGAGACAGAAAGCAAGAAATCACCCCCCAGGGGAGATGGCCATGCCACAATCCCTTCTCCTCCATTCTCCTCTCGGGATCTTGGGCACACACACACATGCCCGGCGTGAATTTAAGCCACCAGGTCCTGGACTCGAACTGCGGTCAACTACATGAGAGTCCAGCGACATAGCCATTACGCTAACTGCTGGCCCCTCAAGTTTCTTACACCAAAACTCAACCTGAAGTTGGACTTTGATGATGCTGATTGTTTTTAGACAAATCATTTAGATTCCCTCAGATTTAATTTTCTTCTATAAAGATAATAAACATTCCTCTTCCTATATCATAAAGTGGATGTGCATATCAAGGGAAACAATGCATGTAAAAAGACTTTGTAACTATGCAGTGGTCAAGCTTGTCATGTATCTGATTCAAAATTTTGTTTGGTACATGCTGGTCAGAATCTGAAGAAGACACTAAGGAGTAGAGAAGTTGAATTTAGGGTGTAAGTGACATTTTCTTTTCCTTCTGTCCAGAATGTTCATTTTCAAGACATTACCAAAGCATTCTGCCCTCTGTTTATGTCCCTCACTGCTGCATACCACTGTAGGACTTGAACCATGGTCAACCGTGTGCGAGTCCAGTACCTTAACCACCATGCCACATGCTGGCCCCAAGATGAACTATTTTTAAGAAAATAGAATTCTTAGGAGCAGCAGGTGGTATGGAGGTTAAGCTGGCTGAATCCCACACTATTATCTCTGTGGTTTGAGCCCCCAGCTTGTGTATGTGACTTGACACATACACGTGTGTGTGTGTGTGTGTGTGTGTGTGTGTGTGCCTCAAATCCCAAGAGGAGAAAGGGTTGAAGCATGGCCATTCTCCCTTTCTCTCTCTCTCTCTCTCTCTCTCTCTCTTTCTCTCTCTGTTTATATCTCTCTCAGGTGTGTGCACTTGCCCTATAGCAAAAAAAAAAAAAACTAATTAAAAAATGGAATTATTAAAAAATTAAACTTTAATATTGGAAAAGTACAAAAATAACTAATTTATGCAACTTTTTCATTTATTTTTTAAAAAAGAGTTATTTATTCTAATTTTATCTATTATTATCTTTTTTTATAGAGGTTTTTGCTATAAGGTGTGTGCACTCACTGGAAAAACAGACAGAGACAGAGAGACAGAAAGCGAGAAATTACCCCCCAGGGGGGATGGCCATGCTGCAATCCCTTCTCCTCCATTCTCCTCTCGGGATGTTGGGCATGCACGCACACACGCCCGGCATGAGTTTAAGCCGCCAGGTCCA
>NW_006198133.1:1084960-1120530 GCF_000334495.1 Tupaia belangeri chinensis
GGTGCCACTGTTTTTTTTTTTTTTTAATTTGCTATTGGGCACATTCACTCACTAGAGAGAGACAGAGAGTGAGCAATAGAAAGTGAGAAAGCAAGCTGCCAGGCCCAGAACTCAAACTACAGTCAGCCAAGTCGGAGTCCAGCATCCTAACCACCATACCACCTGATGGCTCCTGTTTAATATCTTGGTGCACTTTTTCCCAATAGAATCAATTGCTCAAAATATAACAAACTTATTTCAAGTTTACATCTTTGTAAACTTTTTTTCTATTACATGATATATAAGCACAAATATCTTGTCACACTAGTTCATGAAGATAATTATTTTTCTGATCTCACCTATTTTTGTGCTATCTTCATAGTTTTTGGCCACAATCACATATTTACCATGGTTTATTGAGTCATGGTTTATTTCTTTTTAAATCTACCTTAAATCAACTCTAGTATTTTTAGCTTGGTCTTTTTCAAAGTATCAATATTTGTCAAATCACAAGTCTGATTGGTTAGTTACAATTTTTAAATATGCAATGAGATAAATATGTGAAATGAAAACAAAATCTTATCTACACATCATACTAGCACCCCCGAGACAGCAGGACCTGGGTCGCTGATGGAAAACAGTGCCATGCATTATGGTAGCCCATTGACCGCAGTGCCAAGGCGAAGCTCGCTCAGGCCTGATTTATTTGTGTAAATAGTGAGAGGATGAGACGGATGGTCTCTAAGTTCTCACTGTCCTTCTCCCAGCCTACTTTTCTTCTAAGAATGATGACTGAATCTAGGACTTCCAAGGAAAGGCCGAAGCTTGTTTCCTGGCACCTTCACTCACTCATGAGTAAGTAAATGACCCTACTGGGCCTTCTCTGAACCTTAAATGTTAGATACTAAGAAAACAGGGGCTTATTATGGAACTCCAACTGCATCACTTAAATATAAAGGCTATCTTGCATGTGTCAAAGGAAACAAAAATATGAAGCAATGTATTTTTCTTGCAATATATCTCATTTCTCTGGAAATTTTCTTTTTTTTTTGGGGGGGTGAGGGTTGAACTATCCAACTACCACTATCTTTTCTTCCATGTAGGAATGATCTGATTTCAGTAAAATGTTCCCCACTAGAACTTTCCTGGAAACCACACCTGGGTTGTGCAGCTGCCAATGGGCATTTGATGTGCAATGGTGGATGCGGAATGCTGTTGGAGGCCAGCATTGTCTCGAGGGTTTGTGCCACACTTGGAGCCATGGCCACCTACCAATGCCTGCTAGCTGCTGCAAAGATACTCAGAGTATTGATCGTAATTAAACCACGCATCTGTGTACTCTTTTTGTTTTATATACTATGTAAATTGACATATTTCCACTTGATATAAATAGACACAGTGACACTATATAAACACCTGTACATGTACACAAGCACACACAGATGAGCGGCCGACTTAGAGTGGTTCAACTTACAAGTTTTGTCTTTACAATGCTATAAAAGTGATATACATTCAGTAGAAACCATACCTAGAATTTGAATTTTGATGTTTTCCTGGGCTAGTCAATATGGTATGATTCCATTCTGTTCTTCACTCTCAATACAGCATTCAGAAACTTGCATGAGGTATTCAACAGTTTATTATTAAATATGCTTTGTGTTAGAAGAGTTTGCCCAACTATAGGCTAGTGTAAGAGCTCTGGAATGTTTAAGGTGGGTTGGGCTATGATGTTCAGTAGGTGAAGTGTGTAAAATGCATTTCAATATTTTCAACTCAACGATGCATTTGTGAGAACATACCCTTATTACAAGTTGAAAAGCACATGTGTGTACCTTTCCATTTTCACAATGTTAGCTGGTTTTCACAACAATTCTGTGTGAAGGAGCTACTATAATTAACCTCGTTTGTAATTTAAGATTTATGAAAGAATACTGGAAGTCCAAGGTAACTGTGAGAAAGCTTGGTCTGCATTTGTCTCCCTATGCCCTATGACTGTAATTAACATTTATTTTGGGGAAAACATAAAATATAAAAATAAAAAAATATCAATAAGAAAAATAGGAAGAAAAATTTGAAATGAAAATTGTCATGAGAATCCAGGTTCTCTGGCTATGTTTCCAGTAGTGGTTACTACCTGGGCAAGGTAGGCAGGCAGGGCCTGGAGCTTCCAGTGTGTCTTTTCATTTCCTTAGTTGAGCCATTTCTTTTTGCTTATTTGTTTTTAATTTGCTATAAGGTACATGTGTTCACCAGAGAAAGTGAGAAAGCATCCTCCAGGGAGGACGGTCAGGCCACAATCTCGCCTCCATCTTTCCTTTCAGAATTGTGGGCTTGCACATACATGTATCTGGTGTGTTTTTCAAGACACTGAGTCCACAACTTGAACCCCGCAGTTGGCCATGTAGGATCCAGCTGCCTTAACCATCACTTCACCCAGTGGCCTTTCTTTGAGGTTAGGAGATTTCAACTACAAGTTACACAAACCTTATTCAAACTAACATAAATAACTGTAACAATGTATACTGGGACCAGTAGATGGCTAATGGTTATGCTGCTGGACTCCCACATAGTCAACCACAGTTCGAATTCCTGACCCAGCAACTTAAAATTCACGGTGGGTGTGTGTGCGTGCTTGTCCGGGACGCTGAGAGGAGAATGGAGGGGGGATTGTGGTGCGGCCAACCAACCCAGGGGGTGGTTTCTCACTTTCTGTCTCTATCTCTCTCTATCTGACAAATGAACACACACTGTAGCAAAAAAAAAAAAAAAAAAAAAAAAAAAATCTCTCAAAAAAACCATGGTTGTACTTGGGACTATGTTGCTGAACTCCCATGTAGTCGACCATGGTTCGAGTCCCAGACAAGGTGGCTTAAACTCACGCACTCACGCCGGGCACGTGTGCGTGCGTGCCCAAGATCCCAAGAGGAGAATGGAGAAGGGATTGTGGCGTGGCCATCCCCCCTGGAGGGGGGTGATTTCTTGCTTTCTATCTCTCTGTCTCTCTCTGTCTTTCTGGTGAGCACATGCGCCCTATAGCAAAAACCTCTCCAAAAAAAAAAAAAAGTACTTAATTGAATCATATAAGAGCAAAGTCCATGGGTCATGCAGAGTAGTCTACACGATCAAATAGTATTTTCAGGATCCGCGCTCTCTGCCGTACACAGACACATGCACGCACACACGTGCTCTCGGGCAGGCTGTCTCCCCGTAGTTGCCAACATTAGCTGAAGCTTGCATCATCCCTCATCTGTAGCAAGACAGTCAGAAAAACATCTCACCTGTGCAGCACACGGATGCTTGTATAGATAAAGTGCCTGGAATTCTGTTGTCCAGGTCAACATATTCCCTGTGTGACATAGAGCACAGTGAAACCCTTCCAGCCTGAGCTGGCCAGTGCCTTCCAGCTCAGCCACGTGCACTGACACTGTCAGCGGTGAGGGAGCAGCAGAACACCGGCGTGCTTTCCCGAGAAGAAGGGGAAGATGTGTGTGGTAGGAGAAAACATCATCTCCAGGAAGCTTGTCTTTAGGCCATCACTGAGGGTTAGTCCAGGGCTTTCAAGAACTCACAACTCCGAGGGGATCCCAAGTCTCCAGAAACACTGGGTAGACCATCGGAAGCTACTGAGTCTGTAACACAGCGTTCTGTAACTTAAGATCTCATTGATGACTACCTTGGCACTCCTTGCTTAAAGAGTGGTTTCATTCTGTAACTGCGTAAACCCTGCTGTGAGCCCCCAGACACGGAGCTCAGAGAGCAGGGCCAGCCACCAGGGAAGAGGACAGGGATATGAGTCCTTCAAGACGGGAAGAGCTCCTGTCACCCTGGAGTCACGCCTTGGGACTCACTGCCCATGGGAGAGTTTCAGAGAACGGCCGTTGCAGATGGGAGCAGCTGTTGGGAGCCTGTGCCAGGAGCCACTGCCAAAAGGGACTGCTGGGAAGGCACTTTGGGAGCAGAGAGGGCCAGGTCTAAGCCCTCTCCACTGCACCATCTTACAGGACTACCGAGGTCTAGCATGACCGGAAGACAGCTGCTCTTTCTAAATACGCTACCTACATATCACATACTCCTGTATCTAACTCCGTACCACTATGGAGATCGAGATGTCGAGCCCAGTGTGCTGTTTTTCCAATGGATTTTTTTTTTTTTTTTTGGAGAGGTTTTTGCTATAGGGCGCGTGCACTCGCCAGACAGACAGAGAGAGACAGAGAGACAGAAAGCGAGAAATCACCCCCCCCAGGGGGGATGGCCACGCCTCCTCCATTTTCCTCTTGGGATCTTGGGCACACACGCACACAGGCCTGGCGCGAGTTTAAGCCACTGGGTCTGGGACTCGAACCGCGGTGGACTACGTGGGAGTTCAGCGACATAGCCATTACGCTAACTGCTGGTCCCATCAATGGATTTTTATCTTTTACTTTTTGAATCTTTTTTCTTTCTCACTGACTCCATACACATTAAAGGATCAAACGTGTTCCTTTTCTCACTCGTTGTATTAATATTTATGGATCTTGTCTCCACAAAAAAATGAAATAAAAACACTTTTTTAAAAAGATTATTACCAGAGGAGGGGCTGGCAGGTGGCATGGTAGTTAAGACACTGGATTCCCACATGGCCAACCACAGTTCGAGTCCCAGATTTGGCAGCTTCCTTTCTCACTCTCACTCTCTCTCTCTCTCTCTCTCTCTCATCAAATAAAAAATAATAATAAAGATAAATTAAGTTAGACCAAATAATTATTTTCAAAAATTATTACCAGGGACCAGCAGATAGCATAATGGTTATATCACTAGACTCCCATGTAGTCGACCACGGTTTGAGTCCCGGACCTAGTGACTTAAACTCACGCCAGGTGCGTGTGCATGCCAAGATCCTAAGAGGAAAATGGAGAAGGGATTGCAGCGTGGCCATCCCCCCTGGGGGATGATCTCTTGCTTTCTGTCTCTCTGTCTCTATCTCTTCAGAGAACACACATACCCTATAGGAAAAACATCTAAAAAAAAGAAAAGAAAAGAAAAGAAAAGAAATTATTACCAGAGGGCAGTGTGATCACCAGAGAGAGGGAAAGGGAGAAAGCGCCCCTCCCTGCCCCGAGAGGCACGGTCACACACAGTCCCTTCCTCGTTTCTCCTGCCTTTCAGGATTTGGGGCATGTATGTGCATGTGCTTTTTAAAAACAGAAACTGAGACTTCGTACTTCTGATGCAATTGCTAACTAGTGAAGGGAAGAAGCATGCCGATAAGTGTTCCAAAGGGTAACAGGGAGGGTAGTGGTGAAGTGCTGTAGGGGAGAGCACAGGACAGGGAAGCTGCCCTCGCCTGCAGGACTTGGGCAAGGCTCTGCTGAGGAAGTCACACTGCACCTGGGCCTTACCAATGGAAGCTCAGAGATGCTGTAAAACTGGAAACCAAGACTCGTATCCCACAGTGTCACATGGGGCAGGGTGGCTGCATACCTTACAGCTTCAATAAAGAAATAAGGAGACTCGCTCCCAAAAGTCTAGGTTAAGTGCAAGGGAAATATTTTGAAAAATGTATTTAGTGGACTAAAGCAATATTAGGATATAATTGATAGATACTTTATAATACATAATGTTTTTCTCTCAAAGGCTGAATGATCCAGTCCTAGGTAATGGGAGTTAAAATTAGTAAATTTAATGGATTTCTAGCTTTCACTTTTTGAATGTCTTTTCTTTCTCACTGACTCTCATTTCTTGCAGATTTCTTCCTCACAAGTTAATAGCAAATAGGAGAAGCATGGTTTCATTGCCTGGTTGTTATCACTTAAGAAAATTATTAAATAATAAGGGACCAGCAGATGGCGTAATAATTATATCACTGGACTCCCAAGTAGTTGGCTGTGGTTTGAGTGCCAGACCCAGCAGCTTAAAATTCACACTGGGCATGTGTGCATGCATGCCCAAGTTCCCAAGAGGAGAATGGAGGAGAAGGGATATTGCGGCGTGGAAACCACCCCCAGTCCCATGGAGTGATTTCTCACTTTCTTTCTGTCTCCTCTTTCCTGCAAGTGCACGCACTCTATAGCAAAAATCTCCCTGAAAAAAAGAAAGATAAAAAAGGAAATTAGGAAATAATAATGAATAACATTTGCTAAAATTTTGTTATATCATAGACATTATAATATGTAATTTACAGGTATTAGGTTACTTTATTATCATGAAAACACCTTAGGAACTATAGCGGGGCCAGCAGGTGGCATGGTGATTAAGTCATTCGACTCCTACAAGGCCAACTGTGGTTCGAGTTTCAGACACAGTGGTTTGAACTTGTGCATGTGTGCCCAAAATCCGGAGAGGAGAATGGAGGAGGGGCTGTGGCATGACCGTCCCTCTAGGGCATGATTTCTCACTTTCCCTCTCACTGTCTCTCTCTCTCTCCAGTGTGCTTATGCACCCTATAGTTAATAATAACAAAACAAAACAAAATCATTATAAGAAATGTAGCATTCATAATCTCATTTTATATTAAGGATGGGGGAGGCTTACAACTGTTAGGTATCACATAGCTAGTGGGTGTGATGCTAGGACCCTAGCCAGGCTCTCTACTGAATCGGAATTCACAGTGTAAATCACTCTAAGTATGTCTGGTTTAAGATTTTTATCTAACTTTAATACTTGCTTAGCTCAAGGGGAATAATTTGTTTCCCTGGATTTTTTCCCCCAGGCTATGAGACAATGCTGAATGCCTCAATATCATGTCTCATGCGTTCTTTGCCCCCAAACATCAAAGACAAGGCCAAGCCAAGGTCATGAAGAAGTATCATTAGTGACTCACAGCCAGCATAACCAAAGTCCTCCAGCAGGACAGGCCGTTCTCCCACATGGAAGCCTGTTTGGTTGTGAGTTTTTAAGCTTTCACAACGGCCTATTAATGTCTCCCAATGATCTCCAAACTCATAAAGTTTTATAAGCTCTAAGTGGGTCCTTCCAAAACACTGAAGAAACTGTGAGACAGATTCCTTCTCCTAAGAGCTTCTTTTGACAATCAACTTAGACACAGTTTTTTTTGCTTTGTTTTGTTTTTTTTTTTAAAAAAACTAATTACTTTTTTTATTGAGAGAGAGATACCCAAGAGGGCACTGAGCCCAGGCCTCCCATGTGACTTCATGATGGCACAGTGGCACCATCTGCCCATGCCACCACAAGCTACAGATTCTTATCAAGTAGCTGACACATGAAGAGTTGATGGGACTACCTCCAATTCAGTCTGGTGCTACAGAGGACATAGTCTTCTAGGTCAGCAGTGCAGTGGCTAAGCATCATCCACTGGGATCTAGGTCCCACATGCCTGACCATGGTTTGAATTCTGGACCTGTAGCTTGACAAACTCTTTGATTGTGTGTTTCAGAAAGGAAACATGGAGGAAAATGGATTGCGGCATGACCATACCCTGTTGAGAGGTGCTTGCAATCTCTCTCTCTCTCTTTCTCTCTCTCTCTCTCTTACACACACACACACATGCGGGCACACACAAGTGCACATCCCCTCTGGCAATTAAAAAATTATTTAAAAAATAATAATTTTGACTGCTCCCATGGACTAGTGGTTAGGGAGCTGGATAGCAGACGGCCAACTGTGATTTGAATCCATGTCCTAGTGGCTTGAAAAACACATCAAGCATATTTGTATGCATGACCCAAATCCCCACAGGATGGAGTAAAGGAGGAAAAGGGATTGTGGCATGGGGTTGGTTCTGGCCATGCTTTCTACCTCTCTCTCTGAGGTGCTTTCTACCTCTCTCTCTCTTTCTCTCTCTCAATCTCTCTCTCTGGGTGTGTGTGTGTCTCCTTCCCTGAATTGGTGAGAGCACATGCCCTCTGGAAAACAAAAAAGAATTATATAAAATAATAATGGCATAAGTGATTAACAACTGGTAGGTCTCATTACAATTCCCAGTCTTATATTAGGTATTACAGCTTGAAGTTAAACTCTTGAATGCTTCTCAACTTCCTTATTTAATTGACTATCAACCAACTTGGATAGATATGGAAATCAGAGGCAGGGGAGTCTGATGAAAACAGCCATGAAATGGAAATAGGATACTTTGGGTCCATTCCTGGCATGGTGCGCCTGCTGGCTGTCTGATATTAGGCAGACAGTGAGCCTCTTTGTACCTAGTGACTCCAAATCTGTCAAAGAGGAGTGATAATCCCTCCATCTGTACCTCTTACAGTTTCTGGAAAGACAAGAGCATGATGAGAAAAGTGAGAAGACATTGCACTTTTGTGATTATTTATTTTTTTTCCAACGGGCTACAAATACCTGTGATTTATCCTCCTTTTAAAATCAGTGCATGGGGACCAGCAGTTGGCATAATGGCTATGTCATTGGACTCCCATGTAGTCAAATAAGGTTCGAGTCCCAGACCCAGTGGCTTAAACTCATGCTGGGCACATGTGCCTGCATGCCCAAGATCCCAAGAGGAGATAAAACTGGCATTATCTTTAGGAGAAACATTTTAATAAAGGTATTCATTGCCATAACTATTCGGTCATCTCCCATTAAGTCATGTTTATGAAACATTATAGATTTGCCCCAGGTCATTTTACATAGTAGCATAACGTTTTTTTTTTTCCCGTGTCAAGCTCTGCTGGACTTCACCTCATGGTCTACCAGTAACCAAGAAGGGATTATCTTTATGCATGTATATACATTCTATATCTACATGGAACAAAGAAGCATATTACCTTAAAAGTCAGTAGTGGGGCCAACAGGTGGCATGGTGGTTAAGGCACAAAATTCCCTCATGGTCAAGCACAGTTCCAGTTCTGAACCTGACAGCTTGAAAAATCACATTGGGCACATGTGCATATGTGTCCAAAATCCTGAGAGGAGAATGGAGGAGAAGAGATGGCAGTGTGGCTCTCCCCTTGGGGGGTTGATTTCTCACTTTCCCTTTGTCTTTCTCTGTCTCTTCTCTGGTGAGTGCATGCATACTTTGGCAAAAATCTAAAAATAAATAAATAAATAAATAAATAAATAAATAAATAAATAAATAAATAATGTCAATAGCAGCTTAGCGTGAGAACTGATTTTGGAAAAAAATAGCTTCATAAGTTACTTGGCATGTAAGATTTCTGAACAGTAGAAGTTGGCAAATATTTTGTTAAAGGACAAGGTAGTATAATACTTTTGTAGATCTTAGGGTCTCTGTTGGAACTACTCAACTCTGCTATGGCTGCATTAATATGGTCATTAACACAATGTAAGTGAATGGGCTTGGTTGTTTCCAATAAAACTTTATTTATAAAAATGTGAATCTAATTCATAGGCCATAATTTTCTGATTCCTGTTATAGAGAATGCTCATGAATTTTCTCTGAATACATCCCTGGGTGGAGCCGTACAAGCCAAGAAACATCTCTCTTTGTGTAGAAGAGAGGATCAATAAATGATGCTTGAAGGAGGATATTCTTGTATTTTTTTGAGCTTATATCATGAGGAAATGAGTAATAACCAATTTTTATTAATATTTCATAAACTAGGTATCCTATTTTCTTCTTTTTCACCTTCATATCTGAAAGAAGATACTAGATAATACCTTGCTCCTTTGTGTTGATAAAGTATAGGGAAATTTCAAATGGCTTACGTGATCAGAAAGACTCACGGAAATTTCCTGAAGAAGAGATGGCCAAAGTGCTTTCTAGGATGGAAATACCTAATTTTGAAAGTTAAGTTGCTTCCTGCCACAATGGAACTCCTGCTTCTTCCTCAGTCATGACCCTCAAATCCTTGGTCAAAGTCAGTGATTAAAAAGCTGGTATTCAGGCTCTTCTAGACTTAGTGTACGTGGTATTTATAAGTCATCAAGGATAAGATATGAAATATGGTTTTACTAATGAGCGTTTTTCAGAAAAAATACAATTGATACATTAAAAGAACAGGACTAGAAGGGTGTAATCAGGAATTGATTTGACCTTTTTCCTACAACTGCCCTTCAAATTCATCCTGTCGGGTTAGTTCAGGAAGTAGTGAAACTTCCGGGAAGGCTCATTTGCTTCTTAGAAAATAAAGTCTCCTTGTCTCATCCAGTAATTAATAAGTCCAGTTCAACATAACAAAATTCCTAAATTTATCTGAAGTTTAAGATTCTTTTTCTAGCTTCTTGAAGTATACAATTAGGCTGTTTATTTGAGACTTGTCTTTTTTTTTCCTGCATCTGGCTTATTGAGATTAACCCAATTCTTTCTTTCTCTCTCTTTTTCTTTCTTCTTTTTTCCTCTTTCTTTCTTTCTTTCTTTCCTTCCTTCCTTCCTTCCTTGTTTCTTCCTTCCTTCCTTCCTTCCTTGTTTCTTCCTTCCTTCCTTCCTTCCTTCCTTCCTTCCTTCCTTCCTTCCTTCCTTCCTTGTTTCTTCCTTCCTTTCCTTCTTTCTTTCTTTTTTTATTGCCAGAAGGCACATACACTTGCCAGAAAGAGAGAAAGCACTTCACAATGTGGTGTAGACACTCCATAATCCTTTCTCCTCCATTTCCCCATTCCATTAGGATTTAGGGCATGCACAGCTACATGGCTAGCATATTACTTATTTATTAATTTTTTAAGAGATTTTTGTGATAGAGTGCATTCACTACCTGGAGAGATAGACAGACAGAGGGACAGAAAGCAAGGGGGATCCCCAAAGGAGTTGGCAACACCACACTCCCTCACCCTCCATTCTCCTCTCTGGATTTTTGGCAGGAGTGTCTGGCATGAGTTTCAGGCCCCAGGGTCCAGCGCCTTAACCAACATGCCACCTGCTGGTCTGCCTGGGATGGGTCAGGATTGGAACTGCAGTCAGCCAGCCCTGTGGGCTCTAAATCCTAGTGCACAGTGCTTAGCCAGGGTGCTATGAGGCTGGTCCAACCCTTTTAAAATGTGTATATGTATTACTACAACTTCCCTCTAAGATGTTTGCTGCACACTCTAAGTTGCTATGTTGTGTGTATTTTTATTTGTTTCAAGGTATGTTTTAAATTTCCCTTTCGATTTCCTCTTTGCTCCAATGTGTTGGTGACGATGTTGAGGAATTGGACCCTTTGCACAATGCCCATGGGGATGTAAATAGTGCAGCGCCTATGGAAAAAAGCATGGCTTTTCCTCAAAATAAAAGGGGCGGGGGAGCTGGCCTGTGGCCTGCTGGTTAAGGGGCCAATGGCTATGTCGCTGGACTCCCACGTAGTCGACCGCAGTTTGCATCCTGGACTCGGTGGCTTAAAACTCACACCAGGCGCATGTGCGTGCGTGCCCAAGATCCCGAGAGGAGAATGGAGGAGAAGGGATTCCAGCGTGGCCATCCCCCCTGGGGATGATTTCTCGCTTTCTCTCTCTCTGTCTCTCTCTGTCTGTCTGGTGAGTGCAAGAGCCCCATAGTAAAAACCTCTCAAAAACAAAAACAAAAGCACTGGGATCATGTGCATGTGTGCCCAGTTCTGAAAGCAGAGGGGGAACTGCAGCATGACCATTCCCAGAGTCCCAGAGGGGAGTGTGCTCTTCCTCTTGCTCTCTCTGCTCCTTTTTGGTTAGTGAATGCACCCTCTGGCACATTTAAGTAAATAAATAAAAATAAAGTTAGAACTACTGTATGATCCAGTATATACCCCAAAAAGTTGGAATCAGGATATCAAAAAGATACTAGCATTCCCATGTTCGTTACAGCACTGTTCCTAACAGCCAGACTGTGGAGATGACCTATATGTCTATTGAGACAAATTAATAGGAGCCAGTAAGGTGGCATGGTGATTAAGGAATTGGATTCTGTTATGGTTGACTATGGTTCAAGTCCCAGACCTGGCAGTTTGAGGCACACATCCCAGGTGTATCTTCATGTGTGCCCAAAATTCCAAGAGGAGAATGGGAGAGAAGGGACTGTGGTGTGGCCATCCCACCTTGGGGGTGATGTCTCATGTTCCCTTTCTCTGTCTCTAACTTACTCTAGCACTCACATGTGCCCTGGGGCGGGGGGGGGGAATGAATAAAGAAGTTTCTCTCTCTCTCCCATACACACACACACACTCATGCACACACAGTGAAATACTGTTCAACCTTAAAAAAGGAAATCCCTCAACATGGGGCAATATGGATAGACCTTGAGAATGTTATGCTAAGTCAAATAAAGCCAAATATAGAAAGACAAGAGAGATATAGAATTCCCTTCCTCTTGATCACCAACGAGATCCAGTCTAGTTCCCTTCCAGTTTCTTAATATCCTGGCAGAATCTTGAGAGGCAGTGGAACATGGAGAAGGCCCCCGTAGCATCCCTGGAGGAGGCAGGGTAGGACATGGGCTCAGCACCTGGACACCCAAGCAGACTTGAGGGTTCTAGAAGGATGGACTAAGTGTGAACTGAGCTTCGTGAAGTAGCTAAATACTATGTCTCAAATCACTTCGAGGGCAAGTACTTTCTCTTTTAAATATGTCCACATGTTTACTCTCTCTTCCTTTATATTTTCCTCTACAACTGAGATTTTTGTAAGTAATAAATGTGGAAACCAGATCATGTGGAGAACGTTCTTTTTAATTATTTACTTAATTTTATTATTATTATTATTACTAATTTGCGATAGGGCTTGTGTGCTTACCAGAGAGTTAGAGAGAAAGAGAGAGAAAAGAGAGGCAGCAAGATGCTAAGTTTGGCACTCAAACCGTAGGTGACCATGTGAGAGTCCAGTGCTTTAACCACCATGCCACATGCTGGCCCTGAATATTCTTTTATTCTTTATTCTTAATTTTTTCACAACTATATAGAACTCACATGAACGTACTACAGATTAGTCAGTTGCACTCCTTTGTAGGATTCTGACGGTTTTCAATATTCAATTAAAATGCTGATTCTTGGGACCAGCAGATAGCGTAATGGCTACATTGCTGGACTTCCATGTAGTTGACTGTGATTTGAGTCCCAGACCCGGTGACTTAAACTCATGCCAGGTGCGTGTGTGTGCCTGCCCAAGATCCAGAGAGGAGAATGGAGGAGAAAGGATTGAGGCATGGCCATCCCCCCGGGGGGTGATTTCTCACTTTCTGTCTCTCTGTCTCTTTCTGTCTTTCTCGTGAGTGCACACGCCCATAGCAAAAACCTCTCCAAAAAGAAAAAATGCTGATTCCTAACAATGAAGATACATATTTTCATCATTTGTTAGGTGTATCTTTAAGATAAATTACTGCCTATAGGATTATTGATCAAATAGTAAATGCATATCTGTTTTTTTCTTAGATACTGCCAAATTCTCCCACAACAGACTTGTATCAGCTGTATTTCCACCAGTAATGTGTGAGATTTTCTGTTTGCACAATATCCAACCACAAGGTGCCACACTTCTTAATTTGCCTTAATTGCGTGTTTCAGACATGGTATCTCAGTGTAGTTTTAATTTATGTATCTAATTATGAGTAAAGTTGATCTTTTTATTTCATACTTAAAAGTTATTCTCATATCTCTTAAATGAATTATCTGTGCTATATCTTTTGTTGTTGTTGTTGTTGTTGTTGTTTAAAGATGTTTGCCATAGGATGCATGAGCTTGAGAGACAGTGAGAGAGAAAGTGAAAAATCACCTCCCATCACACCACAATCCCTTCTCCACTCTATAGAGAAATCCTCCTGTGTTTCTATTAGTATTTACACTATTTGTTTTTTCCATTCTTCTTTTTTACATTTAGTATCCTGATTCATTTAGAATTTATTCTTGAATATGGCCTGAGGTTTGTTTTTAATTTTATACTTTTCCAACAGCAAGCCTATTGCCCAACACCTTATTCGTCTAGAATATTTCCCTGTTGATTTGAAATGCAATCTTCATCATATAAATTTTATGTGCACTGGGATCTATTTTTGCCCTTTCTATTCTAACTTCATCTTAAAATATTTTTTTCTAAAGAATTATTTTATTTAACTTATTTATTTATTTATTTATTTACTTATTTATTTCAATTTGACCAGAGAGGGACAGAGAAAGAGAGAGAAAGTAAGCCACCAAGTCTGGGACTTGTACCACAGTCAGCCATCTGGGAACCCAGTGCCTTTAACCACCATGCCACCTGCTAGCCCTCAGTTTTTAATAATTTTTTAAAATGTATCTAATCACTATATATATCTTTACAGCTTGCAACATGGCTTTTTCCCAGCATGCATGAGATGCATGCCAATCAAGTCTTGCTGTTTTTCATGTCTGGTGCTACCTTGTTTTAGCTACAGAGATATTATAATCTGTTTTAATGTTCAGTAAGAATAGGTGTCCTCATAGTTTTTCTGTTTCAGACATACACTGGCTTGCATGAATGTGTTTTTATATGAACTTTAATATTATTTTGGCTAGCCCTATACAATAGTGTAGGCATTTTTATTGGAGTTGAATCAACTTTCTAGATTACTTAGGGGGAATGACATTTTTATCATTCTTTCTGAGAGGTTTATAATCCTTTCCTTCAGCAATTTTTTTTCTAAGAATAGGAGATATCTTAGCATTGCTTAAATATACATTTGTATCTTTTGGGAGTGGTTTTTAATTCTTTAATCTACTTGAGATTTGAATATTTGGTTACTTTTGTTTCTGAGTATGTAATGATCTTTGTTGCTAATGAAAGGGAATGTTCCTCCCTACAACTATATCTTGTCCTGGTCATTGTTGGCATTTATACAAGTTTAATTTATCTATATAAATTTTGTAATCAAACTAATATCTTATTGATTCCTTACTGATTTCTTTGAGTAAGTTATTTTTTAAAAATATTTTTATTGATATGCTAGCATTTTCTCAGATACAAATAATAGTTTTAGGTTTTTTAAACCAATTGTTTTCCTCAAATTGATCTCTCCTGTCTAATTGGTGAATTCCATCAGTACAATGTAACATATGGTAAAGACTGAGGGAAATTTTTATTTTTTCTTGATCTTAGTGGACATGTCTTTAGAATTTATTCATTAAGTGAGTTTTAAGATTTTTTAAATATGTTACTGTGTTAAAAGAGTATTTCTCAGGGCTGGCAGATGGCATGGTACTTAAGGCACTGGATTCCCACATAACCAATCATGGGTTGAGTCCTGGACCCAGTGGCTTGAAAATCGCCAGGCACATGTGCATGCATGCATGGCCAAAATCTTGAGGCAAGGGTGCAGGAGAAAGGATTGAGGCATGGCCCTCAATTTCTAACTTTCCTGCTCTCTCTCTGTCTGGTGAGTGCATGAGCCCTATAGCAAAAAGATTTAAAAAAAAAAAAAAAAAGAATATTCCCCAACTCTTCTTGTTTTTGTCAGAAATGGGTGTGGATATTTGTCAAATAGTTTTTCAGCATCAATGGAGATAGTTCCATGATTTTTTTTAGATTTATTAATACTGTATATTAATGGATTTTGTAAGTTAACCAATTTCACATTTGTGTCATAAATACCAAGTCATCGTGTGCCATTTCTTTAATGTGCTGTTAGATCCTCTTTGCTTATGTTTTGTTTAGTACTTTGCTTTAGTATTCGTAAGATACATTGTTCTGTGATTTTTTTTTCTTTTTTTCTATCAGATTAAGTTGTAGTCACCATACAAAAAATAATTAGGACATTTTCCTTCATTTCCCATTCTCTGGAACAATTCCTGGAGCATTGGGACTATCTCTGGTCTCCAAGCACTTAAAATTCTCTTTCAAAGCCATCTGACCTTTGCTTTTGTGACAGAGTTTCTTGATAAATTTCTTTACTTAGTC
The DNA here is from genome assembly GCF_000334495.1 of Tupaia belangeri chinensis. Classification (NCBI taxonomy): domain Eukaryota; kingdom Metazoa; phylum Chordata; class Mammalia; order Scandentia; family Tupaiidae; genus Tupaia; species Tupaia belangeri. The sequence continues at coordinate 1,100,636 of NW_006198133.1, forward strand.
TGTTAAAATTTGTGGTGGTTTTTTTCCTTTTCTTTTTTTTCTTTTTTCTTTTTTTTTTTTTTGAGAGGTTTTTGCTATAGGGTTGTGAGCTCGCTGAAGAGACAAGAGAGGCAGAAGGTGAGAAATCATCCCCCTCGCAGAATGACCACACCACAATCCCTTCCCTTCCATTCTTCTCTAGGGATTTTGGGCATGCACACATGCACCCAGCATGAATTTCAAGCCTCCAGGTCCCAGACCTAAACCATGGTTGGCCACGTGGGAGTCCAGTGACTTAACCACTATGCCACCTGTTGGCCCCAGTCTGTTTTATTTTCAAAGGTGGATACTTACAAATACTATTACTAAATAAGTTGTATTTCTCTAACAAATTAGTCAATTTGTTCAGCATTTCAAACGTATTTGCGTAGAACTCTGAAAAGAGCCCTCTTACTCTTTTTAATGCCTGTTATTTCTTATTTGTATATTTGTACTTTTCCTTTTGCTTCATCTTCTGGGTAGCTTATTTTGCTAACCTTTTCAAAATTAGGTCCAATCTATTTCTTTTCTCTACCTCATTTATTTTTGCTTTTATCATTATAATTTCCTTTTTATATTTTTTGTTTATTCTGTTGTGATTTTTCTTGTTTTTTTTTTTGTGTGTGTGTGTGTGTGTGTTTTGTTGTTTAGAATTTATTTCATTGAAAGTTGTTATTTTATCTGAGACCAGCAGCTAGCATAATGGCTATGTAGCTGGATTCCTACATAGTTGACCAAGGTTCAAGTTCTCGACCCAGTGGCTTAAACTAACACCAGGTGCGTGTGCGTGCATGCCCAATATCCCGAGAGGAGAATGGAGGAGAAGGGATTGCTGCATGTCCATCCCCCCGGGGGAGTGATTTCTTGCTTTCTGTCTCTCTGTTTCTGTCTGTCTTTCTGGCAAGTGCACACACCCTATAGCAAAAACCTCTTTTTTTTTTTTTTATTTTATCAATCAAAATGTTTAGAACTGTGAATTTTCATTTGATTACTGTTTTTAAATGTTTCCCACAGATTTTGATATGTTGTATTTTCTTATCAACATCTTAATTTTTGAACGAGAGTGTGGAGTGAGCATGGGGAAACAAAAGAAAACAAGAAAGTATGTGACCATGAAGTGAATGCTTAGTCTCAGAGATCAGAGGCTTAAAGAAAAGGATAGATTAAAACCTAAAAAGAGGGACGAGCAGTTAGCATAATGTCTCTGTCTCTGGACTCCTACGTAGTCGACCACGGTTCGAATCCCAGACCCGGTGGCTTAAACTCACGCTGGGTGCCTGTGCATGCATGCCCAAGATCCCTAGAAGAGAATGGAGGGATTATGGTGTGGCCATTCCCCCTGGGGAGTGATTTCTCGCTTTCTATTTCTCTGTCTCTCTCCCCCAAAGAAAAAAACCCCCAAAAAAAAAAAAAAAAAAACCTAAAAAGAAAGAAGCTAGCACACTGAAGAAAAGATGTCCCCAACATCTTTCCTCCTTATTCTTTCAACATAATACACAGCTGGGTCCACCTTACCACATCCTGGTTGATACCAACTTTATCAACTTTTCCATTAAAGTCAGACTGGACTTGGTGCAGTCCATGATGGACTGTCCTACGCCAAGTGTATCCCTTGTATAACTGACTGTGTAATGGCTAAAACCGAGAAACTGGGGCAAAAGTATCGAGTGGCTCTCACGAACGCCAAGGATCCCATTTGAACGATGACCATGCACACATAAAGGAACCTATGCAGATGACTGCTCAGTACAGAGTGACTCAGCACAAGTGTTACATTGTGCCCACAGTGGACTGAGACCTTAAACGAAGAATCCGGAAGATCCCAGGAGTTCCTACCATGTACATTTCTAACCACAGACACAACACTGAGCGGATGCCAGATGATGGTGGAGCCCCTCGATTCTAACTTTAAAGGACAAAGTTCCTCTGCCTTTCTTTGGCCAAATATCTCTATTGCCAGTTCACTAAACATGCTGTTTGTTATGAAAATTTTGTTTTTCAATTTTTATTTCTTCTTTTAGCCAAAAGCTCTTTGGTAGACATTTTTTATTAATTTTTAAGTGAAAAAGTTTTTAAAATTTTTTGTTAGTAATTTCTAGTTTCATTGTATGGTGATCAGAGTACACTTTATTTCTGGTTCATGGGGCTTACTGTTATGTTGACTTTCTAAGCTACATATGATCGCTATTGTGAGTACTTTATTAATATTTTTTGTTTCAATAGTCTATTGAGGGAAAGGTCTATTCTCTATTATCAAGATATAACATTTGATATATACCACAAAATTCTGCACGACTGTTAATGTTGTTTAGATTTTTAATACAATATTTTTTCCAACTTACCTACCTTACACAAAGAACGACATACTAAGATACTCCATCATTTTAATGTCTATCTCTTTTTTCCCCTTTGTTTGCTTTATCAAGATTTGCTACATTATTTGGTGCATAGGTATTCATGGAGTAGTATCTAAGTTTTGTGATTTTTTAAAAAGATTTTTGCCATAAAGCACATGCACTCACCAGAGAGAGACAGAGAGAGAAAGTGAGAAATCACCCCCGCCCCCAAGTGGAATGGCCATCTGCAATTCCTTATCCTCCATTTTCCTCTTGGGATTTTGGGTATGCATGCACACACACCTGGAATGATTTTTCAAGTTGCTGTTTCCAGACTTGAACTGTGGTCTGCCATGTGTGAGTCTAGTGTCTTAATCACCATGCCACCCAAGTACTGTGAATTTGATTACAAATTTAAATATGCCTTTCAATCCATGAGTTTATACAAGTATAAATAATTAAATAGGTCAATTTCGAAAAAAGGCAAGTTCTACCTTACCAATCAATACATTTTAAAGGAAAGATAGAAATAGAAAATTGGGCCTGGGGCACAGTAATAATTTTTTCAGCCAAGACTTATCACTAGGAGGCCAGCAGGTGGTGTGGTGGTTAAGGCACTGGACTCCCACATGTCCAAATCCCTGTGTGAGTCCCAGACCTGATGGCTTGCTTTCTCACTTTTCCTCTCCCTCTCTCTGGTGAGCATACATGCTCTATAGCAAAATTAAAAATAATAATGATAATAATAAATAAATTAAATTTTAAAAGGACTTATCAATAGATACTAAAATTAGTGGATGAAAAATTGAGAATAATTAGCATTTACTTGGTTTCAAAGTAAAATTCACATAGTTTCAAGTACATACATTTACTATAAAAGAAAGATGAGATACTCAGAAGTCACCACGTTAAACCAAGGAATCAAGATTAGTATCACCAGTAATAAGACACTGTGACATTATGAATCCTTTGTTAAAAAAAGACACAAGGCCATGTTTGTTATCATTCTTGCTACGAAAATAACAGCTTCATTTCAAACAAGAAATGACATCAGACAAATCCAAATTAATTGGTAAACTGCAAAATGAGTGATCAGTACTCTTCAAAAGTGTCAAGGTCAAGAAAGACAAAAACACTACGGAACTTTTGCAACTAAACGCAATGTGAGATCCCAGATAGGACTCTGGAATAGGGAAAGGACATTAGTGGGAGAAATGGTTAAATTCAAATAAAGTGTGTAGTTTAGTTAATAAAATATACCCAGACTCAATTTTCTGTTCTTGCTATGTCATACAAGCTCCTAATGCATGTTGAGAGATAAAAAGAAACTTTTTTTTTTGTAACCAAAACTTTAATCCCAAGGATTGTCACAAAACATATTATAAATGACAGGATGGAAAAACAACAACAACAAAAAACTTGCACAGTAACTCAAAGGTCGGCTCTACAATGTACCCGTAAGCCAGCAGGTACATTTGAATATTTGAAAATTCAAATTCCAGTAAAGAATGTTACAGCTTTTTTGATTTACAGTTCACATAAATCATTTAAAGATTTCAAGATAAACTTTCTTGAAACAGATTCTGTTTCAACCAGGCAACCTCTGCCCAGGGTAAAGACTAGTTGGATTTTTTTCAAAAACCTCTTGTTTAATGGTGCATCTTGTATTTTTTACTGGTTTCTGTTCATGGCAGCTTTACAAGACTGCCTGCTCAACTGCAGCCCAGTTATAGGGAAAATGTGTATTTCAGTTTATTGTCTGCCAGTTGTTTCTGCATTAAAATACCACACTTTAGTTGGGCAGGATTTAAAGGTTTATTATCAATCTATACAAGACTAAAGTTCAAAACAAAAGCAATTATGCTTATAAGAATATTGTAAAGTAACAATTCTTGGTATTACATGCCTCATATGATCCATTTCAAACCATAGAGAAGTACGTCTTTATGTGTCTTTGCTTAAAGAGACAAATAAATGTGAACAGCTGAACATCTTAAAAATGCACCAAACTCATGAAGTCTCAAACAAAACTTGAATTTTCTGTACATACCCTATCAAATTAAGTTATTTCCTGTACAGCACTTCTCTTGCAAATTAGTCTTCTGTTTCCTTTCATTTGACCTAGATCGGCTACGAGACCTAGAGAAAGATCGGGATGGCTTGTGATTTCTTTCCCGTGACAATGATCTCTCTCTTCTCCTGTCTCTGGAAAGGGACCTGCTCTGGCAACGAAAGAAGCTTCTCTTTCTTGGAGACCTGCAGCGAGGAGGAGGACTCCTTCTCCAGTAATCATCCCGAGGGCAACGATCCCAGGAGGGAGGTGGGCCACGATTTTGACTTCTTTTTTCACCATTCGACAGTTCCACTCTCACAGGACAGCTGCATGATATTCTTCTAGCTAACTCGGACGGCAGCAGCTGCATCTTGGGGATCTTCGGATTCAACAAAAGCAAAGCCAGGAGGGTTTCTAGCAACCCACACACTTTGGAGCGGTCCATAATAGCCAAAAGCGTTCCAATTCAGTCTTGTTGCCGTTGTTTCCAAGATTACACACATAAACCTTACAGTGCAGTGGACAGGAATCACGATGCATTTCGAAATCTTAAGTTCGAAATGCAGAGGCCCAAATCCACCAGCTCCGACAGGACGACCTGCTCCCTTGCTCAGCTCCCACAGATGCTCTCGCTCCTCCTGAAATCAAGAAATTGCTTTTTTAATAAGTAGACTTTAATTTTGAGAAGAATTTCAGATTTCCAGAAAAATTAAGCAGGTAGTAGTATACAGAGTTCCCAAAAAGTGCGTCTCTCCCTGCCAGTTTCCCCTGCAAACAACTTGCGTTAATGTGGAAAACTGGTTACGCTTAATGAGCCAGGACTGGTGTATCAGTAACTGAAGTCCATACTTGACATTCACCTGCCCTGTCGGGCTGCAGGTGCCATAGCGCATGCCATGTGCCCACCATCACAGGATTATACAAAACGGCTTCACTGCCCTCAAAATCTCCCATCTCACTTACGCCTCCCTCCCTCTTTCTTCCCCACTCCTGCACCCCCAGTAACCAGTGACCGTTTTACTGTCTCCACAGTTTGCTGTTCTGGAATGCGGCAGCCTCCATACACAGCGTAACCTTGTCAGGCTGAGTTCTTCCACGTCTCTGGTGACTTCATCGCCCATTTCTTTTTACCACTGAATTGAGCTCTACTGTCTCGGTGAACTCCAGTCCGTTCACTCATTCACTCACTCACTCGTTCACTCGTTCACTCGTATGTAGACGGCTCTACTGCCTCCACGTTGAGGCAGTTGTGAATGAAGTGCTTGTAAACACTGGTGTGCAGGTTTTGGTGTGGACATGTTTTCAGCTTAACTGGGTAAATAAATACCTAGGCACATGACCGCTCTGCTGTGTAAGACTGGTTTTGTAAGAACTATATGGCTGGACCATTTTACCTTCCCCTCTGAAGAGTTTCTGCTGATCCACAGCCTTGTCGGCTTTTGTTGTTGTGTTTTGAATTTTTGTCATCCATTTAACGGTGTGTAGTGGCATTTCACTGTTGACTTAACTTGCATTTCTCTAATAATGGATGATATTGAGCATCTTTTTATATTATTTGTCATTTGTGTATCTTCTTTGTTGAGGTGTCTGTATGTCTGCTCAGATCTTTTTCCACTTTTAAATTTGGTTATTTTCTTATATTGAGGTTCTTAAAATCATTTTTAAATTTAATGTATTATTATTGTTAGTATTTTTTAAGTTTGTCATAGGGCACATGTTTGCACTGGAGACAGTGAGAGAGACAGAGAGAGAGAGAAAGCAAGCCACCAGGTCTGGGACTCAAACCTAGGGCTGCAAGGTGGGAATCCAGCACTTTAACCACCACACCACCTGCTGGCTCCATGTAGCTTGTCTTTTACCTTATCTTATGAAGGTAATATCTCAATACAGAGAGCAGAAATCAGTAGATTATCAGATTCTACCTTCTTTGGTTATACTGTGCACTCAGAAATATGTCACTGCAAATATTCTACATTTGTCTTTAGTGGGGTTAAGGTTTTTTTTTTTTTTTTTTTTCAGAACAGTCACAACTAGAGTCTTTTTAGCCCTTGGAAAGAACCTAATCTGGTTTCAAGATCAATTTCAGTAAAACACTACCTCCAAGGTTATGTAGCAGACATAGTATTCTATTTACGATCCCTTAAGTTTATACAAGCTACAGAATGATGTCAGTGATGTGGGTTTTTCTGTAGCTGTTGTGGCAGATGCTGTAACGGAGACTGGTCTATGCCAAGCTCATCCTTCCCCCAGCATGCAGGCTACAGAGCTTCCTCTTCTGCAGTCTCAGAAGGATTCCAGCTCGCCCAGAGGAGGGAGATGTTCAGGAAGCACGGCACATCCTAGGTCTTTTTAAAGAAATACAATGTGCTAGCCGATGTTTCCATCATCGGATGCAGGGATCCTGTGACTAACTCAGTGATTAAAGAGGCTGCTTATTTCTCCAGATACATATTTTCCCCAGCCCTGCATGTTGGAGGGAGGCCTGGAAAGTTTCCCTCCATCAACAGGTTAAGTCATATGAATAAGACTTTATAATAATCTGAAATAGACTTTGCTTATCATACTTTATACATCTGTTTAAAAATAGTTTCAATCAGATTCCAGTAGAGCCTGAGGAGGGGTTAGAGAGAACCTCTAGGCAGTCTTGCAAGTGCAGGTTCATTCTGAGGTCGTGAACCATCCCTCAGTTCAAACCTCTGGATGGTCCTCAGCCTCAGGGTGAATTTCAGGCTAACAGTTCTAAGAGTTATGAACTCACTGTATAGACATGAGAATTTGAAGATCAAAAGGACTCTTCTACCTAGACAAACTGTGATTTTTTTTTTGTAGAATTATTTATTTTATTTTATTTATTGTTACAATTATTTTTCAATTTGACTAGAAAGAGAGAGAGGGAAAGTGAGAGAGCAAGTTCTCAGGTCTGGGACTTGAACTGTGGTCACCCATATGGGAGTCCAGTGCTTTAATCACCATGCCACCTACCTGCCCTGACAAATTATAATCTTAACAAGCTACCTGCTTGAAGTAAATTCAGTTTGTATGTACTAGGTGCTGGAGTGGGATAGGGTAGTAAATTGTTATAATTATAAGACTAAATTATATAATATTACTTTTTAAAAGAATTATTTATTTTATTATTATTATCATTATTTTTATTATTTTTTTGACAGGTTTTCGCTATAGGGCACGTGCACTCGCCAGACAGACAGAAAGAGACATAGAGACAGAAAGCAAGAAATCACCCCCAAGAGGGGATGGTCACACCGCAATCCCTTCTTCTCTATTATTTTTAAAAAATTTTATTCATTCATTCATTTATTTTATTTAGACAGAGAGAGATGCAGAGAGAGAGAGAGGAAGAGGGGAAGTGAGAAAGCAAGCCACCAGGTCCAGAACTTGAACCATGGTCAGCCATATGGGAGTGTCCAGCTCCTTAACCACCATGCCACCTGTTGGTTCCAGTTATCATTATTTTTAAATTACTAAAGGGCACATGCACTCACCAGAGAGAGAGAAAGTGAGAAAACAAGCTGCCAGGTCCAGGACTCTAAGTGTGATGGGCCGGTATCTTAAACACCATTCCACCTGTTGACCCCAATAATAATAATTTTTAATAGTTATTTATTTTATTCATGACCAAGAGCACATACACAAGGAAGAAAGAGAGAGAGGAGTACCCTCAACAAGTCCCATTCCCACAGCACTTGAGATTATCAGAACCTTAGGCATGCTGGTGAAAACCCAGCCTGTCTTTGATCCACTTGGCTGGGGACCTCAACTTGCCAGTGGCCACGTGGCTCTGAACACTGCAGTCAAGCATGCTACCAACCAGGCCACTGGCCTGGATCTATGTTATAATAATTATTAGACTGTAATAATATAAAAATATGTAAAATGACATGAGGATAATAATTTTACTTCATGTGGTACTAGTAGGAATAAATGCAATATTTATAAAATGTATAAATGATAAATAATATTTATAAATAAAGTTTAATATTCATAGCAATGTTTGCCACATAATTCATGCCCAGCAAAATGTAGCCATTATTATAATCGAGACTACCATCTTGTTGGAACAATAGTAAACATATTAAAGAAAGACCTGTGATCTTTTCCAAAGCATGCTACTGAGGACCATTTCTGTATGACTTCCAAGGGAAGAAATGTAGAGAGCAGTGCTGGGAGAAATTTGGCCAAAATCTTCTTGCAGTCTTATTTCTAGTTCTACTCCTGTTTCCCAGGAGTGCTCAGCATGTGAAAAGTGCTCTGTAAGGATCCAGGAGCTGGCACAATGGCTAAGGCAATGGACTCCCACGTGGTTGACTATGGTTCTAGTCCTGGATCTAGTGGCTTGAAACACTCAAGGTGTGTGTGTGTGTGTGTGTGTGTGTGTATGCACACATGTGTGTGCACACCCAAAATCCTTAGAGGAGGGTGGAGGAGAAGGGACTGCAGAGTGGCCATATTCCTTAGGGAGGAGAGGGAACAATTTCTCACTTTCTGTCTCTGTTTGTCTTTCCAGCAAGCACACACATTCTATAGCAAAAACTCTCTCTAGAAAAAAAAAAGTGTGTGTAATGAATATGCACTCTGAGTGACTCAGCATTTGAGTTAAGAACTCCAAAGATGGAAAAGATGAAAAAAACAATCTTGGCAAAGATTCTGATATGGAAGGACCCTGAATTCATGAATAACTCAGGATTGATAGCTGCCTGAAGTTTTTCCCCTCTGGCAAATTTACTGCCCCTCCCTGGCCCTACAGGGTAAACTGAAAACCCTGAATAGATTAGTACCTGGAATAGATTAGTACCTGAATAGATTAAACTTCCTGCTTCTCTGCCTCTTCCCTTTTAGGGCAGGTTATAAGCCCATTCCTCAAATTTAACATCCTGAGATCTCTCCTTCCCCAAGTTCTCTGTAAAAGACTGTGTCCAACCCCTAGTTGGGGCCTGAGATTCAGAGTGCTAACTCCTCCATGCCTGTCAACATAATAAACAGTTCTCCTAATTTCTCCGAATGCTGCTTTCCGTTCCTCGGTGTGTGGTTTTCTGCAACAATGCAAAGGCAAGGATGAGAGTGGCATGAACACTGAGGTAACAGAGATGAACTAGCTGTTGCTCATGTAGGGTAGTAGGGAGGGTAGCCAGAGAAAGTCCACCAAAGCGATGGTAGAAGATAATATATTCTAGGTACAAAACAAACAAAGGTTTAGAATAGAGTTTAGGGCAGGTTTAAAATTGGAGCCAGAAAAAAAAAAAAGAAGAAGAAGAAGAAGAAATTATAAAGTAGCAACTTAGGTAAGTAATGAACAAGTAGTGTTTTTGTTTTTCATAATTTACTAGAAGGTGTGTGTGTTCGGTGGAGGGAAACAGAGATAAAGGGGGAGAAAGAGAGAAAGAGAGAGTGGGACATAGATAGAAAGCACTCCCCATGGGGGATGGTTATGCCATCTCCCTTCTCCTCCATTTCTCCTTTCAGGATATTGTACATGCATGCACATGCACTTGGCATGTTTCTCAAGCCACTGTCCCAGACTGAAAATCTCAGTCAGCCAATGAGATCCAGTCACCTTAACTACCATGCCACTGGCTTACCTGTTTTTGTTTGTTTAAAGTAAGGTTTCAGAGTTTCAGGTATTTATATGATGATAGCTATTGTAGATACATAAATTATAGGAAAGAAGAGAGAGAGAGAGAGAGGGAGGGAGGGAGGGAGGGAGGAAGGAAAGAAAGAGAGGGAGGGAGGAAAGGTGGGAAGGGAAGGAGCAGAAGGAGTCAGCAGAAAATGAAAGATAAGAGACAGGGTGATGTAAGGGGAAAAGACTAGATTGAGAGTAGAAAGACCCAAGCTGCAGCACCAGCTCTGTCATTCTGTGACCTTAGTAAAACCACCAAACAGCTCTAGGACCCAGTTTACAAATTTGCAAAATTCAAGATTTAATTGAGATGACTTCTGAAAATCACTTGTCACTTTACATGTTGAAATTCTAAGATAAAAGAGAACAAATATCAAAATATGTCGACAAGAATGGGTGCACAATTTTACAACATTCATTCATTCAACATTTATTATGTTCATATCATTTATTCATCTGTGTGTATGCATAGTGGGAATGGCAAGAAAAAATTATCTCTATTATAATATTTAGAGGACTTAAGACATGCTCACAGATACCTACAAGATCCATACATCATAAGGAAGAACTGAGAGAGAAATGTTTCCAATTTAGGGAAGAGAATGGAAAAGACTGTCAAAGTACCTGCCAAAGAACTTTTGGAAGGCTTCTTTATAGGCCGCGGTAGAAGCAATTCATCTATAAATATTAATTAGAGCAATGGTGATCTTTAGTCCTTCTGTTAGATGTTATCATTTAAAGCTAAGCAAACCTTGGCCTAGTGACCAGGCTAGGACTACAATATTTGAGTGAATTATGTTAAATTCTATTTACTAACTATATAATCTTAGACATTCTTAACCTCCCAGTTCTAGTTCCTATCTCTAGAAAATAAGGATACTATTAGCACCTGTATGATAAGGTTGTTGTGGGAAATGTGAGGTAATACAGGACCAGCAGACAGCGCAATGGTTACGTAGCTGGACTCCCACATAGTTGACCATGGTTGGATTGCCACATGCAGTGGCTTAAAACTCAGGCTTGGCGCATGTGCCTGTGTACCCAAAATCTCGAGAGGAGAATGGAGGAGAAGGGTCATGGCATGGCTGTCCCCCTTGGTGGATGATTTCTCACTTTCTGTCTCTCTGTCTCTGTCTCTCCAGTGAGAACACATGCTCTATAGCAAAAAAAAAAAAAACCTCGCTTAAAAAAAAGGAGAGATAATGCCTTTAGCTTGCAAATGGTATTGGCATTGTATTAAGTGCTCATAAATGTTATTCTTATTATGTCTTTACATTATTAGGCTATCTATTCCTGACACTGAGAGGACCCATTACGGTGGAACATAAACTACGCTGCAAAGTCTAGGTTGACTTTCTAGGTTTGCATATAATTAGTTGCTTACTTTTGTTTTTTTAAAAAGCATTTTCTAGCTATAAAATCATGTTGTCTGTGAAGAGATAGTTTCACTTTTTTCTTTCTAATTTGAATGGCATTTATTTATTTGCTGGTTATTTCTCTTGCTAGAACTTTCAGTAGTATGTTAAAGTGGTTAATTGGGTATCCTTGTCTTACTCTTAGGGGAAAAGCTTTCAATCTCTCACCATTGAATACAATGTCAGCTGTGTAACTGGTTTTTCATACATGGCCTTTATCATGTTAAGGGAGTTTCCTTTCAATTCTTAGAGTGTTGATTTTTTTTTTTTTATCATAAAAGAGTACCAGTTGAGATGATTATGTGTTTTTTTCTCCCCTTCATTTGATTAACATAGTGCATCACCATAGTTGATTTGCATATGGCAAACCACCCTTGCATTCCTGGGATAACTTCCACATGGCTAGTGTCTAAACCTTTCAATATGCTGCTGAATGCAGATAGTATTTGTGATGGAGATTTCTCCCTGTATATTCCTAAAGGATATCAGTTTGTAGTTCTCTTTTGTAGTGTCCTTGTCTCACTTCTGTGTCAGTTTAATCTGGCTAGATTGAGTTAGAAAGTGTTTTCTCCTCTTTAGTTGTTTGGAGTTTGAAGAGTTGGTGCGAATTCTTCTTTAAATGTTAGGTAGAATTCACAAGTGAAGCCATCTGGCCCTGGATTTTCCTTTGTTGGGAAGTTTTTAACTGCCGATTAAATCTCAATATTTTTATAGATCTGTTTGAATTTTCTGTTTTTTTTTCTTGAGTTAGTTTTGGTAGTTTGTGTGTTTCTAGAAACTTGATCATTTTATTTAGGTTATCCAATTTTTGGCATATGTTTTTCATAGTATTCTTTTATAATCCTAGTTAGTTCTGTAAAGTCAATAGAGAGGACCCCTTTTCATTTTTTATGTTAGTAATTTGAGTCTTCTTTTTAATTTTTCTAGTCAGGCTAGCTAAATGCTGGTTGGTTTTGTTAATCTCTAAAGAATCAATTTTTGGTTAATTTTCTTCTTTCTAGTTTTTTTAATCTCTTCTTTTACCCAAGAGTTAAGTGTGTTATGTAATTTCTACATGGATATTGAGTTTTCCAGTTTTCTTCTGTTATTTTCAGTTTTATTATAATAGCAGCCACAAAAGATACTTTGTATATCAATCTTTTAGACTGGTTATATGCAACTGATACCTGTAAATTTGTACTTCAAATTCATGAAAAAATGGAATTAAAGTCTGAGTTTATTTGGGTGCAAAATTCTTTGATATTTGGCATAGTTTTTCACAACATACTCTTCTCATGAATGTTTTGAAGACCCCTCCTCTATGTTCTATTCCAAAGAATGTTCCATGTGCACTTGAGAAGAATGTGTAGTCTGATGTTCAGTGCAGTGTTTTGTATATATCGATATGTCTAATAAACTTAGAGTTGTTCAAATTTCATTTCCTTATTGATCTTCAGTCTGGATGTTCATTTTTTCATTATTAAAATTTCCAGCTATTGGGTCATAGGGAAAGTCACGATGTGTTTTTGTTTTGCTATGCAAAAATGTGTAATGACTTTTTCAATAATCCAACATTATTGAAGAATTATCTATTACTCCCTTCGAGTCTGTCAATTTTTGCTTAATGTATTCTGGATCTGTGTTGCTAGGTACATCTAGATTTATAACATCACCTTAGTAGATTGAACCTTTTATTAACATATAATGTCCTTGTTTGTCTCTTGTACAGTAGTCCTCTCTTATCCACAGGGGATATACTCAAAGACAGTAGTAAATACTTGAAACTGTGGATTGCACTGAAGCCTATATATACCACTTTTCCTCACACATACATACCTATGATAAAGTTTAATATATAAATTAGGCACAGTAAAAGATATTCTCCTCTTGGGATTGTGGGCATGGATGCACACACAGTGTTTTTCAAGCTGCTGGGTCTGGGACTCTAATCTCACACTCAGCCATGTGAGATCCAGCTGCCTCCACCTCCATACCATTTCCTTGCCCTACAACATGTTTTTAATTCATTTTGCCAACTTCTGCCTCTTAAATTTAGAGTTTAATTCTTTTACATTTAAAGTAATTATATGTAGGCTTTTGCTATTTAGCTATTTGTTTTCTGTATGTTTTATATTCTTTGTACTCATCAACAGCTACATTATTATTATTATTATTATTATTATTATTATTATTTGGTAACAGGTATTTTTCTTTTATATAGTATACAGTTTTTTTTTTTTTGGGGGGGGGGAAGGTTTTGCTATAGGGCGCATGTGCTCGCCAGAAAGACAGAGTGAAACAGAGAGACAGAAGTGATTTCTCACCGCAATCCCTTCTCCATTCTCCTCTCAGGATCTTGGGCACACACAAACATGCACTCGGCATGAGTGTAAGTCACCAGGTCCGGGACTTGAAGTGTGGTCGACTACATGGGAGTCCAGTGACATAGCCATTACGCTAACTGCTGGTCCCATAGTGTACAATTTTGTTTCCTTTCTTTCCTTTTCTGTATATTCTACACTTTTTTGTTGTTCTTTACCTCAGGGAGCACATTTAAAATCTTAAAATGACTTTTAAAAGTCTCTTTAAAAGTTCATAGAAAAATGGAATTAAAGTACAAGTTTATTTTGGTGCCAAAAAATGCTGAAATACATATAGCTTTTTTTCATTATAAGCGTTTTTTTATGAGATTTCTGAAGAACCCTCTCACATAAGAAGCCTGAATAATACCAACTTAATTTCAGTAATAATTTCCTATTTTCTTTCTTTTCCATCCCACTCTGTTGTTATTCGTGTCAGATTACTTACATGTGTGAGAATTAAAATATATTTAGCTATTTTTATGCATTTGTCTTTAAATTACATAAAAGGAGTTAACAATCAAAGCTATAATAATACTGGCTTTACACTTACCTATATATTGCTATCTTTATTCATGTTATTTCTTCACTGGTTTAAGTTACTGTTGTCTTTTCTTCGCAGCCTGAAAAACTTCCTTTGTTTCTTGTACAGAAGTTCTGTTTGTAACAAACTCCATTAGTGTTTGTTTACCTGGGGATGTCTTTTTCCTTCCTCTTGAGAAGTAAAACTACTACAGAATTCATGCTTAACAGATATTTTCTCCTTTCTCCACTCTACGTGTCTATGCTACTCCTGGAACAAATGGCCAAGTCCACACTGGGCACATGAGCTGCTTTCAAGCTGTCACTGATCCCAGGGGCAATGGCAGCACAGAAAGTAAAAGGCCACCATGCTCTCCTACCATCAACTTGTCTTCTTGGTTCAGCATTGACCTGCTCGCTGTAAACCTTTGAGTGTTTTCCAGAGTTCTGATAAAACTGGTTTTGAGTTTCTGGCCATTTTTGTCTCTTCTTTTCCTATAAAGAAATAGAAGTATAAAGCAACTTACTATTTAGCTGCTGTCAGTTGCTTAATGTGGATCAAGTCACAACTTCTCTGTGTCTACTGGGTTGTCAGAAGTCATGACGTATTTTTCTATGTTGTTCTATGCAAAACTGAGTCATGACTTTTCCAACCCAGTATTTCCTCTTTACCCAAACAGCACTACTCAAAAGTCATAGGTCTGAGGGTCAAGTGTGGGAATGCGCAAGACTTTTATAAAATACACTGCACATGAGAACTTCCTTTAGCAAATTTTTTGTTTTGTGAATTACAGTTCAGCTACATCACTTTTATGATGCTAGAGAATTTTTTAAATGGTGGTGAGAAAGTTTAATTTTACACACATATTTTTCTTGACCTTCATTTCTACCTAAAAAATATTACCTTTTCTTTTACCACCAGCCTGAGTAGTCCTGTAGCATCAGCAAGAGATAAATACTGGTTGTATTTCAACATTTTATTGAACTTTTCATATTACACAATTTACCCAAAACATTTAAAATGCCAGTGAGACAAAAACAACTTAAAAAAAAAAAAAGCATACACACAAAACACCTCTGCTTTGTCACAAATTTTTGTTATTCTGCTATACAACTTGGTATCATTAACAATGATACTCAGTGACTCAATAAGATATTACAGTTTCTATGGGGTGGGCAAACCATATACTACCACTTGAAGAAGAAAAGAAAGCAGATATGTCAACACTGAGTACCGCTCAAGTCCCAGTGCAGTGTGAATTATTATTGAGGAACATTACTTGTGTATATAATTTTAAAAAATAATTCCAACCTGGCTATCTTTTTCAGAGCTAGCATGGTAGTCTTTTATGTTACAAAAGATCTGTAAACGAATGGAGGGTACACATTGTCCACAACCTCAGTTAATAAAACAATTCTTGATGCAATTTTTTTAAAATCTTCTGAACAAACGTATGAGTATTTGGGTAGAAATATTAAAGTATTTGTGTCAAATAAATAAATCCAATGTATAAGAAGTTTGGAAGCTTGAATCCATAACTCTATTACCCTAGAAATTTTTAAAGTTCAACTATTTCTTCCATTCTTCCATGAAAGAAACAGGTATCCCCTAAGAGGTTTTTCACAGTACAATGCTCCCAATCTCAGGTAGCTCAGATGAGAAGCTGTGCAGGCCCGACACACTCAGGGTGTATTATTGCTGGACTAACTCCTGGCTCCTCCAGGGATTTTGTCTTTAAGAGGCTACAAAATAAAACTGAGAAGGGCATCTCAGGAAAGTGTATATACACGGAACATGAATTTAGTATTGATTTACTCGATCATAAATTCACTTAACATCAGTTAACATGTACCAGTTTTTTATAATTCAATTGTTTTCAGTTAATTTAACTCAAATTAAGAAATGCTACAATGTAAGGCAAGTATATCACAAGCTCCATGACCAAAATCTGGCTTATGTGAGGCCCAGGGGCCTGTGAAATATTTCAATATAATCTTACTCGTAATGCTGTCAGACTGATTTGAAAATTGTTCTGGTGTTATTATTAAAGAAATGTAGCCCATGGATGTCTGATTTTGGCACCTGCATGTCAAAGTGAAAGGAAAGGAAGAGGGAGGGCCAGCTGGCGGTATGGTGGTTAAGGTACTGGACTTCCACAATGCAACTACAGTTTGAGGCCTGGACCCAACAGCTTGAAAATCATGCCAGGCACATGTGCACACTTGTCCAAAAATTCCAGGAGAATGGAGGGGAAGGGGAAGGGGAAATCACCCTCCTAGAGGGTGATTTCTCACTTTCCCTCTCTGTCTCTAATGAGCACACACACCCTATGGCAAAAGCCTTTAAAAAAAAAAAAAAAAGAGAGAAAAGGAAGAGTGTATGTGATGTTTATTTTATTCTAAATTCAGTGAAACCTTTGGTCAGCTAAAATTTAAGTGCTTGGCTTTTAAAAAATTTTGTTTTCTCAATTTTTTAAAAAAATTATTTATTATTTTAAATTTGCTAGGGCATGTGCACTCACCAAAGAGATGAGAGAGAGAGAGAGAGAGAGAGAGATGAGAAGGTGAGCCACCAGGTCCAGATCTTTAACCATGGTCAACCATGGGGGAGTCCAGTGCCTTAACCACCACACCTCTACCGGCCTCCATTTTTTCAAATTTTGAAGGGCAGTAAAAAATTAGTATTTTACTTACCACTTTTCAATTTTAGCTTTAATGTTACTTTGCATTCTCTTCACTAAACAAAAAAAAAATGACTACCTTCAATGTTACATGGCTCAGCCTATCAGTATCATGATTCCATGATAAAGCAGATCTATATGTTTTCATGCTAACTTCTAATAATCTCCAAGTATTGACTTTTTAGCTGGATGAAAGATCCCAAGTTTTCACTAGTACATTATTTCATTCAGATTCTGCTCTAGAAATTTTCTGAAACTTTAGTTTTTGGTTTACTCGTGTCTGAAATTACTCAGACTACAGTAAAAATAAGGAGTTTTTTAGAAAATGAACATATTACAAATATCTAAAGAGTTAATACTTCAAAAGCAATTAATTTAAATGTCAGAGGGTGGACAAAATAAGCCATAATCTAAGATTAACCATAAATGCAAAATGCGATTAATGGCGTTTTTATTTCCCCCCACCCTGATGATGGAAATTTTAAAATGAAAAACTTAAGTGTTTCAGTTATTAAAACTCTCTCTCAGGACCAGCAGATGGCATAATGGTTATGTCACTGGACTCCCAGTGGACATAACCAGTGTACTTAGCCAACCACGTTCAAGTCCTGGACCCGGCAGCTTAAAACTCATGCCAGGTGCATGTGCACGTATGCCCAAAATCCCGAGAGGAGAATGGAGGAACTGCTGTGTAGCCATTCCCCTGGGTGGGGTGATTTCTTGCTTTCTGTCTCTCTGCCTCTCTGGCAAGTGCATGCACCCAGTAGCAAAAATCTCTCAAAAAAACCCCCTCTTTCACACACACACACACACTAGTAGAGTGTTACTACTAATATCCTATTTTGCGCTTTTTGGATTTTTTTGCTGTTGTTCTAACATAATCAAAAAAAGTAACAATTTCTGTGACATTCACGAAGTAAAATAAATATCAGTTTGTCTACATTTGAAGTTGGACAACATCAGTGCAAAGTCACTGAGCTTCAGAGTACTCAGTGGTTCTTGGTAAAGCCATGATCATCCACAGGAAAAAATGAAATCTTAAAATGTTTAATGAGATCAAACACTTATCATTTTACTATACAAAGAGCCTAACCCACCAAATGAAATTTAAAAACAGACATTTTTTGATTAAGCTGATTAACATTTTTTGCTTATTACTTGAAATGTACTTTTCCCCTCTAATCCATAAAACACAAAACAAACTTCTTTTAAGGTTTGTAGTTTTTCTTCAGAATTCATCCAAAGAAGTTTAAATGAAAAATGATAAGTGAAAGTTATTTCCCTTTATATATATATATAATTTAAAGAATGAAACTTTAAGCAAAATTGAATGAAAATAAAAACCAAAGCCATTATTTAATGACAATATGGTAGGCAAGAGGCACACATTCCCAGGTGAGTTTTAATTTTGTCTTCTCTAAGTCATTCAGAAATTAAAGGCAAGTGAGATTCTTTTAAGTACACAATTTACAAATGTGGAAACAGTAATCACTGTCATGATTATTTTATATTCTCTCTTAAAAGTGGCTCTAAAAATAGTGCGCGGGTTCACAGAACGAGCTAAGCAAACAACTTTATAAATGTATGACGACTTTTAAGTTGCTGGCACTGAAACACTAGGTTCAAATATGGACAAATGTGCTATATTTGATTGAAATCGTCTGGGTACCTTGGCTTTTGATGTTTTATTCTGGTTTTCAGGCAGAAAGCGCATGATTTCATTATATACAACAGGTTGATTCAAAGTACAGCACTCATAGCGGTGAAGGCAGTTCTATGTGCGTACACAATGGCTTTATATAACAAATACATGTGCCATTAAAATAGTCATATGGAACAACACAATTTAAAACATTCCACCTCATGCTTTAGATTGCCAAACCCCAACCTCTTAGTCCTTTCTGGTGATGACATAATCTATTTGCTTAAAGGTAAAACCTCCTGATACTATCCACTGTACTACAGATAATAGACCATATCCATCTAGGAGATAAAATGTAATGGATACAAAGGGAAGATGGGATAGATTCAACTCTATGAAATTTGGCTTTTATTCGATGACAAATGTCTGCTTCTACCCAGGGTCATTCCGACTTCAGTGTGAACGCTATACTATAAGCCAGAATTTACTTCCTGTGTTATTTTATTAGATTTTCAAATTTAAAGTGGTTTTGACCCAAAATATATACCTATACCTTAAAAGAAAAAACAAAAAACAAAGAAAAGTCAATATAATCAGCATGAGCTTTTTTACCACTTCACTTTACAATCCATGTTTTTCCCAGCATTTTACTTTCATCTCTCTTACTTTCATAGCAAATTTTCCAGACTATGTCTTCTGGACTAATCAGTGGTGGAACCTGAACCTCAGACACTATTTTGAAGAAGTGTAGAGTAAATGATTTTGGTAATCTGTAAGACAGCTGCATGCAGTGTGTACTGTATTATAACAGCACCAAAGCCTTTATAAAAACCAAGCACCCCCTCCTCCTGCTTTATAGTATTGATACAGTCTCTCATCCCCTCATACTGTGTGTTAATTGGAAGCACTTCATAGCCAAGGTCTGTATTGTCAATGATTGTGCGTGTCCCTTGAATGTGCAGGCGGTGCAAAACTGTTTCCAGTGGGTAAAGTATGATGTCAGAGCAAAGACTGGCAGCAAAGTTAGCGATAAGTTCTGGGAAATAAGCATCCAACATACTCTGCACGGGGCTAGTGCTCTCAGCTAGGTGGCTATTGTAAGTCTTTCTCTTTAGAATGAGTAGGACAAACTTCTGAATGATTGAGCTGATGATGTAATGAAGAACTCCATGCAGCACCGTGGGGAAGATCAAGGAAAGAAGTGGAAGAAGTCGTTTGCTATGAGGCACTCCCAAGCCTATCACTCTTCCG